>NC_044586.1:7160761-7470511 GCF_901933205.1 Camarhynchus parvulus
ATCACCTTTGTGTGACATTACCGTGCTGTCCCTCATAAATTTCTGGGATGAAAATTGTCTGGCTATGTTTGAGCTTAAAGGGTCACTTAGGGCTCTTCAAGCAGAACAGCAAAGCGTGGCACCAGAGGGGAAACAGTGTGGTCAGGCCCTGGCACAGGTTGCCCAGAGAAGTTGTGGCTGCCCCATCCCTGGAAATGTTCAAAGCCACATGGAACAGGACTTAGAGCAACCTGGACTAGTGAAGGGTGTCCTAGCCCACATATGCACAGTATAAGGTCTCCAACAGAGCTTATAATTCTAAATAAATTACTAAAAAGGAAGAGAAATAATAAGAAAGAGGAGAAGAAAGGATAATCTAAATATTAGGATATATAATTTCCACGTTTCCTGTAAACTTTCATCAAGAAGCTAGGTATGATTTTGCTATTCACATCTGAGGATCAGCAGAAATGCAAAATGCATGATCCAAATAATTATTTTAAAAAATCTCAGTGTAAAACATAAAAACCAACAAAGAAAAACATTTTCATTCTGGAGGCAGGTGGGAAAACTCAGTTGAAGATAAATGTTTGTCCTTGTGCTATTTAAATTGAAATATGGATATAAAAGTTTATCGGCCTGTTTGTTCATTTATATAATGTAATTTAGCATCTGTCAATCATAAAAAAAGAAAATGAATCAAAGGTTGCTGACTTTACTCAATCTCTAATCCCTTTAAAGGATCAGACTGTACTACTTACTTGCTAGTGTTGATTTTTATGTTTGAAGTATGTCCATAAGATGAGAATCTTTGTCTCAGAGCAAATGGGACGGTGTGTTGGATATTGTGAGAAAATATTTTAAAAGGCAACAGATGCCTTCCAATCCTAAACTTGGAAATACATGGTGTTTCTCTGGGCCCAGCATACTGTGTGTGGTGGAACTCTGACATTCAGGGGTCTCGGTGGATGTTCATGCCTGGCCATGGCACTGATGGATGCTTGATAACTTGCTTGATTTTTTTTCTTCTTTTTTTTTAAGGAGTAGACTTCTTGGAGAGACTTCTTGACTCTTGGAACAAAACAGAAAAAAATAATTTTAAATTCATCTTGGCCTTTATGCCACTTTCATTGAAGCTGAAAGTAACCCCCTTTTTGACTTTACTGGGAGCAGGACTGAGCCATTTGAAATGTTATTTTGTAATATAAATCTTTTAAGTCTTAAATATTTCCATACAGTGCAGCAATGAAGTCTCAAACGTCATCCGAAAGACTGCTTCTTGTTAGGTGGTTACAATGTGCCATTTCTGTTCAAATAACGTTTACAAATAAGAGAGACAAATACATTTGTACAATTTGGCAGTCTGACACTACAGTTGGGTGTTTGCAGCTTTTATACATTATGGTATTTCTGACAATAACTATAACTCTTTGGGTGCATAAAACAAAGCCCAGATGTTTTTCACCAGCAGCATTTCCTCATCAGGTCTCTTAGCTGAGCCTTACTGGAGTGTAGGGTTTGGTTAGAGCTAAGCTCAAATCTAATTTTTCCAAAAGTATGGAGGGACTGTGTACAAGGCAGGGGTAGGAAGAGGGAAGAGGGACACAGAAGGAGGAAACAGCCTTCTTCTCCAAATGTGCCAAGTCCACACCTGTGGGATCTTGGAGAACTCATCTTTGGAACTTATTCCCTCCTTGACAGTGGTTTTAAAAAGGATTAAGTGAGAGAACAGTTGCAGAAAAAGCCCTCAAAATACTACACTTTTGGAAGGTCAAAGAGGCTGCCTTCTCCAGATCTATGGGGGCTCCAGGGTTCAAATCTGAATCCTGAGCTGCTGTGATATCCTGCCCTTCTCATTCAGGAATACAACTTCCATGGATTAGTTGTTTGTTTTCCCTCAGCATTAGCTTGGCTGGGTAAGTACAACTGAGCAGCATTCATGTAGTTGTACACACCTTACCAGTGACCTCCTAACAGGGGGGTATCGTCCAAGTGAAAATTTACCTGATTTTTTGCCAAATACTACTACAAGTCTCACTTTTCTTTCTTTTTCTGGGTGTGTTGTGTCTTTTTCTGGGTGTGTGATGTCTTAACAGTAAGGTTTTCAAGGGAAGAACTGTCTTTATAGCTGGTGTCTTCATAGCATCTTGTGTAGTGGCCCAAGCTTACAGTTACTGAGTGATAAGATGCCCTCATCTGATGAAAGACAGACTGATCTTTTAAATCCATGTTTTGAAGTAGATGACGATTAACAAAGAGGGGGAAAAAAAAGGAGTGAGGGTGCATATACACTGTGGTAAGAAGTGAGACTTTTGTTGTCTCTGTGCTTTCCTTGTCTCAGGAAATACCTATGGCTCCTTGTAAGATGCACACAGCATAAAAATATTTTAATGTTTAAAGGTGTACTGCAAGGGGAATAAAAGCCAAAAAAGTCAAGCTATAAACCCATTGGAAGGAAGTATATCTTTGGGGGAGAGCTTTAAACTGCGGTCTTTTCAAAGGGGGAAAAAAATTGGAAATACTATTAACAAAGTCATGATAAAAGTAGAGAGAACAGAAAATAGTTCTACAATGGTACTTGTACATTTCATAACAGTTGAGTAAGCTTTCCTTCATGCTTTTGGCCTGATCTTGAAGAACATCTTAACTAAATATCTCTGAGGACTATGGTGGTACCACATAGATCACATCCATGTGTTTGGGTCAAAAGTGGCCCCAGCTGTTAGAGGATAACTATCAGCAGAAACTCAAACTCCTTTAAGCCAATAGCAGCAGAGGAGTGAAAATGCTCTGTAATTATATCCTGAAAGTGTTTAGTGATATTTGCCTTTAATCACTGAAAGCAGTTCATTCCCTTGTGCTGCTGATTCAGAGACTTGCAAGCAGATCTAAAAACAGCTTCACATCAAAACACTGGGAAAACACAGAGATGGACATGGTGAATACCAGAATAGCTCCCAGGGTTACAGCTCTGCACAGAAATGCAAGCATGAAAGTGCTGACACATAAACCAGCAGAGCTCATTGGGCATTTTCTCACTGCACTAGCAAGAGTTATTGTAGTTATTCTTCAAATTAGTGCAATATGGCCCGTTTTGACTCTATTATCTTCCTTGAAATAACAAGGGATTCTCTCTGTGGTTAGAGTGAGTAGGATGGAAGTAGAGACCTCAGTGGGATTTTTGGGTAGGGAAGCAGGGTCTGTACACACACACTGGCATCAGCAGAGTCTCTGTGCCTATTTCATTGTTGCTTTTGTTTAGTTGCCTGTCTGACCATGTTTGTGTTTGCAGGAACCCCAAAGCACTGTCAAGTAACGTATGTGCAATAGGAGACTCAATACAATAAACTTTACATATTACCTGGTTTTCACCCAGTATACCTCTAACATTCCTCTTTTCACTAGTCCACCATGGCAAAATCCACTTATTTAATGTCAGTCTTATATTCCATTTTATTGTTGGTTTATGGCAAATTTATTTTGGATTAAACTTACAAGCATAAATGCCACCACTTAACAACAATCCTCTGTCTATATTTGTGATACTTTCCAGTGCACTCTAGAGAAGCAAAATGTAAAAGATATGGTAAAACAGCCTCTTGTTTTGATGAAAAATTGCTAGCAGTCATAATGTAATTAACTTAACCAACAAGGCAATAAAAATTAAGTGCCCAGTTTATAAGTGATCCCATAGTAAGGCTAAATTTCCTAGAAGTTATACAGTGAAACATTTTCCATTAGGAAATTCATAAAATTTTGTACTCAACAGCATCATTTCCTTGGGTCTTTTAGACTCCAGCAAGAGGGCTGTGGTTGAGAGAGAAGCAGTGATATACATGACCAAAAGGTTGTGTTCCATCAGTGGGAAAGCTTAGGGAAAATGACAAAAGTGTTATAGATTATATTTTTTTCTGACCAGACTTTACTTGAATGCTCAAATGATAGGGTCATTATTTTTTGTATTTCTGAGGAAGTAATATTTTTGCTACTTGTAAGTGACTGTTTGTAATTTTTGCTGTAATAATAAGCACCTATCCAATCAATCTTGATTTTTAAATCTCTTTTAGTCTCCTGAACAAATACGTTTACAAGAAAAGTCCAGTTTGTTTAGAATCATGCAATGATTTAGATTGCAAGGGACTTTGGAAGTCATCTGGTCTAGCCTCCTACTCAAAGCAGACCTAACCTATTAAGGTTTTCTTTCTTCCTTCCTTCCTTTCCTTTTTTTTTTTTTTTTTTTTTTGGTAATAACTTCAGTGGCAGTAGTTCTTGCTGAAGAGCTTGGTCTAAACCACTTTCCATTTACTAAATTTCCTTTTTTGTCTTCTCTGCTATGAACATATCCTGTAGTTACCTTTTGAATCAGCAATCCCTGTTCATGACTTATTCTGCTCTTGCCTCTTGCATTGGAAAAGAACAGAGAATAATCTGAGTATCTAGGGTGAAATACAGTTTGGAAAATGTTCCTTCTTCCATGTTAAAAAGATTATAAAACCCTATTCTGAAGTATGACCATACTTCAAGGTTAATTCCTTGAATCTAAAGGTAATTAAACCACTCTTATGTTTTTAGGCTCAAAAGAAAATTGTTTTCTATATATTTCCAGAGATGATGAGCTGCTGATTTATGATTCTTCTTAAATTATAGGAGAGCTGAACAAAATATGAAACCTAAAGGCTTGGCTTTACTCTCAGCTGTTCTGGTATAATTTGAGCTCAGCTCCTCCAGTGTTGATGAATTTATTCCAGTTCTACACTGCTGTGACCAAACCAGAATTTATTGTATAGTTTGCACGAAAGAATTGGACCTTCTTCCTGTTATCTTACATGATGAGCTTTCTCTTAGTTGATCTATAGTATCTCTTTCTCGCCCTTTCCCTATTTTATAATTTTAAAAAGTGTTTATTTTCAAGAGAAAATGCCAAAGTCTACCTGAAAAACTGTATTACCCACTCAGTCTTGCAAACTGTTGTTTTTTAAAGGGGAGCTCTTTGCAGACCATGAAACTTAGGAAGGATCCTGTGGAGGATTTGGTCATGTTTAGAAACCATCCAGAGTAGCTATGACAACTTCATATCCAGGGGCCAAGATCGTGTCCACATACCAAATATCTGACACTATCCAAGATCCTTATCCAATGTGAAGAGGAAACTGTAAAACTATCATTGCCTAAAACAATCCCTAGAGAGAGCATTGCTGGTTCTTAAGAAGATTTTTTGACATCTTAAATACAGCTTTTTCTTAAGAGATCTGAAACAGGAAACTCGTGAAAGAAAAGAAAATAGTGAAATGAATAAGGTATCTATAACTCTGGAAAAACAGGTTTCCATCTGTGTCTCTTCTTTGTTAGTGGCTGTGATTTCTCAATGAACATTTAGTTAAATGAACTTGGAGTGTTCTAAAAGCTTCTGAAATATATCAATATCATTTGCTTTGGTTTATATTTTAAGTGGGAGTGGCATCCACTCGGGGTTTCAGCTCCCTCTAATCTGGATCAGGTAGGATTAATGCTAAATGCAGTTGAGGAAGGAGCACTGAGGGATGCTGATTGCAGCAAAAGTGGCTGGTCAAGGTCTATTCTATTGCCTGGTTCAGGCAGTTCAGAGGCTGACTGTGGTTTTTTGGTATTACACATGGAAGTGAAGCTTCTAAGGTATAAAAATCTGCATTTCTATGCAATGAATATATTGGCTTCAGCATCTTCAGCCTGTTCTTTTTGGTAAAAGCCAGGCTCTGTGATATTTCTCCTAGTTATTGATTGTTAATATAGTTTCTTCTTCCTGTCCCTGCACAGCAGTGACATTTTTACATCCTGCTGTATTTAATCCCTTTCTATTTTTCTGGATTTGGCAGAGTTCTGCAACACAGGTTTTTCTAAAGGGAGTCCTGGAAAATGCATTACAAAAGGTACTGATCTAGAAACCAGGTGAATAAATGGTGTTTTGGTTTTGGCAGCCAAGATAAGATTTTGCATATGGGTTCAGGTAGAATCAAACTCAAACATTTTAATAATGGCACATTAACATGACTGTCTTTGGCAAAATATTTCTGACTACTCTTCATGAAAGTAAAAAGACACTGATATATCTGGATAAATAGGAGCAGATGGTAATTTTCATCATTCTTCCTTTTCCCTGCTTTTACTAGCAGCCCAGTGAGGGAGAACTAAAAGACAAAAACTCCTCTTAAGAGAATTTGGATCAGAAACTGCAAAATAGATATCCCAGCTTATGACTTAACCTTTGCCCTGTGGGGTCATGCTCTTGAATGCTCTTCATCTACTTGATTAATAAAGCCAAAGGATTTTCATCACTGAAAAAAAATGTTCAGATGTGTTTGCCAGATTTTACATGAGTTAAGGGCTGCTTTGATTTGTGAAAACTGCATTTTTGGTGAACACATTCTTATTCAGGAAAAGCTCTCCATCGTGATAATGGTTATCTGCAAGTCAATGTTAACTTGGCAACCTTCATGGTTTGGCAGCAGATTTTAGCTTTACATAACACTGAGTTATTATTATTGTATCATATTGCAGCTTTTATGAAGTAATCAAGTTTTCAAATGTTGGGGTTTTTTTAAGTCAGGGAATGCAACAGGCTTTTTACAGGCATGTGACTTTATGCTCTACATATCCTGTACAGTTCATTACATTTCATTTAAAATACAAATCAGATCAAGGCAAGTATCTAGTAATCAAAGATATCTATTATACCATCTGAATACAGAGTCTCATTTTATGTTTCAAGATCTTTTTCATTCTCCACATTTATAAAATGCCCAGTGTTAATATTGCACTGGCATATTGTTAATATTGTATTGGAGTTTTTATGTTTGACACAAGACTGAGGATGTTGGACCAACCTTGATTCAAAGTATCTGTAATATGAGGAACACAATTTCTCTCAGTAAAGATGCTTTGTTTTTAAATCAAGTGAATCAGAAAAAAAAGTACCTGTAAAAGGCTAAAAGGTCCTTAAGGATAGTGGAAGATGCACTTGGTGACAACAGTTCATACAGAGTAAGACCTCCAGCTTACATTGGGTCTTCATACAAAGAGGTTTTTTTGGCTCAGCAAGGTTAATGCTTATATCAAAAAGATACACAATATTAACAAGTAAACAGCTAATCTGGCATAAATGCTTGATGTCTTGATTCCTTTCTAAATGCATATTAATTTTGTGTAACTTTCCTGTCCCTGTACTGGAATTGAAAGTATGACATCTGTAAGACCAGTAATTAAACTTTTATTAAAAAAACAAAACAAAACAAAACAAAACAAAAAACAAAACAAAAAAAAACCAAACAAACAAAAAAACCCAAAAACAAAAACCAACTTTGCATGGCAGTGGTCCTATTTCTGTTTTCTAAAGCTGAGGTTGATTCTGCTGTAATGTGTATCCCAATACCATGTCTCTCACATACCAGCAGTAACAAGAAGATTCAACAATTGCCTTGTTACTGCAAAAATCAAATGCTTCTTTCTCAGAAAACTCATAAACATTTCTGACCTTCCTGTGATCCATCAGCATCACCAGTTTTCCCACCTCCTTTTTTGGAGGACACAAGTTAAGTTTTTTTGTAGTTGGAGTTGAGGGACAAGACAGCTCATTGCTACGTGCAGAGGTAATGGAGTTTTTGAATCAGACATGTTTCTTACGGGCCTACGTTAGAAACTTCTGCTCACGTGCTGATGTTAGCCCGGTTCTGAAAAAAAAATAAATCCCACCTGCCCAGTGGAGCTCAGCCAGCAAAGTTCCTGGTGTGGACACAGCTGTGCTGCCAGGAAAAGGCTGCTGCCAGATTAACCTGTTGGGTTTAGAGCCTGGTGTAACTATGATGGCATAAAATCCATAAAATCTCTTTCAGCTGGCAAACGTTGGACTCTGTTGCAGAGCTCTGCTGTTGTGGCTCTGTAATGCTCACAGGGACTGTACCTGCAGACACTGCCCTGGTGTGACAGCAAAGGGGACACAAAGACACCAAGAGTCATTGCCAGGTCTGCTAGTAGATGTTCCTTTGGACTGTGGGAGCCCCTTTGAAAACTTCCCACTCCCTAAATCCATCTTTTCCCCCTGGGAGATACATTTCCTATGGGTGCAGGAACATCTGCTGATGTGACTCGATTTTCTTTGCCTCAAAAACACTGAGTATTTATTGCCCTTGCCCTGGCAGCTAAGTGCTAAAGAATCTGACCCAGGAGGATTGCTCTGTGTAGTAGAAAGGAGTTGGGTCTTCAGCCAGATCCTGGTGGGACTATGAATGCCTTTGGTTCTTAGCAGATACCTCAGTAAGAACTCTCTGCCTGCTTCACAGTCACAGCAAGAGGACTGCACAAAACCATAACCCAGCACTATGTCAGGTTCAAAGTGTTTCTTCTGTCATCACATGCCTTAGGTTATCAGAAAACCACAGAGAATTACAGCAGTGAGGAAATATTCAAAGATCAGCCCAGGATCAGTCTGAGTGACAGGTTATGATTGTGTTTTTACTCAGCTTTCTGTCTCTGATACCTGTTGATGTAGGTAATGGTTGAGTTCATGGGGGCCAGCAGCTTCAGGACTCTTTAGTGTATGTGGACTTGTTTGATTACTCTTTCTTCCTCAGATGAATGTGAGAAAGTTTGGGTGGGTTGCAGCAGTGGCAGACAAAGAAACGTGACTGTGATGGTATTTGACCAAAATTAATTGTCCAAAGCCCTATAGCATGGAAAAAACATCACTGGACAATGACACAATAGGAGTTAGTGGAGTGAAGAAGCTGAAGAGGGAATGATTGTTCACTTTTTTCTGCAGTATGAGAAGCAGAGGGCATCAAATAGAGTTTTAATTACTCAATACTTGGAAAATATCTCTGGTTCCTGAGTAGAGGTGTTTGAGTCTGGACGAGACAAGTACCAGAGCACGGATCTTAAACACTCGGCCTTTGTATGGCAGCTGTTTCCACTGTTATTTTCCCCTCATCAGGAACAAAAAACCTGAATGCCCTCCTTCCCTGTCCCGTGAGGAAGCTGACAAAGAGCTGCTCTGAAGAGAAGGAGGTGAGGCTGCAGGCAGGGAGGATACCAAGAATGGGAAGAGGGGACAACTGCTTCCAGAATTCTGGAGGACCTGTAGCTGCAGCCTAGCACATGTGGACCCTACATGCACCCATTTTCCCTTGTATTGAAATAGTAAACATTTTGGTTGAATATTAGGAACTAGTCATGCTAGTTATTGTTAACAAACAGATTTGATAAGGTGGCTATTTAAAATGCATAAAAGTGTGAAGTTCTGACATGATTGAAATGAAAGTGTTAGTGAGTGAAACAAATTTTGATAATCTGTATGATACAGCAAGCTTCCAGTTTCCTATTCCAATTGAAGAAGAAAAAAACCCAATCCCTGTATCAGAACTTCTAGATTAACCTCCTGAAAAATCAGTTGCTTCAAAACAGTATCCAAATCATAAGATACAGCAATCAAACAGAATATTTTAGTGATTCTCTTATTTGGAGAAACCTGATTGTTGGCCAGAGACTGACAGGCCAGCAACCAAGCCTTTCCCTCACACTGGTGTTTGGAAATGGGCAGGGAACATGCCTTCCACCATGGCTTTCCTGCCATGGAGGGAATGGTCTAACACCAGTCTAGAGACAACAGCACATCCTAGAAGCTCAGAGGTGGAAGAGTGAACCACGACAGAACATGAAACAGTTTTCCAAACTAGAAAAGCCTTTTTTTAAAAAAGTATTTTTAATCCACATATTTCAGAACATGTCAGACAATTGATTAGCAATCTGTTGCTGAAGTGATGTATTTATCTGATGCATGGTTTCACTTAGCAGCTACAACACGTACAGCAAAGAGCTGAAAAAAAAATGAACTGGAACTCTATACAACATCTTTTATTCAAAACAGATGTATTACTTGGTATATGTTTAACATTCTCCTCATAATCCCAACTTGATCCTTAACCATCATGCATTAGAATGTTGCTTTTAAAGAAGATGAAAATGGGCTGCTAAAATGCTGCCCATATAATCTGGATTATTTTCAGCCCTGTTGTTAAAGCTTAGAGATAAAATTCTCTTTTGAACTAAGGTTGAAGGCATTGTGTTTGATATATTGGTATAATTCCTGCAATATAAATACTCATAAATTAAGTTAGTGGTATGGTATGATTTCCTGTAATCTGTTTCCAGAATCAATATTTTATTGAATGAACTTCTTATTTTAACTTCTCATTTACTGACCCAGTGGTGCAGCTGTAATGTGTGCTTGATCGCTCACTCTCCTTTATGGTTTTTTTTAACAGACCTGACTCTGCAGCAGTGTAGATGGGGCAGGTTTTTAGAAGCATTGCACTTAATATTGTGTGAAAAGAGAATGAAAATAACACTATCATGCCCTAATGTAGAGACTCCCATCTTAACATCCTGTAGTAATTTAGAAAATGGCTATGTAATGTTACCCCCATTCTATGGGCAGGAAGACTGGAGCCATGATTATTTCCTTCTTAAAGGATGCTTAACTTTAAGCACCTCCTATTATATTTACTTTTCTAAATGTGGATTTTATTTTTAAAAATCCTTTATACATAGCAATTTTCATTTAGTTAACTACCTAAGATTTATTGCAAGCTTCTGCCAATGAGTGTGTGACCTCATGCACAGCAAAAGATTGCTAATTCTGAGCAGGTAGAATTATCTCACCTTTTGGGAATGTGCTAATGAAGATGCTCAGCAGTGGCTTTGGTGGCTGGGATCCATTGGCACGTGATGGCTCAGCCTTCTGCTCTGGGTTTAGCCTTGTGACTTCCTGGGCAAGCCAAATTTCAAGCAGTGGGATTGCCATGTGCTGCTCTGGTTTTAGCCTCTTTCACTTTGCATTACAGGAGCAATGAATTATTTATTATTAGTAATCATATTAGTAGGGTTAACCCTTCTGCTGTATATTCTCCTCAGCAGGCAGTCTTTGATCTGCTCCTGAGGCAGAGGTAGTGACAAAGAGAGATGGCAATTTGAAATTGTTCCCTTGGTTGACTTTTGACAAAACTATGACTGCAGAGAAGCAGATTTGTGCTTTCTTCCCATCCCTTGTACGTAATTATACAATTCCCATACAACTCTCCCCAAGTCAGCTGTTTCCTAGAGGCATCTGCCCTTCCTCAGTAAAACCCAAAGAGAAATCAGCTTTCTTGTTAAAAATATAGAGAGGAGGAAACAAGAGCATGCATTTCAGGAACATTTTAGAGGTTGGCTAAAACAAAATACAATAAAAATGGAAAACCCTACAATGAACACTTGAAAAAAAGCAACCAAAAATATTTAGTGGTTTTGGTCCTTATGATCTTACATTTGATGGTTTTCTGCATATCCTGTGAAAGAAACCTTGTTCTGAAAGCAGAATTGCAGCTTTTATCACTTAACCATTCCTCATAATATAGATATGCTGGAAATATGAAATCTAACATCTGAAAAAAGAGAGCATAAAAAGATTCCAACATTTAAAAAAAATAAATCAAAGTTTCAAATATTATTTTTCCTTCCAGAAAACCCTGCGATTTTTCCTAATTCTTAGTATTAGAATACAGAAATACATATTTTTAATAACGTCAACTACTTATTTAATAAATTCTTTTATAGCATATTTATATAAAGTAAAAATACCTCAATCAGCTCGGTAGCAATGCATCATTCCTGTGCTGTGTCCTTTTCAGGAACACAAAAATTAGCAGTAATCAACATCATTCCACACAGACCTTCAAGTACTCCAGGTCTGCTGGGAGCTTTGGGTTGCTGCAGCAAAACCTGTTGCTGTGTCTCTGAGCTGCAGAGCCAATGATTTTATGATTTCCCTCTCCTCAAACAGATCCTCACTCCCTTTTTTCTTTGCCCTTGCTTGTTCTGTGTCTGTGCTTTATAAGCTACACCATATTTAAGAATGCATTGATCCCACTGTGGGTTTTGGGGGCGGAGGGGGGAATGCAGTGGAAGTACTAACAGAAAAATTGCTCTTTCTGTGGTGGCCAGAAAAACTGTACTAAACAAAACTGCCTTTTTTTTTTTTAATCAGCATTTAAAAAGTATTTTCTGATGTGGTAAAATCTGTTATATAGATGGAGTTCAAGAAGGTGGAGGGTATGTGAAAGAACACATTATAAAAGGAAAACTGGATTGTTTCACAGTTAGGGGTTCTGTACCTAAAATATCCCTACAGATTAAATTTCCAATTTCTTTGTTCTCAGACATTTTGTTCCAGATGGGCAAACTGAGAATGAACAAGGTTTAAGTTGAAGCCTTTGTAGAAGCAGCCTGAATACTCTAACTTGCACATTCTGGTCTGTAGGTTTATAGGGGGATAATGCTGCCATAAAACTCCAAGACAGCACAGATATTCTGCCAACCTGTTTGTAGTCCTGATCCTGAGAAATCCTGATCCTGATCCTGAGAAATCCCCTGAAAACAGTGAATACTGACCTCATGTAAGGAAGATATGAACCTCATCCCTAGTGTCAGTTTCCTTCATAGACTTGTCCAGCATCATTCTGGATGTTTCCAAAGAGTATAAATTCCATGAAGAGTGGTGTCATTCTCCAGTGGAGGTTAAAATGGCATTTGTGAGATCTGATGTTCCAGAGGGCAGCCATGTAATGCTACAGAAGGAAGGAAACTGGCCTCCAAAAGATACCACTGTAAGAAAAAAAGCAAGGAAAAGCCCAGTCCTAGAAAAAAAAAACAGAACCAAAAAGTGTGGAAGTCTGGTGAAACAATGATTGGGAGCTAAATAATATCAGTTCTGTATGCTTTTAATAAATAGTTGGAAAGTTGGAAACTTCCATGAGAAGTTTCTGTTCAGTTTTATCTCAGGGACAGAAGGTGCTCTTTCCCTCTATAAAGAGTTGAACTTCCTGAGCTGGCACATGTTGGAAGTTTTTTTTTCACTGGCATAGGAAGCTTTTTTTAATTTTTTTTTTGGTAAAATACTTCACATTTATGTTCTCACTTCAAACAGCATTGAAGGCATACGACCCTGCTGCAGAGCCCTCTGAAGACACTGAGATCTGCACACTGACCTCTACGAGTTTTAGAGCACGTCCTTTTTTTGTGCTCCTTTTGTTTTAATTACTTGCCACTTATATAACAGGAGCCCAAAATTCAGGGGACTCAACACACACAAAGAATATGCAGTCCAGGATGGAAAGGGAAGGAAACTGTGTCCAGCAAAACCAACAACCTCTGTTTTCCCTGCTCCAGGCTGAGTAAGCCTGAGGAAAGTTTTCCAGCCCTGCACTGAGAGCTCGCTGCCGGGTTCCTGCTGCTCCTGGTAAACCACTCTTCATCTACTCTGCAATCTACAGAATAAAGGAACCAGATAATCAATGACACTCTCGTCTGTCCATATTTAAACATTTATGGGAGAGATGTTGACAGATGATGTCACCATCTAAGCTCCCTTTGTAGCTGATGGAAGGACAAAGACACTTCTGTCTCATGTTTTTCTATACCCATTTGCAAGTAAACAAAGGGGTATGCATATATACAAATGTTAAGGTTATTTTAAATGGTGTCATGACAAAACTTGAAGAATAGAATTAGGTGCTCTTTCCTGGCCTTGTTTTTCTTCTCTTCTGTTTTGCCAGCGCAAAGTGAAGTCAGTGGGTTTTGTGTAGCCAGAAGAATAAATCTTTTGAAACTCCAGCAAAAAATATGTACAGCAGATACAAATAAAATTCAGGGTAGGTGGCAGGCACCTCTCTGGGCTTTGTGTGACTGGATATTCTGTTCACAACCAGCCGTTATATTAAGTATGTAGGAATACCTACAGTTAACATAGCTGAAACTTTATTTTGGCCACATTAATGAGGTGTTCAGTGTTCTGCTTCTCTTCTGGGCTTTTGCATCACTGACTCAAAAGCTGCACTGTTGTTAATGCAGAGAGGCTTTTTTGTCCTGTGTCCAGCTGATCAGCCTTCCCCCTATGCCTCATCCTGCAGTTTCCCTCTGAGGGAGAGCTGCAGCTTGAGAGTCACAGACCTCAAGGAGTGCTTAGTTTACTGAGCAGAGATGAAACTGCTGCTGTGTTTGTACAAAGCCATTTATCTCAGTATAAAATCAGTATCTTGTTCAGGCCTAGAAACTTTTCTGACAAGGCTTAGCTGAAGTCTCAGCCCTCCTTCAACACATGTGATTTTGTCCATCATGAAGGTTGCAAAAACATCTGTCCTGGCACACAGGGATCCCTGTCTGGGATCACAAGGAGAATGATTAAAAACCTGGAGGACAGACATTTCCCAGTCTGAGCTTTCTGCCATGGAAACAGGCACTATAATGCAAACCTGACTGATCTGTTGCAGGGAAAGAAAAAAAAAAAAAAAAATAACAGAAAATGTCTTTGTAGACAGTTGCTGTTCCCTGGTTGCTCCTGAGCTGATGGAGCCCTCTCATGTTTCATTAATGCAATCAGTGAGTTACCACTGTTAAGGCAGCCAGAGATTTGGGGGAGCCCTTGAAGGCAGACAGAAGGAAGTATTATGTACTTAGGAGATCTGTGTTTGTCTGATAACAGCCTAGGCCAATTTGTAGGCCTATGGCATATCTACCCAGCACTGGAGTGCCATGAAGGCTTTTTTTATTGTGGCCTTGGCTGCTTTGGTAGAGTGAGCTCACAGAGAGGGGGAATAGGCTTAGGAGCCTCCTGGGCTCAGGGCCCAGCTGGCCTGGAACAAGCAGAACCATCCTGCCTGTTCCTGCAGGATGCTGTGTCTCTGTGGGCGCAGCTGGGCTCTGCTGCTGCCCAGGTTCTCCTCCCCTGGGCAAGGGTGATGGGAGGATCTGCATCCCACAATTTAAAACCTACTAATTTAATACAAAAGTCTTGTATTACAGTAAACTGGTTGTTTTATCCACAAAAAGCCTTTATCCCATTACTGATATTTGTGCCACATTTACATAAAGTTTACTGATGATGTCTTTCCTCTTGCATATTTATGTGTTTCATGGTTGAGCACATCTGTGGAATTGTTTAGATATCAACAAAACTAATGCAATACAAGAACTCTGATCTCACTGTGGCTTTCTCTCATAATATCTCTGGATATTATGCTTCAATTATTCCTAAAGGTAAGTTTCAGCTCCAGGCTGTTCCCTGCTCTGCTACCTCATGGGGAGAGGAGTAATCTGATGAAGACATTTGGGATGTCTTCATCATGTCAATGACATTTAGGTGTCCTGGTCAGCTACAGGAACCAGTAAGTCTACAGACAAGAGGTGGGTAACCTATTGAGCCCAGCAATTGACACATCCTCATGGAGCTTTATCTTCAGAGGATTGCAGAATCCCCTTTGTGGAGCTTGCAGGCCTGAGGATTCCAGGCTAATTGGCATTGATCCTTAATGGGAGATGGGTGTCTCCTGTGCCTCTGAAAAGTCTGACTGGAGAAAGTCACTTTTCTCTATCTTAGCAGCCAGTTCTTTCATCACTTTTTTCACACTTTCTGCCTCTGTGAGAACATCATGATCCTACACGAGGGAGGAATCTAACTCTGAATGGCCCTGGTTGTCATCAGTTTAATGAAACTGTTCAAATAAGGAAAGAAATGCTACATGATGGTGCTTATCCATGCTTGTGACAAAACTGCATCACAGCAGCTGTTGTACCAGCTTCCCTGGAAAATTATCTACCGAGTAGCTTTCATCCTCATAAATGCACACAGGAGATTGGTCAGACTGGTGCAAGCCCTCAAAAAAAAAAAAGTGCTGTATCATGCAACTAATTTCTAGTTTTTAAATCTTCACAGGTGGAGAAGGCACAAATTGATCAGTACAAAGTCCTGAATTGGGGGAAAAAAAAGGGCTCAATATATATCAGCTGATCAAAGGTGCTTGGGAGCGTCCTGGGCTCAGGGCCCTGGGAACAGCCAACATCTGCATTAGCAAACTCCAGGGTGTTTGCATGCAAATTGTCAGGTGTTTGAGCTGCCAGACTGTGGCCAGGATTTATCTGGAAGAGTTTTGGTTGGCCCAGGCTAAGCAGTGCCAGTGAATGTGGTCATGGCACTGTCAGTCCTGTCCCAGGGCACGCAAACAGTTCAGGCACTGAATTTATTCACCTGTGTGAAGGTACAAATTTCCATGGCCCCTTGGTTCTCAAACATGCCAAAGCCATGGTGTCACTTATGGCCCTCAGCCACTGCTGGTGGCCTCTCTGGAGAGATGAACCCCCAATTCTTTACAGAAGGCCGTGGACAAGGCTGGACTCGGAGGCTGTGCAGCCTCCTTGCTCAGAAGCTTTCAAGAGCCAGCTGGGTGAAGCCCAAGCTGGTCTGACCACACAGCTGTCTCCACGTGGAGCAGGAGGCTGGACTTGGGCCCCTTCCAACCTGAATTATTCTCTGGAACAGGGTTGATCCTTTGTGAATCACTGAGCTACCCCCACCAAAAGACACCTGGATGCTCAGGCAGTGTCAGTGAGGTGATGGCTGCTTTACAGCAGCATCCATAAAGAATGGCTGTGAATTGATAGGAAATATGGGCAGATTTTAAATGGAAAAAACACAAGTATAATAAATATCCCATTTTATGTCAGTGAGTTAATGCTGAGAAGGTAGAAATGAATATCAGATGTTCTTTTTTTTTCCCCAAAGCCTAGTTAACTTCATAGACAGAGATTATCATAGAAGCAGTTCATGAATAACCTTTTTCAACAACAGGATTTGTGGCTTGCATATCACTGTGGTAACACTACTGCAGCTGCTCTTTCAGCAGTTTGGCTTGCACCTATGACCTTTGTCACAGACATTTCTTTTATGAAAAATCCTCTCTCAGGACTTTTCCTGCTGAAGCTGAGAAGTTCAGCAACAAGACATGGGTTATCTGCTGCTGTGGAATACAACAGGTCCATCTGGATTGGCCCATCTGGGATGTTTGTAGTTAGTGGCCAATCCAGGACTGAATTCTCTCTGACAGAGTCGGAGAGAGCTCCTTTGTTTTCATTCTTTACTTTTCTATTCTTAGGTAGCAGGTTCTGGAAACCCTCCTTTCCTTTTCTTTTTAGTATAGTTTAAATAGGTGTATATATCATAAAATAATAAATCAAGCCTTCTGATCATGGAGTCAGATCTAGGTCTCTTCCTTCATCCCAAGAACCCTTGTGACCACCGTCACAGACCTTCACCCAGCAATTAAAATACATGTCCTGAGTAGTGTGGTGTTTCAACATCCAGAATTTCCTGGGTAGGCTGCAAATCCTGAAGTATATCTTTTTGCAAGTCATTGATGTTTCTGAACCTTTTTGCATAATTGTGCTTCTTACTCTCCTTTCTACCTTACAATATCTCAACATAGTGTATTTTTTAAAAAGCCAAGAGCCAGGTGGAGTTCCCTGGGACATAGAAGAACTGCAAATACTTCTACTCAGTATTCATTCAGTGGCATTGTCCAATACTATATTACACAAGATTAATGATCTAATGTAGCTTGACATTTTACAAGAACATGAAGCATCAGCCAAAAACTGTCGTAAGACATGACACCAGACCTAGAAAGCACTGTAGAGTGATAACAGGCTAATTAGATGTGTCTGTTTGTGTTACTGGCAGGCAATGAAAGGCAGCCACTTCATCCTCCCCTCCACATTCACCATCTGAACCTGTTGTGAATGAGGGACCAAAGCTGTGAGTTACTCAGCCTCTTTGTCAACAGCAGCAAGGGACAAATTCTGTCCCTTACCCAGCGCAAGTCATTATTTATGGACTTAGCAGGAGCTTCTGGACTACTCGCTGTATTCTAACTAGCCTGGTGTCTTCTGAAAGTAGCTGCCACTATTCCCATTTTGAGGCTGTAGTACTGATGAAAGGCAGTCATGCTCCTCTGGAGTGGCGATGTAGTTATTAAGAAATAGCCTAAATGTAAAAGATAAACCCTGGCAACAAGTTTTAATCACCAGCAGCCTGGGCTAAATGTGAAAGATGAGCCTGAAGGTTAAAATACCATCCATTTCATAGGCCTTTCCTTTCCTTTCCTTTCCTTTCCTTTCCTTTCCTTTCCTTTCCTTTCCTTTCCTTTCCTTTCCTTTCCTTTCCTTTCCTTTCCTTTCCTTTCCTTTCCTTTCCTTTCCTTTCCTTTCCTTTCCTTTCCTTTCCTTTCCTTTCCTTTCCTTTCCTTTCCTTTCCTTTCCTTTCCTTTCCTTTCCTTCCCTTCCCCTTCCCCTTCCCTTTCCCTTCCCTTCCCCTTCCCCTTCCCTTCCCCTTCCCTTCCCCTTCCCCTTCCCTTCCCCCTTCCCCCCTTCCCCCCCCTCCCTCCCCCCCTCCCTCCCTCTCCTCCCCTCCCCTTCCTTCCCTTCCTTCCCTCCTTCCCTTCCCCTTCCCTTCCTTCTTCATTAAACACTGTTTTGTACAGGTCATTCTTTTTTGGGGTTTTCCATTCAATATGGACAGTTTGCCTCCTTTTCCCAGCTTCTGACCCCACATTTTCCTGAAGAGATGTGGTGTGACCCAGCTGTGCCAGAGCCCTGGAGGTGTCAGGGTTGAGTGGGATGAATTCTGAAGACTTTGGTCATGGATTTGAATTTTGAATTTTGCTCTTGTGCAAAATTCACCTGTGACAGGCTGCACATGACTCTTGCTCTGGGTTCTCTGGTTTTGGTGCAGCCACGTGCCTGAGTACAAACTGATAGGCCACTTGGACCTGATCTAGCATTTGATTTTCCTACTTTTCCCCTTTTCCTGCACTAGGAAACTTAAAGCTACTTCCTAAAATCATAGTATGGAAGGATGCAAATAGAGGTAAGCTGACAGTGATAGCTGCCTGGCCCCATCTAGTCATTAAAAAAGAGGAAAAAAAGTATCATAATTCAGTATATCTTTTCTTTCTCTTCCACATTGTTTCCATCATACATCATATTTCTTGTATCCTACTAGCTTTTCAGTAGGAAAAAATAGATTTATCTTCATTGACATTAATCTAACTAAATCATAGGAGAATAAGAGTGCTAAATTAGGCATACACTTAGGATTTCTGTATCAAAACCCCTGTAATAACAAATCCTTTTCCACACAGGGTTGCCCTTTAAAAACCAGGTACAATTTATGTAGGCACCTGATCCTTGTGTCCTTTTAGAACACCTCCTGTATAATTACACCAAGGACACAGCTTTAGTTCTTCTCTCACTGAAGTCAGGAGGAAAATCTCTGCTGTCTGTAATAGAGAAGGAGCCAGTGCTACTTAAAAGTACATAGAATTTTTTCATCTGGTTTTAGAAAATAAGCCCCAATTCTCCCCCTGACACACTGAGTCTGAGCTTTCCCCACAGACATTTCCCTGAAGCTGATGTTCAGTTTACAGTGGTTGTGATGTTCTAAATCTTCGTTGCTGATTACACAGAGTAGCCTTGCCAGATGAAGAGGCAAAGGAAATGTGGGTGTCTGGTTTTCAGTCCTTCCTCTCAGTATTAAATTAAATATCTTTCTAGTAAAAGAAGGCTTGACCCAAATGCTGCTGAAATGGGTGGAAAAGCACCCACTGAGAAGGGTTTCTAGTGAGGTGCACCATTCTGAAGACAACTGACTCACACACAGCCATTCCTTCCTGGTAGAGATTTGCAGCTGGGGCTAATAATAATCTTAAATATTCTTTCTAATAAATCTCCTGTCATATGTTTAGTATGTGCAGTGTTAACTTACATTTCAAGCACTACATATGTTTATCTCTATTGGGAGTTATCAGATGTAAACACCTCAAAATGCTGTGACTATTTAACCCTTGCAAACTAAGACAATTCTGTAGAATTCAACTCTCTGGATAGAATTATTTCCCCTTTCAGCATCTTTTGATGGAAGGAAGTTAACACTGGCCTTTGAAAATGGTCTTTATCTGGTTCTCTAAGAGACACCATCATTCTAGTTCTTTGCTTTTACCTTTTTTTTTTTCCTGGAGCATCTCTAAATATCATATTATCTGCCAAAATCCCATATAAATGGGAGTTTTGAACATGTACTACATATTTCCCAATGCAAATTTTCCTTAGAAGTAAATTTCTGAGTAAATTTTCCGTTTCTTATATTCCTCTTGTCTATCTGTTTCTGGCAGAAGCAAAATCCCACTGCTGACTGAGGGACAGGACATAGGGAAGAGGACATGGATATGTCACTAAAATCTCTTCCTCCTCCTCTTCTTCCTCCTTGTAACGAGTCACATTTTGCAGAATTGGTGTCAGCTGTGAAAGCAGAATAGGTTTTCTTTCAAAGGCTCACTGAATTTTGGACTGAGGGAGGGGTTTAATCCTGGCCCTCTCCCAAGCAGGAACACATCCTGAAAGTCGAACTAAGAGTCTCTCTCTGAAAAGCGCGTTGGCATTAGCGAGCACTCTCCTGTCACTGTGGGATGCAGCACTTTAAATCAGCTATTTCATGATGGAATTTTCCTCCCCTTCCTCAGAGGCTGTGAACTGTTCAAGCTAAGTCAAGCAGAGCATTGGCAATGCTCAGAGTCCACTTGGCAGGCAAGCAGCAAATGACTCTCGGCTGGGATTCTGTCCCAGAACAACTACCCCTACTGAAAACCTTAGCTGAGATGAGAAGCACCACATCTGTAACCTATACCTTTATTCTGCAGACCTCCTAAAATAAGGACAGATAAATATAGAAACCTGTTGGGGCCAGCACATGGGGGGAAAAACTTTTATTTGAAGGGGGAAGAGCACACAGATGGCAATGTTCTGGGTTTGGGGAGAATCCCAGCCCTGCTGCCAGTCTGCTGTGCAAGCATTTGCACCTTGATGGCTTTTCCCAGTTCCCCTGGGAGGGTTGCCATAGTGGGGAGGGTATGACACTAGAAGATGTGTCTGTGTCAGTGTTGTCTATTTTGGTTCATTACCACATCTCACCTTTGAGGAGCTCACAACACTAAGAGGGAATCCAGGCACTGAAATTTAGTTTCCTGAAGACCAGAGTCCTGCTTCTGCCACATCCCTTGTTTGTGGTTGTAGGAAAGTAGCTTCTCCATCTGGTGTCTCTCTCTCCTCTGGCCAGTTAGGTGGAGCAGGGAGGGACACACAACATGCTGCAGCAAGTCTCCACTGCTGTAATCCCATAAATATCCTACATTAATTTGCAGGAAATGATCTGCTGGGGCAGCTGTGGGCAGCATGTGCTGCTCAGGATGGATCACATGCTCAGGCAGTGCTGTTGGATGCAACCAGCTTTGCTGATGGAGAGAGCAGATGAGAAACACATTCACTTGAACAGCAAAGCAGCCTGGCCCCTGCTACATGCCCTGATGGGATAGACCTAACAGAAGGGAAGATCCATGTTTGTCTTTTCATTCCTGTCCTCAGCTGCAGCATCAGCCCTCAGATAACCTGACCACAATACCAAAGTCAGCACCAGAAAGCAGCACAAAACCCAGCTGGCCACCTTGCTCTGGAGTACGAACATTTCCATAGCCTGGAATGTGGCTTTTTACAACAGGAAAAACCACTCCAAGGGACTCCCAAAACTCCCAGTGACTCTGCATCATGCATGAATTGTCTACTTCATCCAGACAAGTGATAGAAAAAAAATCTGCATCAGCATGAATACTTGTAACATGAGGATAAGTAATGCTTTCTGCAGGGTGAGTGCATGTGTAGTTCCTTGTGAGCCCTCTGAAACTCCAGAGGGAATGCACAGCAAAAGTACAGCCCATTACCATGTGAAAAACCAGGAGCTGAACAGATAAAATCCTGGAGAAAACAGAACCCTGGGTGTGCAGTATGGCAACTCTAATCTGCTAAAGTGAGACTTGGCACTTGCAGAGATAATCACTGGAGCTGTGGCAGGGTTAAATGCTGAATTAATATACATGATAGGTCATCATCCTTTCGTCTTTCCTCCTTGGAGGAAGTAAATAAATCTGTCAGCTTAATCTAGCACATTAACCTTAATCCTACAATTTACTTACTAGGGGATTTGTATAATCTACCCGATAAATAAGGACAGTAATTATTGCTGCTACAGAGGGCTCTGAGAAATATTTGCCATGAAGCTTGAAGCTGGATTTAAAAACCGTTTTGGTTTTATTAGAAACACAAAACTCTGGCCAGGTTTCCTGGAAAATTCCACGGGGCCCAATGCAGGTAGAAGCTAATTTTCTGTGTGTGTATGTGTTTGCTTAGCCAAAGTGCAGAGCCAGGGCTGCATGTGGTTCTGAGTATGGGGGAGGAAGGACCTCTAGGAATATGTTTGCAGGAGCACACTGGAGGAGCAGCCCTGTGCTTCATGGAGGCCCAGCCACTGCATGATCCCACCAAGAAATCTCATGTGGAGAACAGCAACGTAGCCCCTGTCTGCTAACAGCCCTTACTGCCTTCTCCACACCTCCCTGGATGTCCATCTGTTGTACCAAAGCTATTCCTTTAATCCCCCTATTGGGAGATGAATTTAAAACACGACTTGAATGATCAGAAATCTAATTGAGACAATTTGCAGGGCTGCAGGGGAAAGTCCTGGAGAACTTCAGTGACTCCCTTGAAAAGAAAGCCCTGTTCTTCTCACAGCAACGAGTGACTTTCCATTTCTTCCTGGTGTAGGGGGATACAGTATGGGTAAATAAAGGTGGCACAGAATGTAATCTTACCCCCTAAAGAGTTGCAGCTGAGTTAATTAAGGATTAGGAGCAGGCCTGATGTTAACAGACCCCACCTGTAGCCAATAAGAAGAGTGTTATAAAAGAGTGGATTGGTAGGAACTGGAGTCAGTTGGTTCCTGTGAGGATGAGGAAGAGTCAGTGCCCAGAGGAGCTGTCTACAGAAAACATCAAGGAGGTATGAAACTCTGGCAATACAGCACGCTTGCAATGTAATGATAATAGAACTTTTGCACTATAACGACAATGTCCTGGAACAGAAAAATGCTTTTCGGAGTTTAGCACAGCGCTCTTTGAGGGCTCAGGACATCAAGAGCACCCTTGGCATTCCCCAAAACTCCTGTTTTCCTGGATTATATGGGAAGGGCAAACTCTTCACTCTTTCCTGAGCACTGGATTTCATGGGCATTGACCAGCACCTGCCCCATTGCAAACACAGCTAAGATTAGAAATTGAAAATAAACCAGTCCTTCTTCCTGAAGAAGTTTGTTTGGTTTTTTTGTTGTTGTTTTGTTGGTTTTTTTTTTTTTGTTTTGGTTTGGTTTTTGGTTTTTTTGGGTTTTTTTGCTATTTCTCATTGCCAAAGGTGTATTGGTAGATACGAAAGAGACAGAGAAGTCAGGTTTTATATCTGTGATTATCCCTAAATGCACTCACACCCAGAGCTTGATTTAGGCACTTGGGGTGGAGGGCCATTTGGACAATTCCCATTATTGATGTTGCTCCAGGTGTTTGCTCCTGGCTGCCCACATCCGTCTGTCTGTCCCCATCTGCTCCGATGGCAGCGTGCCCACACTGCCACTGCCTGGACTCTGCTCCCAGGACACGGGAGTTCTGCAGCAGGGGGGTCACTGGGGCCACACTTTAAACAGTGTCAGCACCACCTCTCCAGCAGGACAACCTTCCTGGTGGGTAATTAATTGGGTTTCCAGCAGCATCTGTCAGCTGTTTGCAGCACGCTGGTTTGCCTGGCTGAGCAGCCACGATGACACTGCTCTTGTTTCCTCTGGGGCGTCAGGGTGGGGATTTGGCTGCAGAAGGTGATTATGTAGGAACAAGGCTTCTGAGTGCTCAGTTCCCACACCTACACGTGAGGCAGACAATGAGGGGCAGCAGCTTGGAGCTGGCTTTTACAGAGACAGGGCACCCAGCTCAACTTGGAATTGGAGAAATCTTAGCACAGAACAGAATCAGAAAGGTTCAAAGATCTAAATTCATTCATGGTAAGGAGATTGTTGCAGCTATTTCCAAAAATGCATGCAGCAGGGGAATCTTCCCCCTTTAGAGTGCAGGGGGCTGCTTTAGTGGGTTGTCCCATATCACCCTATTCCATAGGGATCCTTTTAGGAGAGGTCTCCTAACCCTCCTCAGCTACACATGGTTTCAAATACTTCTGTGAGTAATGTGGAAACTCTCATACACAGTCTGCTACGTCTAGAAATGAGGCATCAATGCTGGTAATAAAAACTCCTCAGAGTGCATGCTATTTTTACTGTTTATTTCAATACTTCAGTAGCTTCCTCAGCACTTACAGCACCTCTCAGATATTTTCTAATCACAGCACATGAAGAACCCCAAGCCCAAATCCTGGAATGCTCTCTGAAGCCCAGAAGAGAGATAGCTGTCTTTGGATGGGTGGGAAGCTGCCTGTAATACTGCTCTGAGGCACCTATTGCTTGTATTGTTTTGAAGCAAACCCAACTTTGTTACTCCAGCTAATTTAGAATACTTTAGGATTGTTTCTGCAGCTATTTCCACCTTTAAGAGGCCCAAGGGGAGGGTTGGGACCTGGCTCTCCTTCACAAATGGATACCCATGAGGCACACAAGGTTATTGCCTGCTCCTCCACTCATCCTGCCACGTCAGAGCAGCTGCCTTGGCCATGCTTGGAGCCCAGGGCACTGGGTGCAGGCACACTGGGGCCTCCAGCTGTTCCAGCTCCACCTTCTGCTCCAGGAGCCCATTTAGGCTCAGCTTGAGCCTTTATTTCTCTCACACAGAAAACCCTCTGTGCTGGCTTTGTGCTCTGCTCCTGCTGCCCCACTTTCCTGAGTGACCTTTCTGTATGGACCCTAAAGCTGTGCCCAGGCCTGTCTCTGGTCGTTTTTCCTGGCTGGAGAAGTTGTTGTAGGCAGCCTTGTTTCCAGGTTTGTTTCCCACAGTTGCTGATGGTGTTCTCTGGAGCCCTGGCCAGCTCATCTCTCCTGGCCTGGGACTGTGGGTGGCTGTGCTGGGGTCCTGCTCCCCTAGGAGTCCCCTGTGGCTGGAACCTGGCTTTCCATGCCTCATGTTTCCAAGGGCAGCAGGACACTATGGAGGTGTGCTGTGTTTGGGGTTGTTTTTTGGGGGGTGGAATGAGACATGTGACATCCCTTTGTTTCTTGCAGGGAAGAGAGAAGAGTGTTTCTTGTTAATCGTGTCAATAGACAATCACAGTTTGTGGAGAGGCACAACAGAAAAAAAAAAAGACATCATTCAGCATCTTCTATGATTTATAGACTGTTTCTGAACGAACTATTTTACAATAGTATTTGTTCCTATAATACCCTTTAAGTACAGATGGCTGATTTACTTCCCTGATGTTCCCATCAGGATGCAGACCCGAGCTGTGCATGGCAGGGGGGTTTGGTTCCTGCTGGGTGGCTGAAGTCACCCAGCTTTGGCCTCTTGCTGCCACCTGTCAGCTCCTATTGCTGAGCTGTGTGTCCTGCTTAAAAGTCACTTTGAATTGTTGGCAGGAAGGTGACCTGGGACATGTGGAGCCCAGCCTGGAGTGCAGAGCATGGTGTTGGAGGGGCCCAGCAGTGCCCTGGTGTGCCGAGCAGCTCTCACCCTGCCAGTGACAAGGGGCAGCCCAAAGCCTGTGGGGACTGTGCACATCATCAGCTCCAGCCCAGCAAATGGGGCTGGGGGTGAGGAGACCTCTTCTGCCTTTCCCTGCACTAACCCTGTGACACTGGAGCTGCAGAGCCCTCAGTCAAGCTTTTGGCATAAAGGGAAGTGCAAGTGACAAGTTCCATGATGATCTGGGCCAGGGAGGCTGCCAGGGCATTGTAATTAATCCTTAGAAATGGACGGTGATTGTGTCAGCCTCTGGAGTTATTGCACTTGGGGGTTTCTGTGTCTCGGCTGGCAGGTTAAAGACACTGATAACCCCATTTCACTGTGCTCATGAATTTGGTGGCAGAGGAACAAGATAAAATCACTTTTGAAATGCTACTTTGGCTGCTACCAGGGGTTTCACAGCAAGAGAACAGTTTCTTTTTACTTTGCTATTACTCTGTTACTACTGGTGAAGAGAAAAATTAGCAAATGCATTTTGTTGTTTTCCATTGTGGTGATTGATTGCAGATCTTTTTTAACCTGTGTTTCTGATGGACTTTACCAAACCTGCCTATTGTGATTTGGGGCTGAGGTGGGCAGAATCACATGTTTAATACTTTGGAAAAGTGGATTATTAATACCCAGGTATGAAGTGTTTCTGTTAGAGGCACTGTGCTGGTATTGAAGTAATTCTTATTGAGGAGTTAAGGTATTGTGGCATTGAGGATGGGAAGTATGGGGTTTGACATACACAGACCACTAAAAAGCCAGTATGGAATGACTCCTTTTGACATTTTGGATGTTTTGAATTGCAAGGTATAGGAAAGATTATGCACCAATTTTAAGAAACATGTGTTCAAAAGCCCTAAAAACTTGACATGAATGATGTGACAGTGTTTTTAAGATACTTTTAAGTCATGCACTTGTATGGTTTGTTTGCATTCATTTTGAAAGTGAGGTGATGCATTTGGAAGGGGAAAAAGCAGCATGGCTTATTTTTTTTATATATTATTTACATTGTTCCCAGAAGGGAAAAGACTTTTCTTTCAGACTTTCGTTCTTCTGAACTTGTGCAATGTGAGCGTGACAAATTAACCAACCTGGAATCTGGTAACAGTGCAACACAGCTGGCTTTCTTAACTCCCTGTGATCTTGAAAACATAATACCTAATTGACAAGAGATTGTTGCTCTGGCCTAGAGAAGGCCTTACTAATACTTTATTTATAGTAAGGACAGACTCGTAGCCTACAGCTCTGTCCTTGTGGCTTGTCTGTCCCTGGGATGCCAAACCTGCCTAATTGTGAAAAATGCCAGTCACTGGTTTTTAAAATTTTAAAAGTTTAATAGTAATAACATGGTTATAAAAATAGTAATACAATTAGAGTAATAATAATTTGGGCAACCTGAATTAGGACAATATGAGACAATAAAAACAGAGTTACAGATGTCCAGGTACCTTTTTCTGGGCACAATAAGCCCAAAAAAGGACACCTGTTAAAGGATTAACCCTTAAAAACAATAGCCTTTTACATATTCATACACCTCATACATGATGCATAAATTCCATTCAAACAAAGGATTCTCTCTGGTCAGTGTCAGCTTCTTCCTCTGAATCCTGACGGCGTCTTCAGGGCTGAGAGAGGCAGGATGAAGTTCGTTTCTTCTGATAATGGAGCAATAAATTCTCTTTCTCTGAAAGATTTAGGTGTCATGTGGCTGCTACCTCACTGAGTCCTTTCTTTAAAAAAGTATCTTACATAGCATAGTTTCTATTTTAATATTTTCTTATAACCTAAAACTATATTTAACACACTACTTAAGAGAATTAATACAGCATTACTTTCTAACATAACACATACAATATTAATTTTAATATTTGCAAAAAGCCAATCATAAAATATGCGTTTTTCACACTAAGGCAACTACTCTTTTTAAATTTTATTAAATGAAGAAGCTCTTGAGGCATGTTTGAGTCTGAGACCTCATTTACCTGACCAATAAACAATGCCATGTGTCCCTTCCCTCCAGCAAAGGAGGGGAATAGCTATTGCTGTGTTACAGCCTCTCTAGCTCTTCCTGGGGCATGGAAGATTGCACAGATTTTCCTTCTAGGAACTCTTTTTTCCTGCATAGGAGGAGTGGGCTCTGTGCAGTAACCACAGGTATCTCTTCCTGATGGAGCTCCAGCCTCTCCGTGTTTGACCCCCATGCTTTCCTGTTTGCTGAGTAAATCTGAAAGCTTTAGTTTCAATTGAATAATCTTCTTAAATTGCATACTTTTAAAAAACCTATTTAAAGAGAGAATCTTTTTTGTGGTTTTGCGTAAGATGCTACAGAGTAACACCCTGGTTTAGGGTATTGTTGCTATTTTATTTCAGTATAAATGCCTAGATCCTTCAGAAGGGAAGGGGGTAAAGGGAAGAAAATTGTACTTACAGTACTTTGAGATGTGTGGCTTGTTTAGTTCAAATCCCATAGTCTAAAAGCAGAGGCATGGCTAAATTGCAGTAGGAAAAATGCCTGACCATAGATCTTCATGTGAAAAGGCAGCATTTTCATTTCAACTGAGGAAAATCCTTTCTATTGGGGTCATATTTCTGGCTGCATACATTTTACTTTTCCCTTACTTATTGTAGTGTCCAAACATTTCTCCATAAAATATTTTTACACACTTTTTTTTTTCATAAAACATTTTTACCACACTGTGTTGCTTAGGTAAGAAAGTGCACTTACCTGTGCAGTTCTTGTCCATGCAGTCTCACCTCTCCTAGAAAGGAAAATCCCTCTCAGATTAGAGCCTGGATTGGTTAAAAATGTGATTAGAAGTCAGTCAGTCAAGCAACTGTTCACAGTAAGAGGAAATCTGGCTTGCTGTCTGAATCTCTTCAGAAAAAAAAATGACTTGGAGATTGTTCCACTGACTTTCTTATTTTATAAACTCTATGCCCTCCTCTTTAGGAGAGTTTTTTGAAGTAGCCTTTCATTTAAGGCTGTATGCCTAGTGCCTGGTTTTTCTCTCCTTCTCCCAGCTATGGGCAATCCTGTACCCACATTCATCCTGCAGCTTTGCTGAAACTTTAATATATGAATAAAGTGCCATACTTCAGTGTAATGTATGGCAGCTGTCTTTGCGAGGAGGTTGTGAAGCACCTTATGACAGCAGAGTGTGTTTCACCTGAAAAGGCCCCTGCAAAGTGGCTCCTATTTAACTGCTCAAGTTCTCTGTGCTTGTAGCTCACTCAGTTTGCTGTCTCCAACAAGCAGAGGGAGATGTGCTTGCTGTAGGAAGGCAGCAGCCTTTAGGTCATTTCAGGATACATCTTAATGGTGGTGGATTTCTTTTGTTGACGTCATCCACAGAAAAGTTAAATTCTTTCAGAACTTGGGAGGCCCTGACCAACTTGAAGGTCAATACAATGTAAAAACAGAACTGGTAGTATAGAAGGAAACAAAGGTCTTCATTTCTCAGCAAACTTTAATTTGCAAGAAGTTGCCTTCAGGAATCCTTGCAGAATGGAAGTGTCATGGTAGAAGATGCTGTAAATAATGAGTGGGTCTTTTTCAGATCTAGGCTAGTAGTTCAGTGGGCAGATTTTATTCATAACTCAGGGAATGGTGCAGCAGCTAGAACATGGATGTTCCTTCTGAAGTAAAGGAATAACCCTGGGAAGACTCACCTCTTCAATTTCTGTGGGCAGCACGTGCAGTTGGATTGGTTTGGCATTAGTGTAACTCCACAGGATCTCCTGTCTAAGCAGCATTAGATGGCAAACACATCTAAACTCCTCAGTCACAGACACACTTAATTAGTATGGATCAAAGCAAACTAATTTCTTAATACTTTTCCCCTCCTTGTCCTAAGTACCCCAAAGTGCAGCACTGAGCATGACAGGTGGCAACTTTACTGTGCATGGTGAGGAAAGCTAAGGGCAGTCTTGGTTATTTTGCACCTTTTTATTTGACAAAAGGAGCCCAAAGCCAGAATTGTTTTATTGTCAGGTCCTGGTCCTGGGGCAGTGAGTAGATAGGTAAGCTGAGCCTTGATCTCCCATAGTTACCACCTGGAAAATTCCTGTGAATTCTCCTTTACTAGGCCTGTCCTGGTCACCATGTTCAGGCACCAGCAGAGATTCCTTGTGTAGAAAGCCAAAATTGTAACTTGTTCTTGAGCTATTTACTTCTGTTTGAGGAAACATAAGTTCCACCAGGGCTGAGTCTTGGTGGTTCCACCAGAGCTTTATCCTGGAGTAGGGAGTGAGATCCAACTATCCCCAGACTGTGCACAAATACATAATTCTGTCTTTTCTGGTAAATCCATCTGGTAAGAAGTGGAAAACAGACTTTAATTTTCAAAGGTCTTTTCGCAGGGAATTTTTAATTCTTTTTTTTTCTCTAGATTTATCTGAGCTTTTCTAGTGAAGATGCTCATGGACTAGATCAGTGAATAATTCACTCTCAATATTTGGCCAGAAGCTATGGGAATTTGTATGATATTATTATGTTAGACTTTTCACACTCTAATTTTTTTTTCCCCACTGCTTCCAGGAGGAAAGTTTCCAATCAATAAAGTATGAACTAGTAAGTTTACACATCAGGATTCATCCTGTGCTGTGCTACCATATGTTTGTTCCCATAGTTCCAAACACAGTTAATGTGAGTATCCAATATATTTATGTAACTGTGGATTAAAGACCTAAACAGCAAAACAGGAAAGTGTTTTTAATAGAAAACCAAGATTTAATAAAAATTCTGCCTTCTTTCCTCCTAGATTTCTAGTCCTGCACGTGCAGCCCACATAAGAGAATAGGAAGGCTTTTTTATGGATAAGATTCAGATTTTCATGGACTCAGAACCATATATATTTCAGGTATACTCAATGATTCTGACAACTCTCTAAATCCTGGTTTGCTTTGTGGTAGTTTTTTCTATTTTTTTTAATGGTGCTTGAAACTTAAATTAGTGTTAGTGACTACAGAGATTTTGAATATTTTTTTCAGATTTTCAGAAAGTGAGCATCTTTTTTTTTAGTAAGAAACCTTCTTAATCTGAATCCTTTGTGTATGCAAATTTTTATGAAATCATTTCTCATCAAAATATTCCAAAATAAAAGGGAAAAGAACATTTTTTTCTATTCAGAAGAGTAAGGACTGAGTTTTAGAAATCAAAGATAGAAGTTGGCACCAAAATTTCATAATATTTTGGGATTACTCCCTGAATACATTGATATTCTAATAACACTGCATTTAGGTTTTCTTTCATGTTTTGTCCTTTTTTTTTTCCCCCCTTATTGTTGGAGAGAAGCCCCTAAAAGTTAAAGGAGCAGAAGGAGCATGCCAAATAGTAAAAACCACTCTGAACAGAACCTCTGTGATTTTTTGTGCCAAAAAGCCCATTACAGCTCTGGAATTCGTGGTGAAATAACAGTTTATGCTGCACTATTCTCATGCAGCTACTAAAACTCTTGTTCATTTTAAGAGCTTAGCACCTGCTCCACCTTCCACGAGCTTCCAAGATGGTTTGCCAGACATGTCTGCTCAAGCAGAGGCAAGGCTGGACTGACCTGACTGGAGTTTGAAGCCTCCATGAAATACCTTTTCTGTCATTTTCCCTGTATGAATTGCTTGTCAAACAGCTCCAGGTTTGTGGCAACTTGTGCTGTGTTTGTGCAGCTGGACAGATCACCGCATGAAAGACAGGAAGGGGAAGGAGCAAGGAGGTTCAAAGTTAACTCAGAGCAGTTCTTGTGAATGTAGATATGTAAAGTTGGGCTCCCACATTGATCTTGATCAGATTTGGTGAATACCTGCTGATTTTATCAAAACTTGTCATTACTTACATTTGAAAAACAAGCCCATGTTTTGATGTTGGTGTATTTGCTATGAAAACCTGGGCCTGTGTTGCTTCCCTTCCTTGGGAGGTGCCAGCATTAAAAACTGGCTCAGGCTGCTGAAAGGAGCTCTGAGGTTCCCTGGGAACCAGGCTGTGCTCCTGCTTTTGTGCACATGTGAAATGGGGAGCATGGAATGCAGTGTCCAGCCGGATTTTGGACACCCTGCAGAGAAGGGGCAGGTAGAGATCTTGACAGCAGGGAATTAAGGCACCTGTTAGATCCCACATGTATCAGGGTTGAACATCTGCAAGGGGATGTCCCATAAGCATCATTGACAGATTATTGCTGTCACTGGTTTTATTCAAGTCTCCTGTCCAGTGCTAGATGAAACAAAATGGGAGTGGAATGATTTGCAGCTGGAAACTGGATGTACCCAGGGAGTACAGCAGTTCCTGGGATGGGATGTGGGTGTCTTGGGGTGGATGGCATTGACATTTGCCAGTGTGAATTCACATTTGGCTTGACAAATATCAGTCAACTGCACAAGGTGTCTTGACATTGTTTTCTTGGGAAAAAACCCCAAAAACGGATATAGAGGAGCATAAGGTAGAGGAACTGGCTAAAATACAGAATAAGCTAATGAGTCATAGCAGTGATTTAAACAATGTACCAGTACTTCTGGGAAAAGAACAGAAGGCCTTAAATAGTCATTGGAAAAGCTGAGGTTGGAAAATACCCAGTAGTATAAACATATTGCTCCTATGAATCTGAAGACATGCCACCTTTCAAACTCCATAGCTCAAGGTGGATGCTGAACTTAGCTTTCATTTAGGAATAAGAATTGCTGATCAAATGCAAGGGGAAAAATATTGTTATTATAAAGATGTCAGGATTTTTATTTTAAGTAGACTTTGGTGGAAGGGGATGAACAAAGCTGTTTTGTTCTGATGAGTTTCTTGAAGTAAAATGTAGGTGGCAATCAGGTAATGCATCCTAAGGGATGGCGATGTCATGACTTGCTTGTGGAAATTGTGAGGTGTCAGTGAATTCAGCTTAAAGATTGTAATTTCCAGTTTGTTCAAAATGAATAAATGAATCCTCATTAACACAATGTCATCCTAAGAACAAATCTTAAACCAGGTGAGGTAATTTCTCCCATTAGTTCAGATGTGTTCTCCCCCTGCTCAAGAAAACTTCTCTGCAGATGCCCACAATGATGCACCCAGACTGCTGCAAAGTGAAGTTTTTCCTAAAAGGAGAGGAACACAGAAGTGACCCTCCATTCCCACTGGTGTCCTGGCTGCTTAGGGAATACTGTGGAGGTTGTCATAAAGTTCATAAAGATATGAACAGTTTGAAGAGAGTACAAAACTCACTGGCTAGTTGAACAGTTATGAGAATTATTTACTGGAATGATGGAGTCTCTTGGGTTTTTTTCTATTGCAAATGGGATATTTCTATGCTGACACTCATTCCAGGGCAGGCCCATCTTAAGGATTCTTGGTAAAATGGACAGTTAAAAGCTTTTATTCATGCTATGGGATTAATAATGGCTGTACTTGACCATGTGTGCTGTAATTCTTTTAATAGCTTCATTCCATTATCAACTATTTATTAAAAAGATTTCACCACAGATATGGGCTTTATGGAGATTACTGTGCACTATACTTAATTACCAGATGTTCAGTATGTTTACAGTATATCTGGTATTCAAGTAAACTTCTCCGTGTGAAAACCATCTAAAATGAAAAGTTAAAATACCTCTGTAAAGCTTTGTATTATAATAACTGGAAATGGAAATTCCAGCTGGGCAGTGTTTTGAAACTAAAACTACAAATTTTCAGTCCTTCTCCAAAACAACACTATTAAACACCAGTAAAAACGTGTTTCACTGTCTGAATTTACCTTATGCACTCAGTCCGTCAGATAAAACATCACCCATGTGTTTTTCATATTCTTTTATTTAGTTTATGGCTTTCTTTCATTAAAACTATACAAACTCAACTGTGTGCTCAACTTTGAAACCAAACTTCAGAGTTTTATGGTTAGGAAGTTCTAAAATTCAGACATGCTAAAGTCCAGGGCAAGTGCTTTGCATTGTCTCACTGCAATCATGTAGCTTTCTTAAAATTCTGTTTGCCAGGCAATTTTTTACTACTCATTAACTCTGATCTCTTTAAATTTACCCCTTTTAGAAATATCTAACTAGTGAAGTTATCTAAGCCTAAGGCCAGTCTGGTATAAGTTCAACTCACTACCTGGAAAGCAGAAAAGCTTTTTGTGTCTCAAGAAGTTGATCCAGAATCTTTCTGATTGTGAGTCTACTTTAATTCCTATTTTACATCACTCTGTACTGGGCTGACATTGTTTTTCCACTTAAATAATCCTTCTCCTTCCCTATTATTGATTTTGGGCAATTGTAGTATTTTAGACTCCCTGTTGAGTCTTATTTAATCCTAAGCTAAGTAAGTCAAGCTGTTTTCCAGTCTTTCTGTTCCTCTGGTAACATGTTTTCTGGTTTTCATCTTTCTATGACCAGAACAGCACACAGATATTCTCATGCACAAAGTCTCATGAGTACCCTTGTAATAAATTTCATAATTCTTTTTCAGGGAAACATTAATGAATTTCAATACATCTTTCCATAGCTGCATCATATCAGCAATTCATGGGCAGCTTGTGGTCAATTAAAGAAACCAGATGTCTCTGTTCTCCTCACTTCTACCTTAAGAACCCCTAGTTTGAATCCAAAATACTTGTCCCTACACTCTCTGTAGATGATAGGAGTCTGTTTTTCACTGTATTTTCACTGAGCACATTGATTTCACTTTGATTTCTCCTCTCCCAAATGTGCTGCTGTGTTACAGTGTTGTTAACTTTAAATTACTTCTGGAATTGCCTTTCTGTTACACTTGCACTACTTACCCAAGCCAGCTCTGAAGTTCCAGTGATTTCATGGCAAACACTCTTGTGCTGGGATAACTGAAATATTTACAGAGCTGGTGCTTTCCTCCTATTTTAACTGCTGCAGAAGGAGCTGGAGTGACCCAATTATTAATACAACCTAATTCTGTAATAACAATGCTGTGTATCCCTGCTGTCATTCAGCTCTGTGTTTCTGTCTCTGGGTGCTCCTGGCAGGAACAGAGAGATCCATCCTGCTGCTCCGGTGAAACTTTCCAGTCTGAACCTCACCTGGTTTGCTTTTAAACTTCCTCCAAGCCCAACACACGAGCAGAGACTGGTGCTATCTAACACCTCTTTGCTTTAATTTCTTTAAATTTAGGCCTGGATCTGCTCTCAGTGGCACATAGGGAAGTTTTAGTGTTGACATAATAGAGAATGGAAGCAGCACCCAGGTGAGCACTGACCCCAACTGATACCCCAACACAATCCCTTCAGCCCCAGGTCTGTTTAGTCCTTCAAGAGCTGCATAGAAAGGACATGAGGATGAGATTTCATCCTCTTCCTCTTAGCTTCTCACCCACAGAATAGGCTTCTTCCCTTGCCACACTTTATTAAAGGGGATATCACCCTAGACAGAGCATCTAAAGGGATTATCACACAGTAAATGCAATTACCTATTTCTCAGCATGTTGCCACTATCTGCAAGTGAAATGTGATAGGTTTGTGTTGAGTATCCTCCACTGTGATGGCTACAAATTTCAAAGGTCTCAAATGATCTGACATAAAAAATTTTAAACAAATCAAGGTATGGAGGCTCAGCTAAATTCTTAGAAGCTCGTGTTTCAAATGTTTTAGCTTAAGGACTTCTATTTGCTTTGCAATGGATGTGAAAGCAGTGTAACCATGCTTTGGAGGAATTATTTGTCTATATCCCAGTAGGATAACTTTTGCTTGTATATGATTTGTACCAGAATAGTTATATCAGGAGTGATGCAATAAAGAAGACCAAAAATGCTATGCACTCCCACCAAAGCTGTTCCATTCAGTTCTTGCCACTAATAAGTGCTTGAGACTAACTTGGGACTTCAGCCTTTTGAAGCAGCAGAATCCAAAGTTTTCACTACCCTTTTTTGTAATGAAAATAGTGGATCTCATACTCACAGAATTGTTCCTCTAAACTCTGGGGCACTCTTTAACCCCAGTTTAAAGTATGGTGCAAGACATCAAAGAGAGGTGACAGTATTGTGGTTGTCAGCATTTGTACTCAGGTTCTATCCCAACAGAATAAAAAAGCAATTTCTATTTCTGAATTATAATATTTTGAGTTATTTTTCATATTAGTATTGGCAATGCCCATAAACACTGTATGGAGAAAATTGTTTACATTTTAAATTAACAAATAAAAACATTTCTAATGCTTATGTTTTGGAGAGAGTGAAAAATTCAAGATGAGGCTCAAGAAAACCCAGAGGGGAGGAAAAAAAAAAGGTTCCACGATGGCTTTTTGTTTGTTTTCTGGAAAACCTCTGTATTCCAAGCTATTATGAGGATTGCTTAATGTCTAGGATTGGCAAGTGTTGTTTGTGAAAGGACGCAGGTGAGCTGCTTGCTGTTGAGAAATGAGGTAGTGTGCCTCTCCTGACAGGGGGGCCAGGCAGAGTGGTGTGGGCATGAAATTCTTGGGATACTGGCAGGAGCAGTGAGTAGAAGCAGTGTTCTGAGAAGTTCGCCAGGACTTTATGAGAAACTTGGAGGGGAGGGATGGAGACTCATGTACGTGCTGGAAGAGGTGAAGAGGAAGGAGTAAGCTAGAGAACATGACAAGACACAAAAGGGAAATGGCAAAGGGAGGAAACTGAGGAGAGGGAATGCACAAAAGGAAAATGGGAAGGGCAGGAAACTGAGGAGAGGAGGGAATTGTGAAGGGGACCTGTCAGGAGATGTGTGGCTGAGGGGAGCAGAGTGTAAGAGAAGGGAACTGGGCAGCTGCTGATTGAGACTGACCAGGCAGGGGGAGGGCAAGCAGCAATACCCAACCCTCAGTCCTGAAAGGCTGAAGTGCAGGAGAGTTATATTCATTCATGGCAGCCAGCTGTGTGAATTGATGTGTCACAGAAACACCTTGGGGCTTGTCCTGTACAGTCCCTCTTTGCAGGGCTCTCTCTTGCGCACTGGGAAATGTTTTACACAGGGCAGGAGCTTTTCCAACCAAGGATCTCTGTAACTGCTTCACCTGGAAAGAGACCCCTCTGGGGTCCTCATTGCATCACTGAGAAATAGTGCGAGACCTGCCCAGCTCTGCACAGGCTGAGAGGGCTCTGGTGACTCATGTGACACCCAAAGCCAAGCTCCATGTGGCACAAATAGCAGCAGAACAGGCCCTGGCGTGTTTTAGGCTTCACCAGCTGTGAGAGCCCTGACAGTTCTATCCAAGGGTAATTCAGCCCTTGGTTTCCTTCCAAACTGTCAAGTCTGCACTTGTATCTACAACTCTCTGTTCCCAAGGCTTGCAGTGGTGTATTTGAGTTGTATGGCTGCATGGAACAGCAGTTCTTGTGCCTCAGTGGTGCCTTGTGGCTGGTTTTTTCCTACCTGTATCTCTTCTTTTGTCTTACTGTGCTCTGGTTGTCACTCTGAAGATCTGAGGCTCCAGCAGTGCTGATGTGGCCTCTAAGAGGAACCCTGCAGGTTTGGATTCAGGTTTGTCAGCACGTGCTTTAACTCAGCTGGATGTGTGAACATGCTTACCTTGTCATGTCACAGTTCACTCTCCTTAACCCTCACTCAAAACCAGAGTGTCTAGGAACAAGGTTGCCCATTTCCATCTGCTCCATTTTGCAGTCTCTTCAGCACAGCAGCAGGGCAAACTAACCTGAGTCATGCTTTTGTCTCTTTTGGCCTTTTCCCACCACTGCTGGGTGTGAAGGAGCACTGAGAGCAGAAGGCAGTCTGCACTGGTGTAGGTGAAAATGCAGGATACCAACCTTTTCCTAGACTTTTCCCATTTGCTTTCCACAAAGGAAAGCTTTTTTTTCATCATTATTTCACTCCTTTGGAAAAACGAGCAAACAAGACTAGGGGCTGGATTGTATTTGCTGATGGTTTAGTGGGGTTTTTCTTTGGAACTTCTGTTCTCTTCCTGTGTTTCAAAGCACTGGCTCTCCAGGACAGTGTATTTAGGAGTCTTGTGCTCAAAGCTGACCTCTGTAGTGCCACCTCTGCTTGCCTGTTAGTTGGGTGACAGAGGCAATTCTGTTCTGTGCTCAATGTAATGGGGCTCAGCCAGTGCAGTGATGTTTTGTTCAGAGTTTCCCATGAAATGTCTACAGCTGAAGCCTTGCTTTACATTCACAAAAACATTGCTACAATCTGTTTATTTCCTGTCAAGCACCTAACATAGTAGCTTAAAAAAAAAAAAAAGACAAGCATTTGAGAGTAGAAATTATGGGTATGAAACCCTGAATTCACTGAAATCAATGGAAAATCTGCCTTTGCCTCCTGCAGTTGGGCTCTTGCATCAAAAATGTGGTAACAATTAGGAGCAACTGTCCTCTGCCACTTTACAGTTCTTCTTTTCAAGAGGACATCTCAAACTACAAATTTCAGTCTAATGCTAGTCTCATTTAAAATGTTATTCAATTATACTGACCTTTAAAAATCCTTCAGGATCCAGTTTTTGTCTTGGACTTAGATATTAACAAACCCTATTTCTATTTTTCCCCTGTAGCCTGGAAAGAGCAAAGCTTCCAGTTATCTTGATAGGCTTGCATATTGAGCAACTCAGTTATTTACATAAAGACATTTCCCCAAAAGGAAATTTTATAAGCTCTGGAACTACTTTTCCACCCTGTGTACAACAAATCTTCCGATTATTCAGTAACTTAAAGGTGTTATTCCTATAGGAATACCAAGTGCCCATGGTCTAATAAAGTGTAGCAAATAAATCTGATTTATCCAGTGACACAGTTTTTTGAAATATTTTCCTTTTTGTTTTATATGGCAAGATGAAAGAAAACTATGCTAGTAGGTGCCCTGTGAACAGAATTGTTCATGAACATAGTTTAAATGCCTCAAATCCATGCACACATTCAACTCATCAGTCAAGTGTCAAAACAGCTTAATTGCTTTTTTCACAGCTTTGATCATACTTGTGTTTTATTGGACTATTCATATTTTCTCTTATAATCACTTGTTATCTTTCCATACAGTTCTAACAAGTACTGTCTTCATCAAGATTTTTGTTGTTCAACTTCCCTATTTCATTTTTAATCTGCTAAATGAGCATTTCCTTTCTTCAGAAAAACAAATAAATCAAAAGGGTCAATTTGCTTTTGTGTCTTGAAACAAAGCTCTTTTTGTTTGATTTCTGCTTGGTCATTTATTATCCACAGCATGTTTGATATTGGTGATAACGGATTTTACAAGGAATAAATTACATGCACATCCTGATGAATAAAGCCCCTGTTACTGTGCAGTTAATAATGCTGGTTGCAAACTTTGTTAATGTCTTACAAATATTTTTGGTAATAACACATCAGGCTTTATTTATATTTCCTAGGAGAAAGCTGTCCTTTAACAAACTCAGCAATTTATAAAGAGGCATGGCTGGTGTTATCCAAGGAGATTTTTAATCTTAAACCCTCCTGTTCTCAATTAAAAGGTCTGACACAATTCTTTGTCCAGCTTGCCTCCTGTTTATGGCATTTACATGAAATATGGCACATTATTTAAAGCTAACAGTATAATTGTGTGTGCTTCATCAGGTCAGAGCACAATAATGCATGTGCAGTGCTCAAGACTCAATTTGCTCTCTAGATGCATTATAACCTATTTAGCATGATTTTTTCCCAGTGTATATATTAATGGCCAATGATGGCTCCGATCCAGAAAAGCTTTTAAGCATGCACCTAACCTTAAGTAGGTGATCAGATCCCTGAGACTTGCTGTTCTTTGCTGGTTTGTGCTCTAAACAAACAAACACTCCACTGTTTGCTGCCCCAAGCCTTCTCCTTCCTGACATGATCCTCCTTGCTGTAAGGATCAATCTCAGTGGCACTGGGATCACATCCCACTGCTCTTGTGTCCTGCTGTGTTACCTTCCATCCCATCCAGGGGAGCTTTGAGCCTCTCACAAGGACCAGGGCATGTGGATGTGAAGCAGTCTGAAAATAGCTTTCCTTGACCAGGCAGACCCCAGCAAACCCTCACCACCACATCTCCTGTGCTCACCTGCCCTATAATCTTGACCCCAAAGCTCCCACTGGCTCCCTGTGGGAGCTGTCCCAGGCACAGCTCCTCACATTCCTGCTGCTCTCTCACGTACTGAGCAATTCCTCCTCCTCATCTTCCCAGCCTGTCCTTCCCACAGAGCCTGTATCCAGCCATTGCCACTCCTGGCTGAGCTGTCCCAAAATGTCTCTGTGATCCCAACCAGACCATAGCCCTGCAATGGCACACAGACCTCCAATTCCTGTGGTTCATTCCCAGTGCTGCTCGTGGCAGCTCACAGGCAGCAGCCATAGATGGTCCACAGATGCATTAAATACATAGAAATAAATATATCTATACATATAAAAAGATTTGTGGGGTGATTTAGGAGGTGACACAAAGTTCCTGCTATCTGAATATGGTACTTGATAAGGTCTAGAGCCTAAAGTAGAAATTTAAACTAAACTAGATCACTGAGGAAAATGAATCCAACACACAATCCCTCAGTGAAGGCACTGCCACAGTTGTTTACATTTGCACCGCTCCTTTTGTTCTAGATAAAAATTAACTAAAGTTAACCCAAGCATTCCCAGCAAGGCCTAGTGTCATCTTCATATGAATATTCTCCAGTTTCCATCTTTTACATGTACCATTGTGTAGGGGAATACAGTATGGGTAAATGAAGGTGGTATAGAAACTAATCTTACTCCCTAAAGAGTTTCAGCTGAGCCAATATTAGAGATTGGGAACAGGCCTGATGTTAACAGGCCACACCTGTAGCCAATAAGAAGAGTGTTATAAAAGAGTGGATGGGTTGGTTGAGGGGAACTGGAGTCAGTTGGCTGCTGTGAGGACAAGGAAGAGTCAGTGCTAAGAGGAGCTGTCTACAAGAAACATCAAGGAGGTATGAAACTCTAGCAATATGGAACCCTTGCAATGTACTGAGTATAGAACTCTTGCACTATAATGACAGCACCATTATAGTCACCTTTTACATATACCATTATAGTCAATGTTTTCAGGCCAGAAGTTACATTCTCAGGATGCTGGACTTGATGATCCTTATGGATCTCTTCCAACTTGAGATTCTGATACACCCTTTTGCATTTTATGTTAACTGTATAGAGACTGTTTATCTGTTCAGTGCTTTACAATTTAAAAAAATTGTTGTGAGACTGATAGTTTTCAACTTCTTTTTTTCCTTTTTTCTTCCATTTCTTCAAGTGCAAAGTGGAGCTGTAATACCCATGATCTTTTCACTGTGCAGCACAGACAAGACTTGCCTTGACCATATGATGGTCGTGATCTGCTGCCTACCCCAGCTGAAAGTGTCAAGGATCAGCAATTAGGTGGTCACTTGATTCTTCCCACTGATTTTCCTCAGTTTGTTCTCTGTTTCCTCAAAGTTCAGAGGTCACACCTATTTGAGGGAAGCTTTTCTCTTATTTGGAATTGCCTCTGTGCGCTTCTCTGTGATTAAAGTGCCAAGTGGAGAAAGGCAAGCATAAGCCCATTTTCTTTGGCTGCAGAGGGAGCCAAATAAGTTGCTCCCTGTGAGAGAAATTATGGAAGGAGAAGACAAAAGTGGATGACCAATGTCAGGGAAGTTCAGATGTAGAATGCTCTTCTCTTTGATGTATCTTTGCATCATCAGACAGTTTCACCTTTAACCCACTCAGATGGTGAGTGCAGGAATTCAGCTGGTTAGAGGCCAGGCTCAGCTCCCTGTCTGACAATCCAGTTATAAAATAAACCCATCTTCCATGCTTTTAAATTGGGTAAATACACTTTTAAAAATTATCCTTGAATCTGATCAAACCCTATGGTTAGGTGTTTACAGCAGCACTGAAGACAGTCTCATGACTGCAATAAAACTAAGTGCCCATTTCAACAACCAGATGTGGGAGATAAACATGCATGTAAGGCCTCACACTTAAAAACCTTCCACATGGCAAGTGAGAGCAGCCCATTGTTCACTATGGGTTTGGGGATTTTTTCCCTCTGGATTCCCAGCAGAAAGGGAAGTTAGCTTTATGAACTATTTTTCTCGTACATTTGCTTGATTTCATAATGGCAGGGTGCTTCAATCACTCCCCAAACATTAGAAATCTACAACTTTGATTCCTTCTACTCCTGGGTCTATAGGAAATATGAAGGGTGTTCTCTCTAAGATCCTCTTTATTAGTACTCTGCCTCAGTCTGGAGGCTGTGTTTACCCAGTGCCAGCCTGGGGCATTTGAAGTCTAAAAGTCTGAATTGCTGCAAATACAACTTCTGTGTTCCTTAGGGTAAAGGCTGATTTTATTTTTTTTTAATTCTCTCTGAAAATACCTACAGCACTGTACAATTTGAACAGTTTGAGCAGTGGAACAGGCAAGCACAGCTAGAGAGCATTTATTTGGAAGTTGGCATTTCACAAACTGGACCTACCCTTTACTTTTTTTTGCCAGAAATAAACAGCTCAGCTAAAACAAATGTGGTGGTTTTGTCTGACTTGGATTTCTCATGATTGAAGTGTATACAGTGGTATTTCAGCAGATTGTATAAGGATGTTACTGAGGCAAACTTTATGCGTTAAAATAATATCTTTTATTAAATCCCAATCAGTACAGTTGGAAAAAACTCAACTAGGAACATTTTCAGACATACAAGTGCTTTTCCAGATGTGGGGATCTCTAAGAGCCCCTATACCCTCAGCAGATCAAGATGGGTGATTATCTTCTGTAAGTCATCCTGCAAGGTTGTGTAACCTCTCTAGAGCTGAGGACATAACCTGATTTTGGACAAAATCCTGTTCTCTTCTGCTGAGGCAGCCACGTGGAGGCAGCAGTGGAAATTGCATCCCTCAGATGAACACACCAGGCCATAAAAGCAGGTGCTCTGGGCTTTATGCCTTCAGCTGCATTGTGCCTTCTGGTCCTGGCAGCTCCTCTGAAGCAAAGGCAGTGGCAACAGAATTAGCCAGTGTGCAAGATGATGATGATGATGTCAGTGGAACTAATCTGTTTTAGTCTATTTAATTATTGTGTTTAGCAGTCATACAGCAAAGTCTTCCAGTATCAAAAACATAGATAAAGGCAGACTGGCAATTAATTAAAGTCTACCTGCTCTGGAGTAGCACTGTATGTATTTTTAGGTTCAGCAATTAAAGTTGATACACAGACCACATAAAATATCCACATGCAGAAGCAAGAAGTCAAAGCCCAGAGTAAATCTGGCTTCACAAAAGCCTTTGTTCCAAGTAGCGAACAGACACACTGTAAGAAAACCCCAGACCAACTGTTTCTTGAGGATCTCTGCAATACCTAATCATGAAGAAAAAGAGCTAAACATAGACTTTTAATTTAGCTCTCCCTATCTCTTAGCTGTTGCAGCCCTGTTATTTACAGTTTTGTAAGACTGGGTTATTAAAAATTCAAGCAGAGTTAAAATGACTAGAAGTGATTTATAATGTCAGTCCAGAAGATTGTTGGTTGTTTTTTGTTTATCCACCTGTTTTCTGACTCCTTGAATAATTTCTCTTTCTTTAATTAAAAAAAAAAAAAGGCCAGCCTGCTGCTACTGAAACAAATAGGTACTGTAGGGCACTTGAGTCCCAGGCTTTGTTTTGCTGCCTGCATTAGGTGGGTTTAGGGGCCAGATGCACTGAACTTTGCAACAGACAGTGCTGGGACCATCTGTGCAGAGTTGGGGGGTGTCAAAGAAAGGCTGTTTGTGTAAGTCGTGGGAAACATAGTGGCCTGCCTGCCAGTGTGCTCCATGAATTGAACTAATTGAAGATTATACTCTAGAGCTTGCCGTAGCTCAGTGAGAGGATAATCCTTCATCAGCTGCAGTCGCAGCCAGTAATTGGTGCTTATTACAGGGAGGAGTTCCCCCGCAGTGCTGCAGAAACTGAGAGGCTTTAGTGTTTAATTACTGTCTTTCAATAGAGATGGGAGGAAGGGAAAAAAAAAAAGGCCGGAGTAAGAAAGTCCGGGAATAAGGGGAGGGGCAGCAAGTGTAATGCAATTTCGGATAGTCTAGGCTAGACATTTAACAAGTGAGAGCCCCTTTTGTGTGAGAACACAACATTCTGGCATGGATAATGAACCTCTGTTGTTTGTAATTAACCCCCGCGTCACCACAAAGTCTTTGTCTGGAATATTGTCTTAAAGGGATTGTTTTCCACACCTCCAGCCTAGCTGAAAAGACTTTAAAGGTCTCACTTGCCACATTCACGACAAACTCACTTTTGAAAAGGTGTTTTGGTGGGGTGGGTTTGGTTTGGTAGGTCTTATTTATTTATGTATAGTTTATTGCAGCCCTAACTGTAGGGGACACCCCCATTTGTCTCTGTCTCCATATTCATACTGGAAGATGATAAAGAAGAACATATGGCCATACACAAATACTGATTTGAAAAGGCTGTTGAATGATTCTGAACTTCTAGAAGTGAAAATATTGATTTAGCTAAAAAGACATGGTGCTAGGATTTTATTTTTGGGTTTTGGATTTTCATTTTATAAAATTTTACCTTAGGTTAAACCTGATGTAATATGATAGACCTGGAGTCCTCAGATGTGCAATTTCTTCCTTTCCAGGCACAGTTTTCTCTTTTTCAATTTTTTCAATATTGGTGTTAAATAGATGTGTCTTACTGGGGAGCTAAGATGAGCCACTCTGGGCCATAATCATCTGAATTATGGTTTGTGTAAGAGTTTTTAAATGTTAATGGTATTGAAAAATTAGGATTCAAATGCCCATCCCCTGGACACTGCAGTGTACTGCTCTGTGCTATCATTTATTTGTTATGGTATCCTTGGAACAGGGCAACACTGCTCACTCATCTCAGCACCAGCATGGGATTTTAAAGTTAACTTCATTTTCCTTTTGCTTGTGAAAATTGCACAAATGGAAGTTTGTTTCTTTCACCTAAGTCTCCTAGGAAAAAAATACAACAGGCGAGCATTGTTTGATGTTACAGAAGACAAAAAGCATGCCTGCCACTAGAAAAGTCTTGCAAACCTCATTTTATATGTTTGACTGCCCCCCCTCTGCATATATGTAGAATGTAAAGAAGAAGGTATGTCACAAGAGGATAAATTAGGAATTAAATGCAACTATTAAGTAAAAGCAATATCCCTGGTAAAATATGTACATCTTTCCAGAGATTACATCTGACACGATGTACTTGAATCTGTTTAAGTTTTAAGCTTGCCTGCTTTTTATAATTGTATTTTTTCTTCTACACAAAGACAAGTACTTAACTGTGCACTAAATCCTATGGACTTCATTAGAATGTAAGTATGCACTGGAATTCATTAGATCTCTATACTATTGATTATTTTCCTTGTGGCATCAGATAACTAGCAAATAGCTGGGAAAAGTCACCATGCCATGAAAAAAATCCCCACCTTTATTTTATAAACAGCCATAGGGAGGTATAAAAGCTGTCAAAATAAGGAAATGGATCAAGAATTCACAGCACAAATTTTTGTATCAGAAGCAGAAAAACAACCAGCGACCTTTCTGAAAAGAAAGAAGCTCTTTATTTGTCTCTTGTTGCTGAATACGGGCAACAATAATGACCTAAATGAGACCTGCTGAGTGCAAACAGAAAACAAATGCATAGTGAGTTTCCAGCATCAGCCACTCTCAGATGCTTAATTGCAAATTGTTAAATACACAGAGTTACCAATTCATTTTAACAAAATAGCATTCACAGACTCTTACCAGTTTCAGCCTTGGCACCTGTTGAGTAGCTCCTACCATCAAACAAATAATTTGGCTTTGACACTGAGTAAATATCAGGGCTCAACCATTTTTTGTTAACTACAAATATCCAAACCCATCAGCATTTGGTACACAGTGTGGTTTTGGATATATCTGGGAGATGCTATTCTTTTAGTAGAGTCAGGTAGAAGGAAAGGAAAAGATTCCAGTACACTAGTATCTGTTTCTCTTCAATCTTTTCCCCAAAGCTGCAGAAAAAACACTGTAACAGCTGCATTTTTTCACTGTCCAGAAGTCTCTGTAGTGGCAATAATCATGTAAAGGTTGGAGGAAATGTGACTTCAAATTGATGCCACAGGGAGCCAAAAGAACCAAGCCAAACCAAACCAGAAAAATTTCCTGAGCAACCTGAATCAGTTTAATGTGGGAGAAGTGAGCAGATAGATAAACCATAACATGGCAAAACTGGCTAGAAAGGATTAGCAAGAAGGAATCTGAGCTCTGCTCAAACCAAACAGGCTGGAGGGAGGCTGAGCAGGAACCTGCCTGGGTGTGCTGGGCAGCTGATGGCTCAGACAATCTCTCACCAGAGACAGCCTTCTTGACACTTTATCCTCCATCTCTATCTTTTTTACCTTTTTCCTCAAACCAGCCAAGAGAATCTGCAAATGTATCTAGATATGTCTGTGTGTGTATGTGACATTTATAATACATATAACTTCAATAGCCTGAGTTTTGGAAACAGTTTCATCTAATTACAGTGATAATAAAGGCTAGAAAAATTAGTCTGTTCTCATACCTAAAAAGCACAAATGGTCCCTCAAAAGTATCCACATAGAGATAAAATAAAATAAGTACTTTTACAAGCTATTTAGAGAGTGTAAGCCCTTGGGAAAACAACCTTTTTTTCAAAGGTATTTATCCTGTTTAACAGAGATTTGCTTTGCAATTTTTAAATACCTAAATGGTTTTGTTCAAAATCCAGGAAACTTGTAATGGGCAGGTATTGTATAACTTGCAATGCCTTCTTAGACTTCAAAGTTTTAGGAATTATAAGTTGCTGAATGAAAAGAATATTCCAGTTATTAATTTTAAGTATAATAAAAGAGTAGTAATGATTCTTGCCTTGCCTCCAGCAGGCCTCAGACCAGTCTTGTTGGAGCAGCTTGTTAAATCCATGGCAATTGCGCTCATAAGCTGAGTTACGCTCAGGTAAGAGCAGACATTAAATGAAGGGCATAATTAGAGTTTATTCCAGTAAAACTGACTGGAACAGGGCAGAGCTTGACAGATTAGCTCATGTAAGCTGCACGTTTTTCCCAGCCCTCCCACTGAAGTGACAGAAGAGGGGAATGCTGCCTCTTTAACCAATGTATTTTTAATTATGATTTCTAGTTGAGACGGTTGTAGAGAAAAAAGTCAAACCAAACTTTGACTTTTTTCTGAACATAGAGATTGTGAACAAAAAGCCTTTAAGATGTTCATTTTTGCAAATATAGCTATTTTAAAGCCATCCTATTTTGAAGACTGACTGGCACTTTGGAGTACTTACAGCTGGTAATGCCAGAAAGCTCTGCGGCCATGTGGAGCCACTTCAGGAGGTCAGAAACATGCATGCTATGAAGAAATGACATCCAGGAAGTTCAGTGTTTGGTAATTGCCTTCCTTGGCTTTCTCCTTCATTGTGAACCCTCATGTAGCCCCAGAAGCAGATTCCTTTCTCTGGACACACTCTCATTCCCTTGTCCGTGTACTCACAACTCTCTAGCTGAGAATTGCATTAAATAGGGTTAATGTTACATGATTTTCTTCATCTTTTTTTTCTTTAAGACCTTAAAAGTGTCTACTGCATCTTCTTTCAGTGGCACCAAACCTGATGGGTGTTTTCATTCATTTCTGATTTCTCCCCTGCATTATGTCACACCATAGCTGGCTATGAACTGCTGCTGCTTAAGGGGCTTCCATAGCACACAAAAAGAAAGAGAAAATCCCTCAAACCTAGTTTAGAGGTTTATAAGAAGCATAGCTGCTCTTCGGTAATGCCCTTTGATTCACTTCAAAACTGCAAAAATGCAGTTTAACCTTTTACTGGCAATAGAGCCACAGTTCTGAGAGATTGCCTGACAAATGTAGGGCCTTGTGTGTAAAACCCTTCTATACCAAAGAGCCATGAGTAGTGTCCATAATTTACTATTTGTTAATGACCATCTCTTACTGGTCATAAGCTCATTTTCTACAAGAAGTCAGGAAACATACAAACAGCACTGCCTTGAATGAAGTGCTGATGTGTATGAGGAGAATCTGTCACTACCAGTAAAGCAGCAGTGTATAGGATCAGTCTACCCAAATTTATTAGCTGGTTTTAAAAGCTTAATTCACCCAGAAATAATTCCTAAAATTGCAAGGAAGTCACTGCTTTCTAATAAATATGTTTATTTTCTCATACTATATATACATATATATATACACCATTGAGACATAATATTTTAAATTAGTCTGCCTAACTTAATTCTATAAATTTTCTTGGAACATTGCCCTAATCTTCACATTCCCTTTGGTTTACTGACCCCACAGTCAGAGATTTCTGTTTGTAGTGACTGCCCTGTTAAAACAATATTCTACTGAGTTTTTGGCTTAATGGTATTTAACCAGGAAGGGTCAGTAATTTACTTTAAATTGTAAAATATCAGAAAAAAAAAAAAGAGAAAAAAGCTTTGGATAACATTTCAGGTAACCAGTGTTTAGCACTGAACTCTTAATACAAATTGATCCACAGGGCGGAGAGAGATGAATTCCAAGCAGGCTGAAGTCCCTGGCCATGAAGGTTTGGTTGAGCATGGATTCAGGCTTTGGTTGCAGACTTCAGCCCAGCAATACAAAGGAAAGTTATACTGAACTTCAGAGGCTTACAGTTTTGATCTCATTGATTGTTTTGACTGGATAAAAGAATCGAGCATTTGGGATTAGAGCACTTAACTCTTTTAAGATTGGTTAAGAATTTACGGCTTATTAACCAATTAATGTTTCTTTAAGCTCTTAGTGCCTTAGCATGGCTGGGCTACCCTAAATTCCTAAGGAGACTTAAGCATCTACAGTGCCTTAGCATAGTTAAGATTTCTTCCCTCACTAAAAAGACTTAACCATGTTAAGGTTCCTTAAGCATTTAACAAAGTTCATATGCACTGTAGCTGCTGCCAATTTCCTTCTTAATGTCTAAACAAGAAAAATCAGTGTAAAGAATTGTGCAATATGAATTTGAGAGATCAAACTCTTACCTGAGACACTCAAGAAATGAAGCTAGCCTCCAAGTTAGCTCAGGCATGATGACTGATTGAGCATTTCCTTTGTGGAACAGAAACCTCCAGCAAGTGGTTCTGGCTATGCCACCAGAGAGAATTCTTCTGCATTGATAAATCACCAGTGCATGACCATAGAGCTCCCAATTTTTTTAACTTAGGATTTGTTTTTATTGTGTTCATATATGTATCCTGAATTACTAAAGTATTCATTAGCTTATGAACATATTAAGCCTCTAGAGTTAAGCAAAAACTAACTTTTACACAGGTCAGTAAAGCCCTTGTATGCAAGAGATCAAAATCGGGACAGAGCGCTCAATGGCACTGAGTCCTTTCTCCTCTACTTCAGTGTATTTTGTTAAGTCAATAAAAAATGTTTATTTCAAATTGTTCCCATGCAAAACAAAGACTATGTAATGCTTAAATTGTGTAGATCTTTCATGCACTTATGTGAGAAGAAAAAATAATAAAATTAGATTGTTCATTTTGAGTTAGTTGAACAGGAAAGAAATCTACTTAAACATATTGCTACCTAGTTTATGCTTAACTATTCTTTTAAGCATCAAGATTGACATGACTGAGAATTGTGCTTGTTCAGATGAAAAATTCTAATTCTACTCCTAATGATTATAACAGAAGTGCAGTAACCTGTATGATTCACTGACAGTTCTTCCAGATGAAAAGATAGGTGTATCTATCCACAATGCAGAGTAAAATTGGGATGGCTTTCAAAGATGCTCTGATATGAAATGCCATTATTGCTGCCACAAACCATAAAAACTCCACTCTTTCCTTTGCATGCAGGGTAGCTTTTGAAGGAAGTGAGGACAACTTATTTTTGAGGCAGCATTTTAATGGAACATGTAGTAAAATGGTTTTTCTCCTTTCTTCAGTTTATTATTCTGGTGTGGGTTTTGTGGTTGGGTGTTTTTGGTTTTTCTGTGATATATGCTGTTACTTTGAGAAGACAGTTTTTTGAAGGTGCTTTCATTCACTCACACAGTCTAACAGTTTAATATAAACACAAATGCCCATTCTCATACCCAACAAAGACAATGGATGACAGGCACAGGTAACAACAGGTATCCTTCCTTTACAACATTCCCCCTTCCATGGTCCTCCTTAAACTGGTCAGTCTGCCAAACAACTTGCTTGTCTTTCATAGGAATTACCTGAGGCTAAAAACATCCACAAATGTCTTAATTTAGGTTCCTGAGCTTCAAGAGCTCATCACTTTATTGCTGCACTTTATATGCCTAAGCTACAATTCCCAGTTACTGCAGCTCCAGCTGTGACAGCTTGGCAATCCCTCAGATGATGATCTTGGATGTCCAGTCAGAAAAGAAGCACACATGCTTAGGTGTCTAGCTGTGGAAAAGATCATTATTTTTTTCCCCCACCGTACAGAACCTCTACAGCAGAAGCAGATTTAGTCCTTTATCCTCTAATTTCCATCACTTCTCCACAGTAAGTAAATTCTGTGGCTTTGCCCTGAACTCAAGGCCTACAAACTACCCCTCTCCATTCACGGCTTTCTTTAAACACAACACTCCAGACATCTTCAGTTGCTGAATATTGTTGGTGATGGCAGCCAGGTATCTATGAGACAGACAACAAAGGCTTTCCATCTGTGCCAGAGGCCTTTGAAGGAGAACAGTCATGCTCTGGACTCTGTTGGACTGATTCTGACTGTATGTTGCCCCTGTGAAGACATCAGAGGCTCCTAAGCACAAAAAGGATTAAAAAGCCTGTCCTGGTTAGGGCAAAGGTTGGGTTTTTTTAGAGTTTAGTAGCCTTCTGTGGAAAAAGTGATGAAAGGAGAAAAACAGATATTACAAACTGCCAGAGAAGTCCCTTGGTGGGCTGTAGCTCAGCCCACTCAGTCTCTGCTCAGTCCCTCCAGTGCTGGAAATGCCACGTCCAGGCCCGGCCCGGTGCCCACAGCTGGAGCTGCCCGTGCTCTGCTGGGTGTTCTGTCCAGAGCAGGGTTAAACAGGTCCAGGAAAAAGAAAAACCACAGTCCAAGGAACTTCTCTGCCTCAGCTAGCTAAAAACTAACTAAAAGTAAAGGAGAGCCCTGTCCTGCTGTCTGTCCGTCTGCAGACAGCACAGCCCAGGAGCAGGATGCAGGGGAACAAGTGCAGTTCCTGAAAACAAACTCCTCGCTTCTTCTCTCCCCACTTCACTCTCAGAACCAGTCTTAAAGGTGCAAAACTTTTTTTCTGGGCTAAACAGATGAATGGGGATACAATTCAGCAGCATGAAGTCACCCTGGGACAAAGCCATAATGGCTGTGCTTGGACTTTGTGGAATATGGGAGCAAAGCCAGCTAAAACACCAAAACAGGAAGCAATTGCAACTTACAAAATTAAAAAAACAAGTTCAGGTAAGCTGAAATTTTGTCCATTCTTCATGACTGACCCTGACACAAAGTTTGTTGCCCATCATGGATCTGGCAAGTCTGCCCATTTTTTCTTTCATGGCTTATGAAGATGAATTTCCCTGTACATTTGAAAGGCTGATGGCAGGACAGCTTTGCCTCTTGAAGTCATTTGTGTGTCTAAGCTGGAGATGCCACATGTGTGCTATATGGGGTTTGTTGAGCATTGCAGTCTTCCCTTGTCCCTACAGACTCAAACACTACCAGTCTAATCCAGGTTTCTCTTCCCATTGACTCCCTTTCTCTGTAGGCATTGCAGCTGCTGCTGCAGGGACAGGTCTTGTTCTTCTGGCTCCTGCATGAACCAGCTTCCTCCAGTGTGTTGGTGGCAGCAGGTCACTAAAGTACTGGAAAGACAGATACCACGTCTTCTGTTCACAAACTCACCCCAGGAATGCTCAAGCCAGAAATGGAAATCTCAGTGTGGATGTAATTGCCAATGGTTGTTGGCTGCTGGAACTGCACTCCAGATTTGGGGCAAGAAGAATCTAACCCCATATCAAACTGCAAAGGGCCGTTACCTTCCCTTGCAGCTTGTCTGTCTTTAGGTCACCTTGAAATGCTATTTAATGACTCCTTTAGCAATTCCATCCCACCCCTTTCTCCAGCTTCTTCTGCTTCCTTCTTGCACTGAACTGGAGTAATGGGTCTCACCTCATGCTTCGTGTTTTTGGTGTAACAGAGCAAGACAAGAGAGTGTCTGGGGGCCAAGGGCTTGCAGGAGCACATTCCAGGATTGTCTGTGGAGCTTTTAGGCCTGGGCATCTACTGTACACATCAGAATTGCATGGGACTGATCCCAGCCCATCAGGCAGCTCTTTCCCATCCCATGTTGCAGTAAATTCACATAGGCAGCAATTTTTTAAAGGCTTGTAAGTAGTCCATACTCAGTTGATTTTCATAGGGAAAGTAAAACCAAAATGCTATTCTAAACAAAATTATCCCTTCCTGCCAATTTCAGGGCTCTGCAGTGAGCCCAAGTGGGCTCTGCAGTGAAAATATCTGATTGTTTTTCCCTTCTCTCCCTCTCCCCCCACCCAGTAAAACAGAACGTTTTTCCCCAACACTCATTCTTGGAAATTGTTCTATTTATTTTAGATTAAATTTTCCAGCACATCTCAGATTGAGACACAGACATGGCGTGGAAAATTTCAGCCCAAGCATTTAGTGTTTGGCAAAGTTACAAGCAACTGGGACTTAAAATGGGAAGAGTTTGGCAATTTAGGATTCACTAACAGCCTTCCTTCTAATGAACATTCTTGTTCAAAGGTTATTAATAGACTCAAGAACAAGTCTGAAATTCAGAATAGATCAAAAATAATGCTGGTGTCCTGTCTGAACTTTCTAGTCTTTATGGTAAAGTACTTTGAAAAATCATTGGAAAGCAAAGTTGTGTGACTAAAGTCAGTATAAATCTAACTATAATTTTCTGGTAGGCTTAAGAGCTGAAATATTGTCTTTAGCTTCAGGGGTGATATTAACAAAATGCAGTGTAGTGCTAGAAAAGCTACAGAAAAGGAAATTGAGAATGATCTCCAGAGATAAAGAAACGTGCAGGATGGAGTAAATGTGCATAAAAATTGTTAGATTGGTATTTAATTGAATTATATTGGATCTTATATTTTTTAGATAATATCAGTTTGAGCTACTATTGTAGGTTATTATAGACTAGTGTATTATTTTAAAAAATATATTATTGAAACAAGTTTTGACAATGTGCTTACTTGGTAAAGTCACCTGTTTAAAGCACTTGTGTTTTCTAATGTAGTGAAATGTGATAGCACTAAATAAAACCTAATAAATTGGTGGTTTCTATCATTCTCATTATAGATCTCTCCCACAGGTGCCTGGATTATGTTTGCAGCAGATTCAGCCTTGTGCAGCAGGCCAAGGATGGTACAATTTGGTGAGTATTGTTGATTGAGGCTGTATCATTATAGTACAGTCAGCCCTTTCTTTCCATGCCCCTGTTCTTGTTGTTCAGCCATTAAAATAATACTTCCAGGTTAAAAATGCCACGGTTTTTAAAGTTTATTGCATGTGAGTAACACTGTTGTGGCACATTAAAATGCCACAATGCCAAGAAGAGTGCTAAATAATTGAATAAATATTGCTGTGTTTAGACTATTCCTGTTTGTGGAGAGAACTCAAAACATGAAAGTACATTATTTGCCATAACATAATACAAAATGTGTTCTAGCAAATAAAAATACTGCTGAAACTCCTCTGATGACTGGTTTAAGCTGTGGTATAGAAGCAAAACTGCCATTTTAATAGCTATATATGTATGGTTTTTATGTAAAATTTAAGCAATGTCCAGTTTTTTTAATCTAGCTCAAATTTTTGATGTTCAATTCTCTAAGTAGTGATTTCATAATTTTCCTGTTCATTGTTGATTTCCTCAAGAACTGAAACTTGTACTTGAGTTGGACCTGTGAGAAATAATATTAATAATTGAGACATTTCAATATGTGTGTGATATACAACTACTGGCCAATGGTCACAGTATTACTGTCCTCTTGCATTAAAAATAAACCTGCAGACTGTATGTCTGATTTTAGTCATACTCACGCTTGGTTTTAATCTGGCTCCCCTTGATTCCATAGCCGCACTGATGAAAATCATGCAGATCTTTCTAACTGATGCAGCAGTTAGAAAACCTGATGCTTTTGGCATATTTTTAATCTCAGCACTCCTAAATAGCAGGTCACAATATTCTGGTCCCTCCCATAACACGTGGAACATTGAAGTGTATCCCATTATCCTTGCTTTAGTGCTGACTATTGTGAGTCAAGCCAGATATGTAAAAGTTGATGATTGCATTGATGCTTCTGATTTTGTGGAAATCTAGTTTATGGTAAGTACTTTTTAATGTTACTATTTACTTGTTTGCAATGGGAGGTTGTTTTTGTTTTTTAAGTTCAGTTCTGATGTTGTCTCCAAGAATCTTGATATACTGTGAGCTCTACTGGGATATTTTACTGTGTGGTTCATCCACACCACCAACTTGGGCCAATGATTAAAAAAATGGGGTTAATTATAAACCTCTGAAGATCTCAGATGGAGATTTGCTGTTATTTGCATTACTAGATTTCAAAGTGATGCAAGCCTGTGAGGATGAATGAAAGCAGTGCTGGAGAAGTGTAGGTAGCCAGGCTGGAGCTGTGATCCCTGGTCACACAGACCTTCACAGCCTGCTGGAGCCCCTTGGTATTCCATGGGTTTTCCTCAGAGGGACAGAAATCCACCTGCTTGGTTCAGCTTGCCAAAGGCGCTAAGAGAACAGCAAAATGCTGGAGCAACTCTGAGGAAAGTTAAGAAATTGTATAAACAGGCTGCATTCTGTTCTGCTTGATCATTTTGGGGATTAGGAACTGATCCTTTCCAAAAATCGTAGGTGAGGGTTCTGTTACTCCTCCAGAAACTGACAGCAACTCAGGAAAAAAAGAGGCGGAAATCCAAAGAATTGTCTGGGCCATTTTGCAGTGTTGGGTGACGTCAGGTCAAGTTCAGTACTGATGCAGAATTTGCCCTGATCTCTGCTTCAGAAATTTGCAGCATTCTGCTTGCTTAGTTTCCTTGGAAATGCTGGCAGACATGTAGGGAATCAGGGACTCTGGAGTAGAGATAGAAAACCCAAGACTGAGAATGACCTCAACATGGTGTTTAAGGCTCAGAGAGGGAGCTCTGTATTCTATTTCATGGTCAGAGAGCAGCTGCTTTTATTTTAAATGAATATATGATAAAATCATTTCTCTTCAGGATGGAGTTAAAAAAGGTAAAACCTGTTTCTCTCTTAGCTTAGTCCACAGCTCTTTCTTTTTTCTTTGAAGGAGAACATCGCTGCCCAGACTCAAAACCAGCTTGTGACTTTCCTGCTGCCAGCTGTCTAAATCCTGGGTATATGCACCTCTCCAGTTAGTGTTTCTAAGAGCAGCCAGGTAAACAAGTTCCTGTTCTCTTGTCCCATTCCAAGTAGTCCTGAATTGTGTATAAACTGAGTTGCTCACCTACAGGCAGAGACTCTTGTGTAGCAAGGTGTCAGAAAAAGTCCAAATGAGGGGCAAATAGCCCAGAAGTGCAATACACGATTCCCTGGTTGCCAGCTCCCAATTGCAAAGGGAGGTACTGATGTCTGCTTTCACACATTTGCTTTTAATCAACAAAAACTATGTGTCTGTGATGAGAAGCTAATCCTGTATGACATGGAGCACCAGATCTTATTGCTATTATCTATTTTAGCATTCTATCTGTTGTTTGGATCTGAATTTTTTTGTTTGAATTTGAAGGAAAAAAAAATTGGAAAATTATTATAAGCTTCATTCACCTATGTAATTGTCCTTGCCTAAATTACTGCTTTTCAATGGCAAGCTTTCTTTAAGTATGGCAATGAAGTTTTGGCATGACACAATGCATAATTCTTATGGTTTTGCTTGTAAAATTCCACTATGGTCATCATTTCCAGCTGATCCTCCAGAAAATTTTGCTCTTGGCTCATATTTTATATGTACAGTGAAGGCTGTGCCAATAGCTTGTGCTTATCTAGTTTGGTTACAACAGTTACAGTCTGGTTTTCCAGCCTTAGGAAACAACTGAAACAATATTGATTTGCTTCAAGCCTGCCAGTTTAACTGGCACCATAATCAAGATTCCAGTAGCTTTCTAAATTTGGGGGTTTTTCCCCCAGTGTATCTGCCATGTATGCAACTTCATTAAAAATAAGGAAAAACTATGCTGGTCTAAGATTTTTTTTTTTTTAAACATGATTTCAGACTGGAAGATTTGCTTCTGTAAGTGTAATGAACTTTTTCAAATAATTTTTTAAGCAATGCTGTCACATAAGTTCTTGGTGGGAACGTAGCACTCCAGCATGGGTCAGGAAGCGACACTTCACTCAAAAAATTCTTTGCTAACTTGAGGTGGTATTTTCTTTCTTACTACAGGTTGAAAACACGTCCTGCTCATTGATCTAACTTTGAGATATAAAAATGCAAACTACTGATGTTCATGATTCAACTAAAGCTATACCAAACTTATTCTTACATTTGAAAAAAATCACAAATAAATCCTTTACGTGGGATATAAAGACAGAAAAGGTCAAGCCTAAAGAAACCTTAAAAAGTAGTGATGAAATGAGAAAGAGAACTGAAATTTCATTTTAACCATATAGTTTTCTATTTGTTGTAATGCATGGATAAACATCTAGAACTGGTATAAAAAAAGCAGCAAGAATGTGTGCTCACAGCTTAATATTTTACTATGAAATTCCAACTACACCCTTTGTGTATAAGTAATTACTCAGTTAAGCCAAGTTTCAATGCTGTAGCCAATTCTTGCTAAAATAGATTGCACCTCACTATTGGAAGGGTGTTAGCAGAATTTTATTGTTTACCATATTAATTTCTTCAAGCAAATGCCTAAAATCTCATTTTTGCAGTCACAAAAAGCCTTCCAGAGGCTTATATACATGCTACTTTCAACAGGCAAAAAGAGGTGGATACAAACTTTGAATATATGAAAGAAGACACTTTTAAGAGTGATGATGAACATGACTTTAAAATAGCAGGCCTTTCCACAACACATGGCAGAGCATGATTGGTATCTATGTTAAAAAAGAGGCAGTGTGGAAATCACGCTTATTTGACACTAATGCCTTCAAGCTTCTTCTTTGGCAAGATAAGAGAGTCCTAAAATGTAACCACTGAGTATCTTAGGTTTTCATATTGATGTGCAAGTGGTGACTAATTTTTATTTTTTATTTATACACCTAATGTGCACGAGCATCTAATCAGCTGAGAGTAAACATGAGTATCTTTAACACAAAACATTTCCAACACATTTATGATGTCTATAAAATTTTTATTATATTTAAGCTTTAAAAATCTTTCTTTGTTCAGTATTTCCCAGTCAGAAGTGAAAGCTTTGCTTATACAGTTCTGCCCATGTGCAGATACCTAAATCCACTTGAGCACTTTTGCCTTGTGAATCGGGAATGAAATTTCCCCAGTACAATGAAGGGTTTTACTCCTAGCATTTGATCACTCCAATATAGATACTGAGAAGTTGAATAATTTACTTAATAAATTAAGTAGGAAATAACATAATTTAAGTGAAAACAGAAAGTGAAGTTTTATTACTGAAGACATGAACTACACTTCACCCAGACCATCATGGTTTGGAATACTGCAGGGAGTTACAAGGATATCATACCAGCAAGCTGCAACTGGGCCCCAATTTATGAACTGTAACCTCCAGAGTCTTTTAAAGTTTGTTTTTCCTTTATTTTAACTAACTGGGTTCAGGTAAGTTCTAAAAGTTTAGTGTGTGTGAAAGATCACTTTAAAAACCCCAATTTGCTGTTTTAATACTTTTTTCCTCTTAGATTGCCAAACTACTATTTTGAAAAATACTTTTTTTTTTTTAATTTTAAAAATTACATTTAAGAATTGCTGTATGGATTCCATTCCAAATCCAAAGATCCTGAATCAAGTTTTTACAGTTTTAGGGGAAACTATTGAGAGATGTGTTGGGTTGAAGATGCAAGGTGCATAATTTCACCTCCTTTGGGACTGTATGCAAAATGTGATTGAAATGCACAACAAATTATTATTGCTTGACATCTTTATGGAGCTTTAAGTAATTTCATTAATCCTTAATTATGATGCACTGAGAACTGAGGTATCAAGTAGTTTCTTGTTTTTTCTCTTTAAGCCTGTTGTTTGGTTTTTTTTTTCCCAAGTTGGACCAGGGCTGCCTGACCAAACCACTCCACTTACCCCACTTACCACTGGGTAAGGAGTGGGGGTCATTGTCGGGATGCCACAGCTTATCCCGAAGCGGCTGTGTGTGCGAGCACCTGGATCCTGGAAATCCCTGGAGTCCGGGAACGGCACCGCAGGACACAGAGCCCGAAGTCAGCGCTGTGAACCGCTCTGAGAATAAAGGCACTGCATAAACACACTGTCCTTTTAAATGAGTGTCATTGCTTTAACAGGAAATACATTCAAGAGGTTTCCGTGCAAAATACAAAGCAAAACAAAAAACAGCGAACAAAACACCCAAACAAAACAAAATACCCAAACTATAAGGAAAGGAAAGGAAAGGAAAGGAAAGGAAAGGAAAGGAAAGGAAAGGAAAGGAAAGGAAAGGAAAGGAAAGGAAAGGAAAGGAAAGGAAAGGAAAGGAAAGGAAAGGAAAAAAAAAAAGAGAAAAAAGAAAAGAAAAAAGAGAAAAAAGAGAAAAGACACCTTCAAGAACGAGTGCTGTGTGGCGGTGACTCCGCTCGTCCCCTCTCGCTCCCCCGAGGCCGCGGGGAGGGAGCCGCGCTGCCCGCGGCTCGGCGGGCGCAGAGCGCCGCTCGGGACGGCGCTGCCCTGCGCTGTCTCCCTCCCTCGGGCGGGATCCCGGCTCTCCCCGGCCGCCGCTGGTGCCCCCCGGCTCGCTGCCGCCCTGCCGGGGCCGGGCTCAGCCCTGCCCGGGCACAAGCGCCCTCCCTCCGCAGGTGCGCGGGGCCGGGCAGGGGCGGCCGGCGGGGCCGCTTCGCCGCGGGCCGGTAGCGCGGAGCCCGTGGCGCTCCCCAGGACGGCCGGCGCTGCCGAGGTGGGAAGGCGTGAGGGGGTCCCGGGGGGTCGGTGCCGGGCGTGAGGGAAGCGCTGTGCTCTGAGGGGGCCGCGGACGGACCGGGGGTCCCGGGAGCGTGAGAGAGTGACGGCGGCCGCTGAGGCGTGCAAGGGCCGCCCTGTCCGGCTGGAGCCGCCTGAAGCGGGGGATGTTGGCGGAGCGGGGCTGGAGAGATCTCGGAGAGCCCTCTCCGAACCCCAAACACAAAATGTCCCCGTCAGCCAGGAGCCGGCAAAGCCAAGCGGCAGGTGGGTTTTACCCGGCCCGTGGATCGGGCAGCGGGCGGGATGTCCAAGGGGCCGGGCAGGGCTCTGTCCCCGTGTGCCCGTGAGGCGGCTTCACTGGTGCTGCTGAGAGGGTGATTGAGCCCGGTGATGGGATAGAGGTGTGTCGTGCTTTACTGTGAAATTAGGGAGTGATAAGGCTGACAGGCAGCATTCGTTTTTTTCCTTCTGGGTGTACCAGTTACCTGCTTTGTGAGTAAGTTAAAGTTATGTCAGTCGATCAGAAGTAGGACCTTCTATCTGAGCTTTAACCGGGCAGGGAGGAGAGGGAACAAGGAGATGAATTAATTGTCATTGATACTTCACTTTTTTCATCATCTCTCCCTCTTCAGGCAGCCCTTTGAATTAATAAATCTGAACGCATTTGTAACTCTCTCAAGTAGCTGCCAGCAGTGTAGGAGTGATTACTTTTTGAGTCATTCATTCTTCTTTTTTCTGGTTTTTTTTTTCTTTAATTTCTTTACTGGGATTTCACCTTGCATTTTGAAGGCTGATTTTGATCTGTTCTTCCTTCTCATAGAATAGGTTCAACAATAAAAAATACTCAGTAGTGATATCCCTCCCTAGCTCCTGCTGACACCTGTTGCTGAGCTGGCCTTTATACTTTCTATCCCTCTCTGTTTGACCAATCTTTATTTACTTGTGTAATGGAGAAATGGATGTGAAATTAGGACAACTTAGTAGTTCGTAAAACTTCATAAACTTCTGGATATTTGATTCCTTTGTAGAGTGCTGGTGAACCAGCACCCATATTTACAGTAGTAGTAGTAGTGATGTATATGCTGTGTACATACAGCTTTAAAATGGTTTTGCTGTAGTGCTAAATATTTACAGGCCTTAAATGTGACTCAGAAGTAAGCTGAGGCTGCTTTGCACATGTTTTCTGAATCTCACGGTCACACATTGCTAGCTCAGTTAATTTTACTTTGTACATTGTCTCTGACTTGGTCACATATAAGCATGTTACTGTCTATAAAGCCTTTAATTTGAGTTGACTGGCCCTGCTACAGCTGCCTCAGCAAAGCCCACATCAGCTCTCCTTTAACAAAACACTGGCACAGGACAGCCTGAATGCTGACCCTCTACTTGTGGGGAGGTAGTTCAATGAAACCTTGTCTCCATGGAGGATTTTATGGCAAAATGACTCTTAAAAAAGTCAAGTACATGTCAGTGAAGGTAGACACTAGTGCTTGGGACTGAGACCTGCTGTAGCCATGCAGTGCTTCCCTCTCCCATGACAGCTTGGAGAACAGAGCTGCCTGTTTTGAAATCTGTATTTCAAAATATATTATATATATTTTCCAAAAGCAATAGGTAGCATTGTAAAATTAAATGACCTGAAAATGACTAATGGTTTTTAAAAATAAACTCTCCTGGTCATTATTCTTTTCCCTAGGCTTTCAGAATTTTCATCATCATGGCTGATGCTTACTTTTAAATGCTCCAGTTTCCAGTGTGTAAGTAATGTAAAGTTTGCAGAAGAAGTGGAAATCATTAGACTAATGCTGCGTTTCCTTGTTCATAGAAAAAATCAAAATCCAAATACACAGGGTATGCACAGGGTATGCTGTATGCTGTTGCCTACTACATGGTTAAGAGATCCTCTGAAAAAAAAACTGCTTTTTTTTTTTTTTCAAGAATGCAGGATAAGGATGGGATTGGGGGGAAATTGCTTGCAGAAGAGCTGTGGAATAAAATACAGGCTAATCAGAGAGTATAGTTAACTTCATATTCTGCATCAGAAATATATATTTAAATTTTTTTACAAAGTTAATGTGAGTCTTAAGGGAGATAAGTAACTTCATGCTAAATGTTCTGGTGGGCAGAGAGGAAGAAGAATCTACCTCTGCATAGAGTGAAACCTTGATAAATTCATAGCATGAAGAAAGGACCTACAGTTTAATTCCCCCATAAGGGGCTTACTGCTGCATGTACTTTTACTCTGTTAAGGTGGGGATATTATCATTTACCAATGGGAAGGATTCCCCATTTCATAACTAGACATCTGAAAATGTCCCACTCTCCATGGGAAACTTGGCAAAGCCAGCCAGAACCGTTTTTCCATTTCAATAAACTAAGCCAGATTTTAGTATGGATGGATAGCACATTTTCAGGTGCTTAATGATTTTTCTAATCCTGTGACCTGTGTGCCTTAGGGAAATCTTCCAGGAGTGCTCCATGAACCTGCTGTGTGGCTCTTTATACCACCTTTGGGATTTGGATGTTTACTTGGAAACAGCAATGGCTGGAGGAAAGAGACATGGTGTTTTCACTAGATCAGGGTAGAACAGAGTAAAGCAGTTTGAAACCTAAGTCTTCTGTAACTAATGTTTGAATATCTGTGTGATTTCTGGCCTTGACTTACTTTATGCCTCTGTTATGTGTAGGTAGGAAAGTTTTTTTATAAACTTTGGAAAATAGCATGGCCTTAGTGTCAGGCCTATTGAATTGCCTGAATTAACACAGATCTTTGCTGATGAAGTGGATGAGTGTTTTTCAGACTTCTTGCAAATGTGAGCACTCATTCTTCTCTTTTTATGCACTTCCTAAGTATAAAGTTACTCCTGTACTACTTTAATCTGGCAGTAGCTAAGTTCCTTGGGGTGTTGGGTGGAAAAGGGCACAGAAATCAGCAGCAGTGATCAGCTGTGGGGTGAGCACTCAGTGCATGGGCCAGGAGCAGCAGAGGGCTCCCAGCAGTGAAGGGAGTGGGAGCTCCCTAGCTAGAGTAAATCCATGCAGCAGGGAATTACAGCTGGTGCTGACTCCCCTGGAGGAAGTGAGCTGCTTCCAGCTGTAAATCAGGGCTGTTTGGTTTTATTGTTTTTCTTGTTACTTTTTAATAGCTTAATGTTTTAAGTTCTCCCCTACCTGTTTATGACTCCTACCCTTTGAATCTTCCTGTTAGTTCACTGAGAGGTGCACATCAGGTAAGAGAAACACTGGTTGGTTTGTGTCCTTATTTTTTTAGAAAAAGTCACTTGTTGGCAGATAGCAGCATTATCAGAACCTCCATTGTGGCTTGTTACTGTAATTTTACCAAATAATAGTTTGTCTTTCATAAAACAACTGATTCACAAGTCCATTTATTTGGCTCAAATTTGATGAAGTGTATTACTACTAGCATAAGTTATTTCTGCTAGGGTAGGGAGAAGATGTGTGCAGCTGAGCAAGATTGGAGGATTCTTTTTGTAAACAGTTCTTAATTCTAGCCTGCTAATACTTCTAGTAAAATAAACCTTAAATTTTTTTCCAAGGTACTTTAAAGTGACGAGGGAAGAGGGAAACTTCTAACTTATAAATTAAATTTCAAAATGCAAACAGCTGACATTCTTATTTCTCCTTTTATTCCGTAATATAATTTGCTGGTGTTTTAACATAATACATAGAAATTTAGGAGAAAAAAACTGTCACTCCTGAATATATTGGCTTGTAACTACAAGGAAATTACCTAGTGCTGTGTGTTTGTGAGCCCAATACAGCAGCAGCCTGCCTGTGTACCTGCTGGCAGCCTGTGACATGAGCACAGGCTTGGGGTAGGCAGAGACAATGGAATGTGCATCAAAGATCCAGCTGCTGGTTTGCTGGTCTGTTTATTAGTCAGATGCCTCCCTCTGTTTAGTTCTAAAGTATTTGTCTTTGCATTAAGAATGAAACAGAGTCTATCCTAATAAATGAGGGAATTCAGGCAAATGCTGATTTTTCTGCGCAGTACTTGTGGGTACCTTTGTTCAGAATGTAGCTGGATGCCAGTCTGTGTATTGGGACAAATGAAAAAGATTTCTTTTAAAATCCATAGAGTTTCCACTAAACATTTTCCATAGTGGAGGAAAGGAAGGTTCTCTCAATGGAGCTTACCTTTGTGACACAGGGTATGGTCAAGCATGCTCTTGGCCACAGCTCTTTGGGGTACCATGCTTACAACTGACCTCACTGTCAGTTTTGTTCTGGTTTGCTTTGGGTTTAACTTTGCTGAAGGCCCCCACCCTTGTACTCTGCAAACACAGCTTCTGTGTGGCTGCTCCAGCCTGGTTGAATCAAAATTGTCTTGGTGAGCTTAAATGTTTTCAGTAAGACATTTTAAAAGACAGACATAGTTTGCTGAGTCTTGCCATTATGAAGACTCACAGCATCCTTATTTTGCAATACTTTGATAGTGAATGGTATTTTAATGTACATTTAAGCCTGAATCCTGTCATGTGTAAATTTATCACTGGTTTTCTTGTGCAACAACAAAATGTTCCTGAAAGTGGAATTTAAACGTGGATAGGAATGTATTGACACTTTTCAGGAGCTAGTTCATCAGGCAAACCTTGGATGCACATTTTGGCAATCTGGAGCCTATATGTGGCCATGGTGCCACGTCATTGTTAGCTCAGCCCCTCTGTGTGCAGGTACAAACAACAAATACTGTTAGGTTTCCACACAGTACACTAGAAAAAGATGTTCCTACATTTCAAGATTAAGAGATGAAAAATTCTTCTGAAATTTTTGGAATTGTCACTCTGCTGAGTTTAAAGTAGTTGTTTCATTGTATATCATGGCTCCATCAGTCTTTGTCCCATCCTTCTCAGTGCAAGTTGACTCCAGTTTCAGTGGTTTGGCTCTTCTCATTTTCTACAGTACCCTTAAATAAAAAAGATCCTTTCAGTAGGAATGTCATACCTGACAATGAATGATTGCTATACAACATATACTGATAAGGTTCTGCTGTAATCCAGCTCTCAGTTGTCTTATTTATATAACATTTTTCACTTTGGAGAAGAGAGACAGCTCATGGAGGTTGTAAAAACATCATATTTGAATACTGTGCCAAGAGTGAAGGCTGCCCTCTGCTTGCATAGCTTGGACAGAAATGGAGTTATCTGTACCCTTCTGGTGACACTGGGGAGAAGCATATGAAGAGAGATAAAGTAGGTACAGCTACTACATTCCCAGGAGCCTTTTTTGCTTTGGAACCACCGAAGTGTTGAAGTGTTGAAACAGATATGGAAGCTGAGGGTGTGTTGGCTTCTTAGGAATACACTGTGAATACTGGAATACAGCTTCTCTGGTTTTGCTCTGATTCTGTAACCTTTCAGAAGTGTTAAAACAACTTTAAGATGCTGAAGTAGCAGATAGCACTGTTACTTATTTTGCTGGCATTTAAGGGAAGTTAGAACTGTATTTTCTTTAACTCGTCTCTGCCCGCAAGTTGGTAGAATAATTAATGAAATAGATACACAAAAGTTCCTGGAGGTGGCAAGAATGTCTTTCAGGGGCACGTGCTGGGCACCAAATGCTGCATCAAAACATGCACTGTAGCTGTATGGAATAATGTCTACATGTAAACTTCTTTGTCCACTTCCCTGTGATAGTGAAGTGTGAAGGACAAAGGCAGGAAAATGTGAGACACTTTGAGTGGCCTCTAATAAACACGGCACAGGCTTTCACCAGAAACTGCCCACACTGAAATTCCAACAGTGCACTGTAGTGTTTCTCAACATCTTCTATGGTATATTTTTTCTATGTCTGGAAAAGTAAGGGAGAGTTAAGAGATTTTTTTTTCTCTTTAGTAAAAAACATGCTGAAATGCTATACTTTTAATTCCAGACACATGATTCTTGTAAGCTGGATTTAATGGCTTTGCCTTCTGAGCTGTGTGGTGGTCATTCCGCTGCATCCAGCTCTTTCCCTATGACATATTTGTATGTCAGTCCTAATTTTTTCCTTCTCCAGGATTGATGTTTGCAATGTATTGTACTTCTCCTAAAATAAATGAGAGGAAAATAATATGGTTATGTGTCCAACTGGAATGACCATCAGTTATAAAACTGAATGTTTTGCTTTCTCATTTGACTTCTGTATTGTTCAAATTTAAATTCCTCTTGTTGTTCCCCTAAGATTAATTCTGTATGTAAAATGGTGGAGTTTGAGAAGACTGAAAAAGTTGGGTTTTTACCTAAAGGAAGATATTAGGTCTTTGTAGGTTTTTCTACAACATTTGATGCTTTTATGAGGTATGAAATGTAGTTGCTGCCTTCCCTATTTTCCCTTCAGTTGCTACATCTTCTAATTCTCGAGTTTCTGCACAGTTTTAGTTGTATACATGTTTTATGATGCAGAAGTGATGCCTTAAGGAATCCTCTGCTGTGCTGGATGGCATTCACCTCCATTAGTAGGTATGGACTCAAAAAGATGCTTAATTCTTTTTCCTCCTCTAGAAGTGAGTTGCTCGTGCATCCCTGTTAGTATTCAGCTGCAAATTTGGAAACCCACAGATGGGTTTTATGGGACAGAAAAGGCATTTGGAAAAGTTTCCTGACTGTGGAGGCAGTGCAGTTATCCATTTTTAATTATACATAATGCATATTACCCTGAATAGGTGGTACTCACTGGCACTCTAGGTTCTGATTTCTGTAGCACAGCCAAGCAGATTGTACAGGTTCTTTTGAAATTAATCAATGCTGTCTCACAGAACAAGATTGCAGGCTTAAAAGAAATCCAATCAAGGCATTGTGACTATATATAATAGCACAAAACTATTGACTCAATATGAAAAGTATCTTAAAAAGAGTGTTCTGCTGCAGCTAACTAGCAGAATTAATGCTCTAATCCAAATATCAGGCACATTGCACAGGTTCAGTTTCTGTTTTGCACTTGTTACTGTGACCAGACTTATTCGTAAGTTTTGGGAAGGGAGAGAGAAAAAGAAAAATCTGTATACTCTCTGTGTATAAAGAGAAATTATGTGTAACAGATAGAAAATGCTTATTATTAATATAGTTCTTAACTTAATCTTAGGAATCCATTGATCAGTGCCTTGAAAGTATTCTCCAAGGAAGAATATGAATCTAAATATTTGTAATCATCCAGACTATCTTGCATTTAAGGACAGCTTATTTCATTAAAAATCTAGAAAAATAGGTAGCCATTGCTTTAAAAACTTTGTTTTTGAATTTAACATGGCCTGCCTCATACTTAGCATTGAATCTCGCTGTATTTATGTAAAAGGTTTAAAAGAAAATCAAATTTTGGATGCAGATCTCTTAGGCACTGATTTTTTTTAATCAAGTCTAAAGCAATTTGCTTGGTTCTAAGTTATTTTACTAATTTTTCTACAAAAGTGTTTGTGGAGGGCTTCAGTTTTGAGACTTTTTTTTTCAGGGATTTATCACTTTTTCCATAAACACGTAGCCCTGATTACACATTGGTACTGTGGTTTCTGTCTGAGAGTGCTTTTTCCCTGATGAAATAGTGAAAAGTAGGCTTTTAAAAGTTACACAAAGAAGCTTTTCAGGCTAGAAGGCCTTAATTTAAGATTTTCTTGACTTTAAAAGTGGAGCAATTAAGCTGTATTAACATTTATTCTTTATTTTTAATATAATCTATTCAAACAGGAAGGTCAGGGACTAGTGCTGCAGGTCCTCAAGTCCTAAGGATCCCGAGCTCTGATCAAGGTCAGAATATGTGATCTCATGTGATCAGCATTTTCCTTGGAGTTCTACTTAAAGGAAAACTAAAACTGCAAAAAATAATGGTTCAGTCTTCTAAAATGTAAAATGTACCAGTATTGTGGAATCTAAAGGGATTCCCTGCATGGAAATGCCCCCCAAAAAAAGAGGTCTCCCCAGAAAAAGGTTCTCACCAAAGAGAATGACATCTTTAAAAGGAAGAACTGAAAACTTCAGGTTTTCATTATAAAAATAATCTTACTTGCTCCAGGGTCCCAGTTTCCTAGCTGGATTGCATCTCAGGAAAGCATCCAAAAGCAGATAGTTTTCACAAAAAGAGAAAAAAAGGCTTTATTGAAAACCTGGTTCATTGCTGAGGAACAGCTTTCATGGAAAAATTTTAACTAGGTCTGTCTCAAGCATAGTAGAATACAAATTTATTCTTGTTTATTCCTGAGGCATCCAGAGTTGGGCATTCTGATATTTCTGAAATCAGCAATATACTTAACTTGAGAGCAGGCAGTATAATAGATTTCTTGTCCCGAGTCCAGTTGCTGTATGTTACTCTTGGATCTGTTGGATAACACAAAGTGTGCTTAATCATAAAGCCTGCCAGTTCTCTTCCCTCTGCTCTTCCCCTCTCGGCGGATTACCAGATTTATGTTTGATTTCTTGGATCTTTTTGTTAGCTTTTTTTGCCAAAGTATTTGCTCTGACTGAACTTGCTGGAAAGGAGAAAAGCTGAAGAATGAGTTTCTTGCTCCTCTTTGTCATTAACAGTTTGGTATTCTCTGCTGACAGCAGTAACCAATCTGCATCATTGCTTTGCTCCTTCAGAACAGCAGCTATTCCAGAGAGGGGTGCAGTGTTCAGAGAATCCTCAGGGACCAACCAGGATCATCCAGTCCAGCCCCTGGCCCTGCACAGACATCCCTAAATCCCACCATGTAACTGAGAGCATTGTCCAAACACTCCTGGAGCTGTGGCAGCCGTGGGGTCATGACCATTCCCTGGGGAGCCTGTTCAGTGCCTGAGCAATTTGTGGGGAAAGAACCTATCCCTGAAAACCAACCTAACCCTCCCAAGTATTCCAGAGACCAACACCAAGAGACCAGGTATGGATGACACAGAACATCGGGCTGTAGCATGTGCCAACTGCAGCAGTATCTTCATCCTGTCTCCTTTTCATGGCTAATTCCATGGTGGTAACATATTCTCTTAGGACAGAATTAGGATACACCTTTCCAGGTGAAGGGTGAATTATCTCCAGGAAAACTGGTGCAGTTGTTGCACAAGTGTCAGAGTCAGAGCTAGTGTGTATCTATTTCATTTACCATTCAGTTTTGAAGCCTCTTCTAGACTTCCAAACATAAATGAAATTTTACATATAATAAAATTTTAAATAAATTGTGCTGTATGCCTGAGACTGAGAAAAGCAAATGAGATTGCAGACACGGCAGCTTCTCTGCAGGCGTGAAAAAAAAGTGCCAGTGTGCCTTGAATGCTGTTCTCCTTTCCCAGTTACACCTGGTTGCCTCTAAGAGTTTCTACTGATCTCTGGAGGGTTTTCTCCTGTTTTTTAAGCATAGTAACATCACTGCTGTGCATGGGTACAGCTCCAGCCAGGCCATTGAAATGCTGCAGGAGGTTCCCCAGTCCCCCCTTCTTTGCTTCCTCGAATAGAAACCTTTCCTTGTAAACTCAGCAACAACAACAGCAGCAAAGCCCAGACAAAAGAGAGCTTTTGAGCAGTCCCAGAGGGGCACTGCCAGCTGCGGGTCACTCCTTTGTGCTGGCTCCAAGAGAGATGCATGGGCTCCGCTCTGCCAGCTTCAGGTTGGGAAGCCACAGGGTGGTCTGTGCCCCGATAAGAGCTCGTTTGTCTGTCTTTCCTGTTATGGATAGCAATGGGTGAGCGTGTTTTGCGTGATTTCAAATCCACTTAAAGTTCATGGGTTTGAAATCAAAACCAGAACTCAAATCTTACGAGGTTTGTGTTCTGTTAGGAGCTGGCCTTTTGCCAGGATGTGTCTGTTCATTTAACTTTTAACCCTGGAATCAAATACATACCACTTTGCTATACCAGGTCACTTGTATTGCTTTATATTCTTTTCCTTATATTTTTTAACATCTGTTCCATGGCATGCATTTGTGAGTGTCAGAAAGTTGCTCGCAGAGGTGTTTGCTCTCTCATTGGCATATGAATTTTGTGTTCCATCTTCATCTTGTTTCACAGTTTCTGGGCTCACAGCATGTGCCCTCTGCCTGTTCCTCTGTATATCTAAGACAATAAAGAAAGGCTGAAATCCATCCTCTTTGAGGACTGTGTTTCAGATCCTATATGCTTTGAATATGGACTGAAATAAAGCCCTGACTATCTGTGTCCTGTAGTGGTTTAGTTTAACCAACATTGTCTGTTTCTGAGAGGTGACACAGTCACAGCAGCTCTGCAGGGCACCGAGGAACAGGATATTGCCTAGCGCAAATATGGAATTTTAAAAATTTGTTTTATTTTTCTACACTAAGGCTGTCTTGCCTCTAGTGCTATTCTCTTCTATGCTGGTGTGATTTTATGTGGGTGCATGGAACCCCAAGCAATCCTGATGTGGAAGATCAAATTGACTGAAAATCATCTGCAGTATTTTGTAGGTGAACCCAGCAGTAGCCTACTGATTCCATGGAGGTTCACTTGCTGATTCTTCTCGGGGTTTTTTCCCCCTTGAAATAGTTGCACCTATTAAAAAAATTCAAGTGTGGGTGTTTCTGTGCATCTATAAAGAAGAGATATATGTGTTTTTTGTTACCAGCATATTGTAGTTATGTGTTAGCAGACATTTTTAAGAGGTAATATGTTGATTTTATAAATTATATCCATGCTTTCCTTTGGTGAGCTGGAAAGTGTTTATTTTTCAGTGTTTTATACTGCGAGGTGATTATGGGGACCTGCTGTGATCATAGCTGTTCACTTAAATATAATCTCTTTGATCATGATTATCTGTAAATCAGATGCAATTTTTTGAGTTTGTTTGGTTTTTTACAGACATGATCAAAAGCCTATAAATAACTTGGTCTGTCACTCCTGACATAATGTGAAATAGGGGTTATTTGAACTGCAGTGTGAATTTTATGGTGTGTATATGTTCTCTGAGTCTAAGTGCAGGAGATAGGATTTTTAACATCAATGCTTATGATTATGAACTTTGAATATGTTTTCTGTGTATATTTTGCATTTTAGCTATTGCTGTTGGAATGAATAAGCTTGTAACTGACTGGGGCATCTCAGAAAGCACTGCCCAGCATATCCATGGGAGTACTCTTTTTAATTTAACTATATTTTCAATTTATTCTAAATATATTTTAGTGATTTTATCTTAGATTAAAAGAAGTGTAAAGATTTTAACTTTTTACAGTATCCTCACACTGGATGTTCATTGAAACCATTCTCTATTTTTAAAAAGACTGTCATAATACACTATTTTGTTTTAACCTGAGAAAGTAATATAAAGTAATTTGATGTTTTTGGAAAAAAAACCAAACAAAAACCAAATCAAAGAGAGTTAATAATTTCATAAGGTTTACTATTTCAGCATTAAATATTTCATTGGAATACTTTTTAAAGTAGATTTAAGCAAAACTTTGTCAACTCTGTATACAGTTGCTTGAGAGTTATTTTTGCTCCCATAAGCAGTGTAACCAAAGTATATGAGGAGCTGAAACTCTAAACAACAGTATTGGTTCATATTCAGATGTTCATTAAAATTTCCACTGGCATTTTCAGTGGCTGTGTTACAGATTAAAAGTGACTAGAAATAGTCTTACCAGCTCGTTTTGCTTTTTCTCAAATCTCAGTTATTTAAGACAGAAATGGTGATGAGAGGTGCAACTTAAGAAATTACATTAACACCATTTTGGAATGGATAGTTTTCTGCTCTAGCTGTGAATGTTTCTAAAGTTCCTTTTTTTCTGTTTTCTGTCCCATTGGTGATGTACCGCACAAGGTCTGTAATCACAAATTCCACCTTAAATTTTAGAGCAAGGTTAAATTGGGTTTTAAGACTTACAGATATCTATGCCACCAAAGGAAGATTTCTCCCTGTGCCTGTCCCCCACCTCCCCTAATGTTTTAGAATTTCACTACGTTTCCTCTCAGGGCTTCGGATCAAATTTTGGATATAGTTACTGGGTTTAAATAGCAGACTTCTAATAAGAACTGTTGTTCTCTGTCCTGCCAGCTGTTCTGTACCACAGTCTGGGCAATGGATCCCAGTCAGTAGATGTAATAAATCATGTTATTTGTCCTTTGCCAACTTTGCCCCTTCTCAAGAAAGAAGCTGCCAGTCTGAATCTTGAAAGACCCACTGTGAAGAGCAGAAAACTTATGGTAGCTTGAAAAGGGGCTTCTTTTTCTCTTGTAAAGGCAAGTGAGGGGATGAGCAAAAGAATCTATAAAGATACAGAGTGCAGAGCCACTGCTGAGTCTGTGGCTTTCATCAGCTGCTGTTTATTGTGAAGATGGCTCTTGGTTTATGTGTACACTTAAGAATGATGGATATGAAACTGGGATAAGTTCATCTCTTTTTAAATTATGATTAAACAAGCAATTTCAATCACAAATTATGTGTCACCCTGTCTCTAATCTACCCATTCACTTTACAAAGTAAAGGAGGCAGCTGATTAAATTTAGCCAGCATGTTTTTTTGCCTGCTGTCTAGACAATTGGCTTGGTTCCCACTCCTCTGGTCTAAGCTCTCTTTCTTGCTTGTAGGCCCACTAGGCCACTTAACCATTCTGCTGTCGTTTGAACAGTGTGTTCCTCAGGCTGATAAAGAGCATGTGGGCATGGGCTTTTTTCCTTCTTGGGTTGTTAACAGAGAACATGGTACCAGTAAATAAACACACACAGGATCTCTGTTAATGCTGAGTGAGCCCTCTTAGAGTGAAAATTATTCAGTTCTAAAATCAGCTCCCTTTGTACTTTGCTGCTCCTGGAATTCAGATGAGTCCTTTCATCTGACGTCACTGCAAAAGCAGTGGACAGATTCCAGTGTGCTCTCTTTCCCACTGGGGTTTGTACAGACATAAGAAATCAGCAAAACAAAGAAAAAGAACCTGAAAATAAAACTTACAACAAACACTGTCCCACACCTCAAATCAACACAAAACCCAAAACCAACAGCCCTGACTTTGGGCACCCATCTCCAGGTTCTTTGGTTACAATCATCCTTTGCATTTACAGACCCAAAAGATACCGATACCACTGGGGCATATTGCCACAATATTGTTCCACTCTAAAATGCCTCAGTGCATCTGCTGTGCTGGGTTTGTAGTGTCCTGAGGAGTCACACTAACTTTGTTGTACAAATGGTTGTTATTTCTGGTGTGTGATTTCAGGCTAGAACTGCAGACTGACCTCTCATTTAGCCATGGGGTACAGTGGAGTTCAGTTTTGAGTGAAGTTTGGGATCTAAGTTGACAATTAAAAAAAATTTCACACAAAAAGTTCTTCACACTTTAAACTGCTCTCATGTGCTCTCTTTTGTACAAGGGGTCAGCCTTGTGGTTGGAGACAAATGGATGCAAAACAATTGGGAATTGCCTCAAATCCGTGCATGTTGGTTAGTGCAGCACTGAGCCCGAGGGGTGTCCAGGTGTCACAGCACCCAGCCAGGCTGGAGGGCAGGGAGAGATGCTGGAGCAGTTGGGAAATGTGCTGCTTAGTGCATTTTCCTAACACACCCCTACAGGTCCCTTCAGCCAGTCAGCAAGCTGGACCTCCTGTGTAGGATGGATACAAAATGGACTGGAAATTGAATTTTCACAAGAGACATAATTATTCAGATGAAGTTGCACTTTCTGTCCTAGCTGTCCATAATAAAAAACCTAATTTTTCCTCCAGAAACATAGGCATCCTAGTGGGTATATTTTTAGCAGTTATAATGTTATCTTCCATTGTGGTTTTTTTTTTCTTTTTTTTTCTTTTAGAAGGTCATATTAGTCCACAATGCTGTGTGGTCTTTGCTCTAGTAATGTCATGTGGTTTTTGACATGACAGTAAGCAAGATAGATCTCTCATGCAAATACTTGCTTATTGAAGCATTCAAATAGGCAAGCTATCATTCATCATTCTAAAATTGCAGGGATTTGGTAAAGAATCTGTAGCAGTCATTTGTTTCATCCTTTCTGGGTTAATTTTCCTGATTGTCTGCATGGCGTGTGAAGTTTGTGGGGGGTTTTGTTTTGTTTTGCCTTTTTCTGTTTCCAGGATCAGCAGAAGTTTGTGCAGATGCCATCTGTTTTATATTTAAATTTACTGTACCTGCTGCATTTTCTTCTCTGAATGGGGCAACCTGAAATACCACAGCCATGTAACTTAACTCAGAAGTTGGGGTTTTTTTCCCTTTTACCCCCCATTGCTGATTGTACTGTGCTCCTACTAATCCTGCTGTATTTTCCCTAGCTCCGCTCATTTTGCCTCACCTGTTTCAAAGTGATCTCATACCACAGTTCCTTGGAAAACCATCTGTTTAAATTCTTGGTGATTTGATGGTCTTTTCTGTCGTTTTCCTTACAGTCACACACATTTCTAGTGTTTGGCCTCACAAATGCTTTGCAAAAATACTCTGCACCCTGCCAGAAAGTCTACCCTTTTGTCTTCAACTAACAGTTTAATTGTTTCTAATGCACGTGTCATAGTTATTTTTTCTTCCCTCTCTTTAAAAAGGAAAAAGTTAATATTTTTCAGGTGCACTTTGCACTTCCTATTTAAAGGAACTGGCCTCTACTCTGCCATTTTTTGGTTTCCAAGTTAGACACAAGCTTCCACAGAGGTAGTTCTTTGACTCTTGTTAATAAATAGAAGGCATTGTGTGGCTTCTGGATATTTTCTGCAAATTATATAGGTTCAATTTTATACGGTGGAAAGGAAACACTGAATAGTTAGCTTCTAATTCCAAACAACGATTAATGCAGTAAGGAAGACAGTATCCTCTTTAAAATCTATTTTTGTCTTTCCCTCCAATTTTGCTATACAGTTTCCAGACCTTCCCCCAGACTCATCCTGCCTAGCTTCCTGTTGAAAACGTGAGGAAACATTTGCACGTATCCTCACAAAGAAGCTTTCCTTGTTTGTTGGTCACTGCATATCATTTTCAGAGCATTATCTGCAGCTTAGACCCTCCAGAAAAGAAAAAAAAAAGTCATTTTTGCTGCAGCAAATGAGATTTTTTTAATTAATTGGGACTGTTTTGGCTTAGAGGCTAACACAGGCATACTTCTAGTGAGAATAATGTCTAAAAATGCGTATCATGAGCTAGGAGGAAAGTAAAAAAGAGGCTACTCTTGAACCAAATTTCATATTGTGTTGTGTGAGAGATTCCACATGTTGTTACTTCATACAAATGTTTTCTCCCAAGAAGGAGAACAAAGTAGGATATTCAAAAGAACATAACAATAAAACATATGGATTAAAAAAAAAAATCTGTCATCTTAAATGAGCAATATCATTCTTTAGCTTGCCTCCAGTGGGTCTGAGATGTTTGTAGGCTGTTAAAATACGAGTTCATTCTAGGACAAAGAAGGTTTTTTGTTTTTTTACATTTTCCGCTGTAAATCATTGGTGGGGGGGAGAGAAAAAAGGGTGGAATTATGCTCTGGACGCTGCTGCCTTTGCATTTTTGGCATTATGCCTTCTTACTGTTTTATTGTCTATTTTGGCTGAACTTGAAGTTCCAACCATGCTCCCTGCCAAAAAGAAAAAAATAAAAAGTCAGGTCCTTTAAGGATACTGGAAAATGAAGCCAGTTTTTGAATCCGCCACGTCCTGTAAGCAAATAAAAACGAATCTCTATGGAGCTCAGACGTTACTTCCTGTTCTCCTTTGGATTCCAAGCAGGAATGGAGCAATTTTTCTCTGAATCCAAAAAAAAAGGAGGGGAGAGCGGGAGAATAGATGGCTTTAAAGCAGCACAGGAGAAATCTTTGAGAGGCTTCTATGTGGCTAACTTTTAAAATATATGTAAAATGTTTTACACCTTAATATATGTCTGTACTTAAAAAAATGTTCAGCAGCTTTCCCCTGCCACTCCAGCACTCCTATTTTGTAAGACAGTGGACATATTAAAAATACACATAAGTTTTTGTTGGATGTTTCCTTTTCTACTGGTTTTGTAACTTGTAAACTAAGCTTGCAAATGTTTTGGTCTTGGTGGCATGTACTGATTTCTTAAGGCTTGTGCAAGTGATCAGGAAGATCCTACTTGTGGATTCCCAAGGTGACCAAAATTAGAGGAGAAGCAGGGGGCCAGTGAAGGAGAGACAGAAATACTTTTTCAGATAAGAGAATTGGGATTTTGTTATGGTGATCTGTGTGTTGTGATAATTTTATCAGTAAAGAGCTCAGTTTTTAGGCACTGCTACTTTCCCAATTTTTGAATTACTGGAGAACGTATTCTGACATAGGAGATAAACTGCTAGCACAAAGTAGACTTTTGGATTTTTGCCACTGTAAAATTAGGAGTAACTGTAACCCAAGCAGACTAGCCAAGCTTGAAATTCACTGTGGACAAATGTTCTTTGTGCATAATTCTAGAGGAAACTATTTTTGGTAGTGAATGAATATATGTAATCATTAACACATGACGGGGCTGCTGTAAAGGCATTAGGCTGAAGCATGAACACTTCCAGCACCCAAGAGGTGCTGCTGTATTTTATTTAATAAACTGTCTGCAATGTTCTATTACTCTGATTTTTTTGTTTTCTTATTTCTGAAGTTTACATTTATAAAGCAACTTTAAAGTTTTTTGTAGGAGAAAATACTTGATTTCTTTTCTTCAAAAGAGGCAAAATGATGTAGCTCAAAAACAGTCAGTTATGCTGTTGAAAGGAACAGGAGAGAGCACAAAGAAGATTCTCCCAAGATCTCTGAACATACTCTTAGAGGCAGTTTGTAGTGTGTGTATTTATTTGTGTTTGTCTGGGAAAGGCAGATTATCTGAGAGGCACTGGATTTCTGGATACAAGTAAAAGTTATTTCTGTTTTTGCAGAAAGTTAAGTCTTAGTGATCCCATTATGGCTTCTTGCCAATGTTGAAGGGTTCATTTGATTTCTGATGTTGGCATGCAGTGGGACACAGGAGAGCTGTAAGCATCACAGACCTGACTGCAGGAGTTTTCTGAAAGTAGCTTTTAGCATTTCCATGTCCTGCTGGGTTTGTGGCCTGAGTTTCGAGGGTTGAGAAGTGATAGGAAAGCCTGGAGTCACTGAGTTCATGCCCCAAAGATTTCTGGATGGTGTGGGAAGGGCTCTGCTGTGCCCTGTGCAACCCAGGGCTGGCCCCACGTGTTGGGCAGTGCAGGAGTGCTGCAGGGAGTGCATGTGCCCACCTGTGGGGTGGGCATTTGGGTAACAGCTTCCTTCTGTCCCATTACAGCTTCTCCAGTGGTAGGTGGTGCCCTGGGGAAGCTGGGCTGTTTCTCAGAGCAGTGGGAAGGGTCAGGAGATGGTCACTGCCTACCCTAGACTCTCCTTCCTGGGTGGGTCTGAGTCAGGTTGGCAATGACTGGGGAGGTCCTGTGGTCCATGGAAGTCAGTGTGAATTTTATCTTACTAAAGTGGATGATCTGCAGATCTTGATTGATGGCCTAGGTCTGTGTTCCCTTCTCTTTGACAGGGAGTAAGAAGTTGTTAACTTTCCAACAGATATGGAGTTAGTTTTTTACTTCCCTTCCCCTTTTTTTTTTACTTTAAGGCTGAACTCTGAAGGGTTATACAAACAGTAACTAGTGGGAATAAGATTTACTTCTAGGTGGAGTATTAAATGGAAGCCTTACATCTGGAAACATTTACTGGATCAGACCCTATCTGGGACTGCAAGTCAACCAAGGAACACAATGGGAAACAAAGAAAATGGCACTAGTAACTCAGAATTTTTTTTTTAATTAGTAGTTCTGAATTTCATTCATGCAGGTTAGTATTTATGATTTTGCATAAAATGCATACGTTTCCACATTAGGGTTGGTCTAGCAGTTTTCACCTATAATGTTCATTTTAGCCATTCCAGTGTCTAAAATTTGTCTTTTATATTTAGAAAATTTTTGGCCAATGATTCCTGTCTGCTTTCATAAGTGCATAAAACCAGAGTTTTACCATGTTTCACCTTCCATGCACCACAGAAGCTTTGTGGTAGTTCTCTCTCAGACTTCCAGACTAAAGATTGCTGTGCTGTTGTGTTTAACTTCAGACTTAGATTTTGCAGAGAAAAGCTTTAATAGTATCCCAAACTTTGCTTTAACTGGATTTCCTAAGGAGATGAGAATTATTCAGTTGTCCCATGTCTGTCTTTGTGACCTCTGAACTATTGCCAGGCCTGACAGGGGTGCCCTGTTAGATACTGTAATTTCTTACAAGACCTTCTCTATGGGCTCATCCCAGCTCTGTGCAGCCCTGGGGCAGCAGAACAGACAAACTAATGGGTGGTAGTGGGAAGCACAGGGATTGTTGGCAGGATTTGTGGAGTATTACATGTATGGGGGAAGGAGAAGCTTGGTCCATCCCTGATAAAGTGAAATTGTCTGAGGATTGTCCACACTCAGCAAGTTTTTAAAAGAAGTTTGCAAAAAGGAAGCGAATAAAGGAAAGAACTGCCTTATCTTCATCAGAGGCAGTACAGCCCTGCCCTAGGAGGGCTTACATTGTCCTGGTGGTGCCTCTGCTGAGGTGATTGAGTCCTGTTTTGCAGAGACAGAGGTCATGGCATTGCAGTGCTGTTGTGATGTGTTGAGTCTGGGGAGAATTTAAAATAAAAAAAGAAATAAATTAGTGATCCAAAGATGAAGGAGAAAATTTTACAGGATCTAGGGGAATGCCCTACATCACTGCAGCAGGTCCTGTAGAAAAGGTCTTTTAGAAGTACCTGTTGGAAGAGCAGTTTTGTCCCTGCTGAGGATGGATGTTTGATGGCAAGCTGAGAGAAAGCCAAGCAAGTTTCTGAGTTTGGCCTTCAAAACAGCTGATGATTTATGGCTCCAGCTATGTCTTACACCTTTCAACAGAGAGATCACATTTCTTGTTGGTGTCACCACTACAAACTCCCTGCTTTCCATGGAAGAGGAATATTACTAAAACCACCCAGTGGAGCAGCTGCTCGTTTGTACTGCCAGCTCAGACCTGCATCTGAAAAGATTAATTCTGTACTTAAAATAATCAGAATCTTACATGAAGTAAATGTGTGATGCAATCCAAGAAACAATTGTTGCATAACATCATGGGCTTTGCTCAGATCTAAATGAGTGAGTGGAATTCCAGACCTCACTGTTGCAGCCATCTGAATACTCAGCTATTCCTGCTTTCATCTCTTGGCTGTAGGGGAATGCAACCGTGGTGTAGCCATGTGGGGACATGGAGAATTCAGACAATGAATTTAGCAAGCAATTTTTTTCTGCATTTTAGCTGAGAGTAGACATACAGTGTTTCCATGTTCTTTCAATGCTGGATTCTTTGTACAAATAGAATTTTTTTTTTCTATAATGTCCTGCATTTCAGATTTAATTTAAAGTTTGGCTGATGCAGTTCTTCTGCTGCATACCTACTGGAACAGTAATGCAGGGATTCACTGGAATTTTTGTTAGACAGCAGGTTTACCATGTTAGCTGTTCCACTAAGGAACATATTGAGGGAAGGAAATTTTGCTAATTTACTTAGAAGGAATTTCATTTTAGGTTCCTATTCTGGCAGAAATGTGTATGTGTTGGCTGCCATTGACACAGTGACCATTTGGGTCCATAGTAAAGTCTTGAGTATTCTTTGTTTTGCATAATTTTTAACATCATTAATAAGGTAATTAATACAATCTGTTAATAATGATGTTCCTTATATTCAGTTCTAATATCTCTTATTGCCTAGGTGGGGACAAAGTAAAACAAAGAATCAATTTATTCAGGAGAGCTGCAGCTCTGAGTTAGAGGATTTTTGTTGAAACAGTAAGTGGATATGTTCATGTGTGAAGGATTTTAATGGCTGGGATTTTGTGTTATTAGAGTTTAAGTTCTTCAGTGAAACACTGGATGGTGCCTTTGGGAAGGGTCTTAGGGGTGATGTTCAGTATTCTGTTTCTCTTGTGCCCAAGTGGGAATGCGATACTCTTATAAATCAGGTTAACTGCATCAAGAGGTTTGGAATTAACAATGATGTCATAGTGTCTAAAAAGTGCTAAACTGGAACAAATTACACATAATACTTATCACAAATCCTACTTGATCCTTTTTATATTGCTTGTTATAAACAGGCACGTATCACCATATACACAGATACACACAAGTATATTATTATGTGTATTGCCCTACAGAGAAAGCTCAGTCAGTGGGGGATTCAGTGTGGCCTTTGCCACAGGTATTTCTAATTACAGCTAGGTGACCATGACATGAAGAATCAGCTGGCATTTGCCTAAGTAAAAACTGAGAATTTGCTTTGATGCTTGTGACCACTGATATTAGTTTTCTGAATATGTTTATAAAATCACTGTACCGATGATGAAAAGACTGATGAACTGAAGGAGGAATTTCACTTGTATTTGGGTTGGCCTGTGTTTTGCACAAAAGAGTTTGAGATCACTAAAAAGTCTTTTGTGTTAAATTGCTTTACCTCTTAATTGAAGTTTGACGTAAAATTAAAAAAATAGAGAATATGATGTATTGGAGGTGACTAATCATCACACTATAACAGCATAATCAAGACCAATAGTTAACAAAACTCAGACCCCAAAAACCCAAGATGAAACAAGGGAAAAAAGCTCGTAGGCAAAGGCAGATTTGAAAATTACAGAAATAACAGGCAAAGTGAATGCTTGTAATCACTTACTGTTGCACTGAGTAAATTATAAAGTCATCTGTAGAGCGTAGGGCTTTGTATCCACCCATATCTGAATATGTGCGGAAACCAAAGGACTTAAAGAAGCAAAATTTGCCCTTCTGTCCCCCTGCCTTTTCTTGAGGAGCTCAGCAGCCCAGGTTTTGCCAGAGGTTTGAGGTTAAACCACAATCAAGTCACTTTACTTTGTTGAACCTTTCTGTCTGTGGCTAAAGATGAAATCAAAAATGTACTGGATATTGAGGTTTATGTACATAGATTAAGAAAATTTACTGTTTTTTTACTTTGTGATGATTTCTAAGCGTCAATTAAAAAAACATAAGTGTGAAGCTAACTTAATGTTATCATCAAAACTAGTGATTCTTATTTCTACTTTAATGCATTCACTGTTTTTAGTAGAGATATTTGCAAAGAGCATATTTGTTCTATTCCAGTTTGGTATTTTTGGTCAGATTCAGGTCCAGAGTGGGCAGGTTCAGCACCACTAAATTGGTGTCTGTATGTGGCCTCCCCCCTTTAAATAGCTGTCACTCTTTCAGTTTGGAATGGAGTCACTGTTCCCCCTTTATGTGTATGGAAGAATGGCACTGAAACAGCACTTAATGAGTCATACCATGTAAATAGTATTTGAAAAGCCTATTGATGCTGTATTTTAGCACTGTATAGGAAAGCCAGGATTATTATTTTGATCCCAAAGTGATTAACATGTCCAAACATGCTGCAGGGAGTTAACAAGCCTTCCTAACCCCACACAGACCAAGCAGAGCAAATGTGCATCTTTACAGCTAATTGGAGGTTAGCTGAGCTCTTTCCTACTTTGGGCTTTCCTGCTTGATGCCACCAGCAAGATCTGCCATTCCTTGTGTTTCTTCTCCAGTGTTACTGTCTTCTGCTTGGGGATTCTGTTCTGCCCATGTCTCTCTGGCTTCCTTCAATACCATCTTTCCATTATGTCAGTAAACTTTGAGTCCTCTCCTTCCCCAAAGACAAAAAAACATGTGCAGATGTTGCACGTGGGTTTTGATACAAGAGAAATCCAGAGTAATAGTGGGAATCTGTGCAAATTGTCATGAGGAATTGCTGCTGTAACTAGGTTTGGAATTTGGGTTTGTTTAGACCATCCCCTTTTACCAGGGTGGGTATTTCTTAGCAGTCCTTAGGATTGATAAAAACATGAGATGAAAAGTAAAGAGAACAAGCAAACACTGATATCTGATTCTTTGTCCTGGTAGCTAATATGCAATGAAAGCAAATGTGTGAGATAAGTTATTTTATAATGGAAAAAGATTTTTTTTCTGTAGATACTATGTTGATTAATGACACAATTCTGAACTTTTTTAGACAAGATGCAAACACTTGTCACAAAATTTGAGTACGGAGACTTGTAGCAAAGAACATTGAAGAAACTTTTATTTCCTTAACTGCAGCATCACAATGTTGGAGTCTGAGAAAGGAAGGGGAATAGATGGTTAGAACAACTTTAAGACTTATGGAAAAAGAAGAATAAAAACAATTTAGTAGTTTGGTTCTCTGCACACTGAAAAACAATCTCATTCCATATGCTGATTTTTGTAGAACATATTTTCTTGTCACTTCCATCTAGGCCTGTTACATTTTTGGGATCTCTGCTTCTGTCTGCAGTAGGTCCTGGAATTGACTATTTCCAGCTGTTGCTTCTCATTGAGGTATTTGTTGCCTTGTTGCAGCTGGTCACTGTGTGGGTTTGGGTTGAGTTTGATTTTTTTTCCCCCCCATCCTCTCTCCATATATTTATGCAGTTTTCCAGCATGTCTGGCACACAGATTTTGGATCCGTACTTTCTTTTGTCCTTCAACAAACAATATTTTTCCATGTGTGAAAGAACACTTATGGTACTTCAGATGCATGTATATAATTTGGTGCAGCCTTCTTGCATATACAACAAAGATTCCTGATTTCAAAGTTTGTCCTTAATCAAAGTCTGGCATGGCAGGATTTCTGGTTTCTCAAAGGTTATTAGGCGTGTTGTCATGATCATGCAGAGGCACTGTCAGAATCTTACCTGGCAATATCCCTGAAGGTATTTTTCAAGCCTTCATTAGAAATGCTGTTAGTAATAAACCTATGTACAGGCTTGAGTTCCTGTTATGTTTATGTTAATTAACTTGATTGAGCTGGATTGATGTCAAGGGCACCGATTTTATTGTGCCAGTTTGGCAGAGTGCATTTTCTGGTGGACTTCACATGAGACTCACCGCAATGGTATTTTTCATATGTTCTAATTTTTAGTCTTTAAATGACTCTGTATTTGTTCATTCCATATAAAGGAAGAATCCTACGGAACAGTCAAAAGCCTCTCATGTGAAAGGGTAGTCTTTGTTTTCATCATTGTTAGAAGTAATTATTATAGTTGGCTACTTTAAGGCTTATCTAAAATCAATGTAAGTTTTCCACAGTGATTTTAAGTTTTCTACATGAAGCATCATGTTTCTCTGCCTCATGCTTTAAGCTGGAATGAGTTTTGTTTGGTTTTAATTTTGAATAGTTCAGTCAATGGAATTGCTCTTCTGTACATTTTCCATTGATTTTTCTTTTACTATACATCATCTTATTGTCATGAACTGCAATAGAAGTTCCTAACTTTAAATAACTACATGTAGAGAAGTACCAGGAGAAAATACTGCTGTTCACGTGCAGTCTTTTGTGGGGAGGAGCTGGGAATAGGATGTGGAAGTGCTTTGGATTTGGTCAATATGTTAAGATCCCCTAATAAAAAGACAAGTTTTCAGGAAACCCAGATCTCTGAGACTCAAAGAGAAGTGTGAAGCAACAAAGGCTCACTCTTGGTGGAGGAGGATCAGGTAAGGACATCTGTAAGTCCATGGGGCCTAAGGAATCGCATCCATGAGTTCTGTGAGAGCTGGGTGGTGTCATTGCAAGGCTGTTCTCGATTATCTCTGAAAAGTTCTTGTATTCAGGAGAGGTTTCTGAAGGCTGAGGTAAAGCAGATGCCTTCAGGAAGTGGAACTGTGGGCTGGTCAGCCTCACCTCAGGAGGTGAGTTACTGGAAGAACTAATCCTAGAAACGATTTCCAGAAGTGTGAGGGACAGGAAGACTATTAGAAGTTTTTATCCTGGTTTTATGAAGAGGAAATCATGCTTATGAAGTCTGATGGCTTTCTGTAATGAGGTGACAAGTTTGGTGGATGAGGGCAGTGTATTCTGCTTAGTTTGGCTTCAGTAAGGCTTTCAACACTACCTGTAATAAACCAGCCAAGGAAGTAAGAGTTGGATAAATGGATACTGAGGGGGACTGAGAATGGCTGGGCCCGGGCAGTTGTGATGAGTGGCAGAAGTCCATCCAGAGACAAGTCACTAGTGTGATGCCTCAGGGGTCTGTACTGTGGCCAGCACCAATTAACATCTTCATTAATGGCCTCGATGGGGCAGTGCACACCCTCATCAAGCTGGTAAATGATACAAAGCTGTGAGGAATGGCTGATGTGCCAGGTGTTTGTGCCACCACCCAGAGGGACCTGGACATGCTGGGGAAAGGTCAGAGAAGAACCTCTCTGTGAGGGGAAATAAAAAATTCTGCTCTTGGGAAGGAGCAATCTCATGCACCAGTATATGCTTGAAAGCAGCTCTGCTGAGAAGGACCTTGGGATCCTGATGGTCACCAAGCCAAAGCAACTTGGTCTGCACTAGGAAGAGCATGGACAGCAGGTTGAGCCCTGGTGAGATGATATCTAGGCTGCTGGGTATTGTCCTGGGCTTTCAAGTACAAGAGAAGCTTGGATATACTGGCATGAATCCAGCGAGGAGCCATGGAAATGACTAAGGCACTGGAGTATCTTTCTTCTGGCGAGAGATTTAGAGTTGGGACTCTTCAGCATAGGGAAGGTTTGGAATTCAGAGGGCTCTGGTCTTATCAATGTGTATAAATACCAGAGGTGTTTATTCAGGAGATGAAGATGAGGAAACTCTAAATGCAGTGCAGTTTATTCTTGACAAATGTGCAAGGGTCTTCTTGGTAGTGTACTTTTTCTTGGTAGAGCCCAGTGACAGGCAAGAAGCACAAAAAAAAAAGCATGAAATTCTATCTAAGCACAAGAAAAAGAACTTTGTTCTTGCAAGGATAATCAAAACCCAAAGGAGGCTGCCCAGAGAGGTTGTGGAGAGAATCAGGACAAGACTTGACATGGTTGTGGGTAGCCTGGCTTGGATGACCCTGCTTAAGCAGGGGATCTCAAAAGGTCCCTTCCAACTCAGAGATTCTGTGATATGCCCTGAAAAAGAAAACAGTCTCTTCTGAATTGGTCCTTGCTTTGCGCTTCTCTTACAGTTCACACAGACCGAGTGTGACATGACATCTGCTTGATAGTGTTGTTCTGCAATTTAGATTGCCTTTGCCTTCCTCTACCACATCTACTGGCATTGCAGCCCTCTTGGTCAGAATTTTCACATCTCCTTCTAATGCCCCTTGGTACTTGCACTGTTTTTCCAAGTATTTTTAACCAAGGCACTGACTGAGTCCAAATTTTGGTTTTAGGATTTGCAGACAAGCTGCATAAAATGTGATCTTACCAAATACATAATTCTGTGGTATTTCAGTGACTTAGGAGGATTCAGTTTTGTTCCTAAGAGATAGTCAGGTGCATGAGTTGAAGTATATTTTTGGCAAACTTGACAAAACATCTTTTTCTGAGGAAGGTAATGTCCTCTTTGATGTGTGGAGAATATGTTATATTTCTTAGGGTAAAATAAATACCTTCAGAATAGCAGGCTATTTGTTTTCTCAAGTCAAAGCTGTGAGCTGTAAAAGGGCATATTCAGTAACTTCCTCTTTTTTTTTCCTGTACTTATGATAAACTTAGCATAGTCCCACTGCTGTGTGCTTTCTAATTAGAGGTGTGAAGGAAAACAAAGAAAGAAGGTGAATTTGGTATTTTTGCATTTCTCCTATCATCAAGAGTAGTGTTTTCTGGTTTGGTTAATGAACTATGCATCAATTTTGCTCTTTAGCAAAAGGTCACTTTGATCTCAGAACTGTGCCAAGTGGCTTTAAGGAGGTGTTAAATAGGAATGATAAATAAAGCAATTTAAAGTACATAAAGTACATTTGGGTCAGAATTCCTCATCACAGATATCTGTCATTTCACTACCTATGTATCCTTGTAACTGAAATCCACTGGGAACACATTCCTGGCTAACCTAAACAAATCTGCTTTCTCTTAGCAGCATTTTGGTAACAGATGTCGTCCAGAGAATGAACTTTGCAGATTGTGTATTGGAATTGAGATGTTTCAGCTTAATTCAATAAATGTTAACAACAGTTAACTAATTGCACAAAAAACATACCCCCAAATTGTGAGGAAATAAAGTTACTATTTATAGTTTTACATTTTTGTTGTTTTCGACCTGGAGCAACTTGGTGTTGTTCATATTTTGAAAGGAAGGTAAGCCATTTGACTTTAATTTTGGTTTTTTGAAATCCAGTTCTTCTAAATCTTGCTCTAGATTGTTAGGAAAAAAGCAGTATACAGATTTGAAGACAGAAATTTTGTTGAATAGACTCAGGCAGTAACTTTATTTTTTCACAATTGAAGCATTTGAATAAACATTAAACAGGTTGAAAATTCATGTTAACATTGCTCCAGGGTGATGTAAATTATATATCCATCACTTAAGCACTTACACTTTTCTCATTGACCTTGATAGCAATTACAGAGGCCGCATTTCTCTGTAGCAATCTGAATTCTGAACAATTTATCCACTGTATGAGAGACAAAGAGGCAAAACCCCTACACGCACACAACTGTGAGTTTTTAGAGCAAAACTTTCTGTGGCCATTGCAAATAAAACCAGTTTTCATTATATTGAGCTCTTCCAAGCCTCATGAAAGGAAATGCCAAAGCCAAGTTTGTACTTTTTGTTGTGTCTTGTAACACCACGAAAGTGAATCCTGTTGAAGGCTCCCAGTTTTACTTTGTAGCAATTAAAAAGGCTTGGTGTTGGGTGTTTTTGGGGGTTTTTTAAAGTTAGCATGTAGGAATAACTGTATTCTGTCATGTGTCACATGTGAAAGGTGAAACAGGTACAGTCATGGTCTGACTGGGCACTGGGCAGAGTATTCCTGCAACAGGGAATGAATTCCCAGCCGCCATGCGTGTTTGCTGGCTGCTTTTGGGCGAGTATGGTGTGGTCATTCATGGTGAGATACTGTAGAGCAAAGGCAGGACCAACCAGGTTTCTGTGTTTTAACATCTGTTAATTTTGTGTTGCTGAGCATGCTTTTTTATATATGCAGATGACTTTAACTGTTAATCAACTGATTAACTGATTTAACTGTATAAAAAACTGATACCAGTACCTCAAACTCAGTAATTAAACAGGCCACTAAATTGTCTTTTATTAAGCTAGACACTATCTTGCAATACTGTGTTTTTGATAATATTGATTCTCTCCTTTTCTGTTGTCCTTTCACTTTGCCTTCTATAATGTTTGAAGTAACTTCCTTTATTTTGTGTTTTTCACACTGAAAATACAATGTGAGGAAATGGTGACAAGTTTTACAGAGGACTCTTGAAGCTCATTTTTGTGGAAGTATAGTGCTGGATTGTTTTGAGCGCCAGAGCATGACTTCTCTTTAGATCAGATGAAAACAAGCAGAATTTAACTTTTCCTGTATCTGTTATAATCAGAGCTGCCCAGTGCAGTTTTCATGGGAGCAAGGTGAACCAGTGGTGTTTTTTTACAGTGTAGTGTGTCTTTATTGTAGAAGTGGAAACTCTAAATGCATGAAAAGGACTTCCTTCCCTTTCTTTAGGGGCCTTTGTGCAGTTTATTCTTTGACAAATGTCCAGGCTTTTCCTTCCAAATGGTTTGCAGTCTGTAGGCACTTCTCTCACAGACCCTCAGGAGATTTTTGAGTATTCTAGCAAAAGGGTTTTAGGTGGTATTGAATATCTTTCACAGGCCCTTTGCACAGGTCAGGGTTTTTCCTATAATTAGTTTCAACAATTCCTTTGCACTTTATTTTTTATTAAAACCACAAATAAGAGAAATGAGCTGGGCTTTTTTATCCCGCAGAAGAGACAAATGAGAGGGGATCTTATGAATGCAATAAAGTATCTGAAAGGTGGGTATCAAGAGGATGGGACCAGATTCTCGTCAGTGGTACCCAGACAGGACAAGGGGCAGTGGGCATGTAAACTGAAACATGAGATGTTGCATCTGAATATGAACTATCAACTCACTCAAGGTTTTTTCATTCAGATTTATACAGCATGAGAAACCTAGAATGGATTTCTGGTGATAAGCTGGAGCCATTCTAGTTCCATCAGCACTCTCATGGTTTATTCATGATACTGAGATGGCTTTGTTTGTATCACATGGATATCAGACAGGGCTGTTTGCCTTTACAAAGTGTTTTTGCTTGACAGGTTAAACTATAATAGCTATTAACTTTAGGATTTTCTATTGTGTTGGCCTGCCTAGGAAATAACATTTATTTTCTTTAATTAAATGAAGTGAAATGTAAGCTAGCACTTTCTCATTAACTTTGTGTGGGAGAATGACTGCAAGTGGCAATGAGAGATTCTTAGAGAATTTCAGGAGGGTAAAAATGTATTCCACATCTCCTGTTGTGTATGATATAGCATCCAAAAGAGAGAAATTAGTCTGCTGCATTTTAGTGGTTTACACTGAGAAGAACTCATTATCCTGCAAATATCTCACTAGTTCGTACAAAGTTAATACAGGCATGTATTTTTTATGACTTATAATAGTACAAATATTTACAGAGGGTTTCATTCAGATGTAGTATCATTTTAGTATTAACTGTTAAGTTCTTATGTAAGATCAATATTTAAGAATTGGATTTAGATATTTAATTTTACAAGATACGTAGCTTTACCAAATATAAAAATATTCCTTCAGTATATATTTTTCACCTCTAAATTGACTACAAGTTCATTGTCCCTTGGAAGATAAAGTAACATCTTTATTTGGGCTCAGTACTTTTCACAGGTGAGATCTAAGTGCTTTTTGCCAATTCAAGTGTCTCTTCTGTAATCAAAGCAGTTTGGTTTAGTAAAATAAAAAAACTTTCAGCATTTTATTTCAGTAAAATAAAAAAACTTCAGGCAAATACAAAAATTGTAAATGTTCACCCCATAAATTCGAGTAGTCTTCCATTATTTTTATTTAAAATTATTTAAATATTGGTTGGATATTGTTTAAATTTATAAGAGTTTGAGGCCAGGTTTATCTGAAGGTTTGTCACCACAGATAAATTTTGTGGCATTAGCTTTTCACCCCCTAGGTCAGGGTTAAATTATAATACATACTATAATATATACCAGGCTCTTTCAAGTTCTGAGTTTTTATATTTAGGACTGCTTTTCTTTTTAAATAACCACTTTCAACATATCTTTGTTGCCCTGTTCTTCTAAGTTCTCCTGAGCCTTCTGATGTTTACATTCTTGTAATGGACTTTCTCACGTACTTTTATGTAAATAATTATTGTTTTACATTCTTTTCTGGAGGAAGAGAAATGTGATGGACTGTTGGTTTGTCCAGTGTCATTGGAGAGGTGGCATTTTTATCATCCAATCCACTTTCACTTTTGAAAGTCTATAAATATTGGAGCCAGAGAATAAACTTCCCTTCTTCTTACCTTGGAGTTGCAGTGTCCGCGTTGTTTTATTTCGTGTCCTATTGCGACATATCTTCATTTTAAAATATCTTAAACTTTGTATAATTTGCTCTAAACTTTAGAGAGACTTACAATTTTGTGCAACAATTGCTCAATTAGTATTTAATCTCACTTGACAATACCAAGAAGTTATTTTTAGTTAAAATATTCATAAAACTTCAAATGTCATAGTTACAGAACCCCAAAGTTATTGCTGCTTTGCAAGCATATTTTGTATGGGATTTTTCTGTTATTTGTATGGGATTATTTTCTGTTCCATGACAAATTGGTAGATTGGAAATTCTTATTGGAGTATTATACAAAAACACATGGCAGCATAGAGTGCCAGGGTGATGGCTGGAGTTTGGCAGGATGCTTCAGTCACACAGAGGCTCCATTCCTGTTCACAGATCTCACTGCTGCGTTGGGCAAGCCTAGGTGAGCTCTGCATGCTCTTGCCTTTCCTGCTGTGGAACAGCCTGTGACTAAGAGCCCTTAGGAGCAGGTCATTGTGGGGTGACAGGGGAGAGGCCTTTTTGTGCTCAGACATTGCAGATGTGGATGCTGATGGCTGCTTTTGCTGTTTGTTTTTGTTTCTCAGGCCCCGAATGAGGACTGGTGAGTGCCACACCAAGGCCAGGAAGCCGTGCCTGGATTTCACTGTGATGGCAGGTATGATCCATATCCCACACACCTGTCCCACAGCCTCTTGTCCCCTTACAGCAGAGGCAGTGTGACACCACCATTTCTGCCAGCAAGGTGGTTCCAGCCCTTGCTGGATGTGGCAGTCCTGGAGCAGTGTCACCCAGGGCTTGTCCCTCACCTGGGACTGAATGGCCTTTACAAGAGCTGATGTGTAAACCTGCTTGTAGGTTTACACATATATATATCCTGCATATATAAAAGCAGAATACTCTTGCTATAATGTTATTATTTGTGGGGGGATAGAACATAAGTAAATAAAGGTAGTATAGAAAGTAATCACCCCCTAAAGAGTTGCACCTGAGCCAATTATTAAGGATTAGGAGCAGGCCTGATGTTAACAGGCCACACCTGTAGCCCATAAGAAGAGTGTTATAAAAGAGTGGATTGGTGGGAGCTGGAGTCAGTTGGCTGCTGTGAGGATGAGTTGGTGCTTAGAGGAGCTGCCTACAAGAAGCATCAAGCAGGTATGAAACTCTAGCAATATAGAACCTTTGCAATGTAATGACAATAGAACTCTTGCAATATATGACAACAATTATTTGGCTTTGAAAAGAGTTAATTACTTCGAAAAATAGATGAGAATCTAAAATTTTTTCTGAAAGTAATCTATTACAATTTAATTCAAGGGAGACAGGAAATAAAAAGGAAAGAAAGGTGTCTCAAACACTTGTTTTATTTTTAAAGAAAAGGGGCTCTGCAAACTCAAGCGGATACAAATTTGAGCTAGTTGGAGGAATTGGCTAAAACTCACACACATGCCTACAGACTTTTTCATTGCATTATTTTCTTCTTTTGCCATGAAATTCATGTCTTGTGCCTTTTCTCGAATTATGCATCAGCTTTTGATGGAGTGGCAGTGAAGTATTATCTCTTTTTTCTTTTTTTTTAATGCCTCATTTAACAGAACTATTTTGCATGCAATGTATTAAAATTTATTGTAATATAAAATTTCTGTCTTTCTTGTGGTTAATTTCCCTTGTAAAGAAGACATAAAACATCTTTTTCACAAACTAGTTTTCTCAGAACTTTTATAGTCATGTTTCTCTCCCAGTTGATTTTTTTTTCCATATATCCCTTTCTAAAATTATGTGCCTAAACAACAAACCAACAAATGTGATTATCATCCTAGAATATGTGCAGAGGTTGTTTTTCAGACTCTCATACACTCTTTTGTTCATCAATTTTAAACCAGGTGAAGAAGATAAAATACTTCTAATGTTAAACCAGAGTAAAGCATACATAAATAAAGTAAACTTCACTCTCATTGTATTAAAAAAAATGGTCAGTGCTTCATAGTTCTAGAGCTCTGTAAAGAGCAATATTTATAATGATACCTTTTCTGTGTTTTTTAATATGAGATTTTTGAGAAAGGCAAGTGTGATTTGGGAATCTGGCTAGCTCAGATGCCTCGAACTGGCTGTAGGCATTCACTATGTCCTTGCAGTCATGTGAGAGATGAGGGGAGCAATAGCAACCCTCAGGTTCCTGCAGCATGGTTTTAGCCCTCTGATGGTTTTTATGCCTCCCTGGGCCATCCTAAAGCAGGTGCTCTACTCAGGCCTTATGAGGTTGCCTACAGAAAGAGGTGGAATGACTGGCTTGGAATAGGTGCCTAAGTATAAATGAGAATTTATGTGCCCAGCTTTTGGGTGATCCACCTAATGAATCCTGCTGTGATAATTTTTAGGTTCAGGCTCTCAGTTATGCTTCTACTTGGTTGTTTTAATAAAATAGAAATCTCAATAAAATTTCTTGTACTTGCATCATATAATCCAAAACAATGTTCTCTCCCATTTTTTTCTCTGTATTCTTATATTTGTCCTGGTTTATCCTTAGTCATTTTCCCCAGCTGAAAGAATAGCAGCAGTGCAAAATGCAGATTTTGCTTGTATTTGAAATCTACATATGTATGGTTATAAGATCAAGTAAATGTTTGGACATGTTTCAAGCTTCAAGAGTGCCTGGTTTCTGTGGTGATGGAATTCCTATTGGTTGTATATCCAGCTCAGTGGCATATATTCAGCCTTGAAGTGTAGACATCCCTTTTGTATTCCAAACTGTACTGCCACCCATGACTGATTTTTGGAGTTACATCCATAGGGTGTTGTGACTGGCTGGTAGGAGGGGTTTCTGGGAGTGGTCAGGTGGTCACAGTCTGACTCCATTGTCGAGGATGATGTGCTGTTCTTGCCCCAGGAGAAGACCAAAGCTGTTCCCAAAAGCAGGATGAGTGTTGTTTTGATGCATAAGTGATCCCATGGGTAATGAAGTTGGTATTCATGGTTGCTGTTGAATTGAGTGATTCAGGGAGCACTGTGAGCTCTGAGCTGTTTGGGATTCCAGCTCAGTAACCAGGATATTGATGAGGGTTTAGAATACACCACACACCTGTTCACACTTGCCTGATTTTCATGGTGTATTTCTGGAAGAGTTACATAAAGAATTGTGAGAAGATGACAAGGTGGTTAGAATTTCCAGCTAGCCTTCACTTATCCTGTTTTCTTTTGGACTCATTTGCTTGCATTGAGGTCAGCTCTTTTAAAGTACGTACGGGAACAGATTTTTTGAGTTACAAGAGTCTTGTGTGCCTCTAAATGTCACTAACTCAATTGCTTAGCACTGGATGATCAACATATGCAGACATTCCCAGGCTTGCTAACTAAAACATGGAAATGGACTAGCTCTTGTGACTGCAGAACAAATAATGTAACAACCAGACACTATTAATTACACATTTCAGCACAAGAAATTTGCAGAGATGTAGCTAATGGATTGTGAGACTGGGTGTTGGATTAATAAACATATACGGAGCATTGACACCTGGAGACCAGTGAACTGGTAAATTGAAGATGACCTGGTTTCTCCCCTCTGGTCATTTTCTCAGCCACATATAATTCAATGGGCTGCTGCTGTTTGTAGGTTCTGCCTTTCTAGGGCAGGTGCTGGTTTTCATTTGTTTGGTTTTTAGCTAATCAATCAAAAGACAGACATGGTAAAGGCTTTTTCAGGCTGTTGATAGAATATGATCATAAGCTGTGATACTGATCCTGTCACTTGTTGAGAGATTCTCTCTCCTATCTACTCCATGTTATAGTGGCAGGCTAGAAGGCTCCAGGGCTTAGGTGGAATAGCCATAGAACTTAACTTTTGGATAACAGAACTGTTTTGAAAAGCTAAATATCCATAAGACTTAAAAGGCACAGAAGGAAAAAGCTAAGTCTTAGTATCTCTCTGTGATGTTGTTTGCTTATCCAAACATGCACATCAAATAAAGCCCAAGTATTATAGTCTGACAACAGGAACTTGCAGTGGCTGTCCTCTGTGAGAGCATTGCTTTTCTTTCTTACCAGCATTACTTTAATTGATTAGATTGTGATTGTGAAGTTCAAAAGAAGACACACACCTGCCTATTTTAAATGGCTATTGAAATTGATTGACCAGCAACTGGTTAATCTAAATTTAAACTGACCTGAAAAATCCTTGTTCATTAGTAATAGGCATTGTTAAATCCTTGCATTCAGTATTAAAGTCAGTGTTAGCTTTTATTCAATACTAAAAGACAGCATTGCATTTTCTTGTACGTTTTAGTGGCTGGTCTGTGATGAATGAAATCCAGCATGGTGCCTTCTTACCTTCATAAGGGATCATGAGTTTCAGGTGCAGAGACCTGTGCTCTTAGCTTGCCCAGCAGGAGGGAAATGGTGCCAGCTCTAAAAGTGTGTGGCACCCAGGAGAGCTGCACACTGAGGCCAGTGGTTTCTGTGTCACAGCACCCAGTGTAGCAGAATGAGAGTTAGTTCATACTTCTGTCACAAAGGACACTCAGCTATCATTTAGTCCAAGTGATCCTTGTTTGATTACACTGAACAGTCTATAGAAGCTGTGAAGGAAACCAAGGTGGGAAACACTTGCTATATTTTTTTTTTTATTTTGAAGTGACATAAATATAGATCTGATACAATTTGTGAATGTGCACTGTCCTGTAAAATAGAAGAATAAGTGTTAGCCTTATAATATTTCATTTTGATTTGGGAAGTTTGAAATATTAATGTTTCTAGGTTCATTTAAGGTACCTGTTTGAGAATTCCTACCTGTGTTGACAACTTCTCCATGCAGTAATGGTGCTGGGAGCTGTTCTACAGATGTTTCTAACCCATTTAATTCTACATAGCTCCCAATTTGTTAACAGAGAATTTCATAGCTGTATAAACATACTATTTGTGGTGTGCAGCCTAATGCAGTTAACCATTTCTTTTTAACTTCACATAAAGACACAATATGAAAAGATTAAATAACAGATACTTAACTGAGAGTGAAATGAATGTAGATATTTGCTTGTCCTAGGCTGGAGCATTATGAACTAGAAGTTCAGAATGAAATGAGAAACTATAATGTAACAGAAGTAGTATGTGGTTAAGAGATATAAGGCCAGGCTACTAAAGTATCTGAATTACAGTATTTAATATCCTGTCTTGGCGTAACTCCAATGCCTGTTACATGTTTTGTTGCAAATTGTTCATTCCTGATCACTTGAAGTCTATTTCTCTCAGTTTTGGAATATTCTTTTTCTCCCGTTTAACTAAAGTTACACGTAGCACTAAACATGAAACTCAGGGCAGCTGGTGATTCAAAAGATAGCACAGCTTTCAAACACTGATGCCCAAGGCTAGAATTTGCAACTAAATCTGCTAATTAGGTGAAGAGCTAAAATACCAGTAAGTGCCTAAGTACCTTTAAAATATAGCCCCATAGTCACTCTTTTATTTGTAGCACAGCAGTGATAGTCATTCCTTACTTTGCAATTATCCCAGGAAGACAAAACCATGAAGTGTCTCAACAGCGCTATAAAAGGGGCCAGAAAGGAGAGGATCCTTCCTGTCTCAATCTCTTTTGCTCCTGGTTAAGGCAGCCTTTTGTGCTGACTTTCTGGTGTCTGCACCAAGAGCTCTGCCCCTGGCAAAGCCTCCCTTCAGCTTGTCCAGAGTGTAATCCATAGAGCAAGTGGTGGCATCAAGATTCAGGGAAGCTTATGGAAGGAGAATGCTGTATTTTGCACTTTGTGTTTTAAATTGTCAGTATTTCTTACTCTCTTATAAGCCACCACTTTTACATGAGCTGAGGTGGGAAAATTTGAAATCTATCTATTGCTCTTAGGCCAGCTGTGGAGAGAAGTGGGTTTGTACCATGCTGGTTATGTGGATGGTCATTGGGATTTCTTTGTGCTCTGACTATGGCCAGTACTGTGCTTTCTGTCCCATTCCTGTTTCTCTGGCCAAAGACACAGGTTCTGTGTGTTTAATGGCAGGGGGAAGCTGTGAGGAATATCTGCTTTCCAGCTGACTCTCCTTCAGAACCAGAAGGATCTTTTGTCCAGCAACTCACGAGCTCATATAAAAGAAATAGTGCTTAAAATGAAGCTAAATGGGTAATGTCACCCACATGAACAAAAAGTTAAAGTGCTGTAAAAAGAGCTCCTGAAGGATTTATAAATGTGTCCCTGTCTATAGCTCAGATGGGAGCGTTGATTTCATAAAGGAAATACATGTAGACTGCAGATTTTTATACTGACTGCATGAAATTAATGGGTTATTTTAAGAAGAAATGAAACTAAATTCTTCTTTTATTCTGTTATAGATCTAAAAGTACTGTTTTGAATATTTTATTTGCCTCAGATTAATTCTAACATAACTAATATGTGTCTGGAAACAAAATATTTTTAATAGCCCAGCTGAAAAGCAGTTGTGTTTTAACTATGGGAAATAAATTCTTTTTCTTCCCTAGTCACGGGGTCTTTTTTTTTTTAAATGTTATTTTGATGATGCTACCTTTAAGTTTTCTGCTTTTAATCAAACCATTTGAAGGTGGCTGTTAGGTAACTGGCTTTCTTTTACATTTGGAAGGAGCCATAACTTTATTGAAGAATTAGTAATTATTTTAATTACAGCAGCTGTGTTGTAAGTTGCAGTAAAGGAGTGGTGCACATTCCCTTACAGATTTACATGCCCACATCTACATTTTAGAACATACTTCTGCACATGAATAGTTTGATTATTACCACTAATAAAAATAATATTCAGGTTTTTAAAAAGCTGACTTTAAACTTCAAAGCAGGAGTAAATTTTTTTAAAGTTTTCCAGCAGCAGCTCTATAGTTGAAAGAAATACAAAGATTTTTTAGTACGCAAAGTCCAAATGAAATTCTTCATAAAAAAAGAATACTGTGTGAAAAGATGACCAAGATGCCTATTGTTTGCTATTACACCCAGATAGAAAACCATTTCCCAAAGGTTTGCAGATCTGACAAGTATTTAGTGCAGATGATGGATGTGAAAAGTAGGATGGGTTCCTGCATGACAGGCTCTACCTTTGAAATATGAGATGACAAATCATTTTGTTAAACTGATGAGTTGGCAAAGCCTAGGAAATAAGTTTAAAAGTACAGGTACAAAAATGCAGTTTAGAAGTTCTCCAAGTAGGTTCCTAACTGGAGAGCTTTGAGAGAGGGGGAAGGCAGGTGCAGTAGGACTTGAGAAATGATGATATTAATCCCAAACACTGAAATGGAAGACAGCAATAGAGAGTTGGGGCTAAGGTGGAAATAAGAAAAGGAACCTTTTTTTTTATGAGGATTTAAGAAATACTGTTTTCTGTCCTTAATTTGAGTTATATAACATGTGACATACTCTGTCATAGTAGAAACTTTGTCAGAAAAGCTACCTAGAAAAAGACCATTCTCATTTTAAATGTAATATTTCATTGTAAGTGCAGAGAAGCTCCTAAATGAAGACATATAGGAATGAAAGAAATTAGTTATATGAGGTAGGACATAAAAAAGGACAGACATAATAAAAAAACCCTATAAATTATTAGTGGTGTACAGAAGGAACTGGGAAGGTTTCCCCCCTTTCTTCAGTATAGGAATTTAACAACCTTCAGAATGCAGTGAAATGTTCCAAAAAATATTTTTTTTCCCTTTCAAACAGAGTCTGCAGATTACCTGAAGATATTTTTGAGTTCAGGTGTGCAGAGAATATTGTTGAAACACAGAGTGAAGTTTAGAAAATGCCAGTGGCTGGTGGTTCAGTGGTGTGCAGTGCCATTCCTGTTCTCTGCAGCTCAGAATACGTTTCCTAGTGCTTGACTATGTGGTTACTTGAGAAAACAAAGTAAATAATTTGGGACATGTGCAGTATAAATGCTCGCTACTGCAAGTTTAAATCAGATTTAAAATCTCAAAGAAGAAATCTCATGGTGATAGTATGTAACTTGTTTGGAGATTGCTTTTGCTCCGGAGTGCCGGTGTCTCCAGTGGTGCTGTCCCTGGGTGCCTCGGTGGCAAGGGCAGTGGCCATCTCTAACTGAGGGCTGTGAGGCCAGGCTGTGGCCAGCCCAGGGGATGGTGTGGGCTGTGAGGCCAGGCTGTGGCCAGCCCAGGGGATGATGTGGCTCTGGACCTGCCTGCTGTGCCCATGGGAGAAGGGAGAGCAGGGCTCACACCCCTGTTCCCTGTGCCGCCTCTCACCTGGCTAGATGGGAGCCTTTGGATGTGTTGTATAGCTATTCATCCATTCATTCAGGCTCTGAGCTGCTTCCCAGGACTGGATTCTGGGAGAAGTTTGGCCCTTCTGTTTTCACATTCAGTGTTTCACAGTGAGTTTGGCTACTTCAGGGCCTCTAAAATACCTCTGGAGTTTGGCAATGGCCCTAGAGAAAGCCCTGGCAACTGGCTCTCCTCTCTGCTCTGTGCCTTATGAGCCTGACCTGTTCCACCCCACCTCTGAGTCCTGGGCTTTTTTCTCACTGAACAGAGGGTAACCAGGCTTAAAGTAACAATTTCCAGAAAGATAGGTCAGAATCAAGGTCAGGGGCAGCTTTCACATAAATGAATACAGCTCCCTCAATTCCTGTGAGGAATTGCCTCTCCTGGGTGGATCCCCTCACTTTGCTATGATGTTAGGCACATTTGCTATAATCTCTCTTTCTCCCCAGAGAGGATTTTCCCATACACACACACACATGTGTGTGTTCACATAAATAAAATCAAGGTTGGTACCTTAAATATCAAGTGACAGTGTATATCTGCTGAGTTCAAGATGTAACTACTTAGGGCAGTCATTAAGGATCAGTGTTTGTCAGGAGTATTACCTGACTGTAACAAGTTTGTTTGGAGAGATTTACAGGGTGATATCTGGTGGGGGACAGATCAGGACAGGGTTCATGTAGTATTTTGAAATATGTTCTTGCCTCTGTGTATCCTTAAAGAGAATAAAGGAATTTCCTTTCCAGGGAAAAAGAAAAGAAAAAAAGGAAAAACTGTAGCTTCCAGGGAATTCAGAGTAGGAAAATTTTAAATCTGTCAGCAGTGGTCGTATTTGGAGATTTCTCAAGCAATGCGTGAAATAATGTTCACTGAACTAGAGAACAGCAGTATTGGGTAAAGAACATCCAGCTTGAACCTTCCAAGCTTTCAGTGCCCTGCTCTCCTTTTCAAAGCACTGCAGCAAGGCTTGAATACTGGTTGGGAAGCGTTTTTCCATTCTCCATTTGCAGAGTATAACATCACAGAACGTAGGTTCCAAAGAGCCCCCCAGATGTTATGTTGGCCACTCCTTTGCCTGGAGAGAGGATAAACTGTACTTACTTCATTCCCAACAGATGTCTGTCTTACCTATTCATAAAAACTTCTAATGAGTGAGAGCCCACAGTCACCTGGGAAAATCCATGGCAATGCTTCACGCTATTAATCCTTAATTTTTTCTCCCCCCTGCCTGAGTAGCCAAAACCTCCCCACATCATTCATTTTATGTGATGATCTGGAGTGCAGTTCTATTTGCTTTTAGAAAACTGCATGAGCCACTTGGCTGCTAGGTAATTCAGTTCATTTGGCAGTCTCAAACTTCAATCCTGCAGTAGGAAATTCTTGCCAGTTCTTTGTGATTTTCATATCTGTCTCATGATACTTTGTGTTTTTCCTGAAGCTGCAGTTTCTGAGCCACACATCTTCACTTTTATTGTAGAATAGGAAAAAAAAAAATCAAGTGTTTCCCACCCAGGAAAATGCTTGCAGAGACTTACTGAAACAGAAACAAAGAAACTGGCAACCAATGTTTTGAAGTTTGCTTTATAAATTTTTAGGCTTTTTAAATGCTTGGACTGCAAATACTTAGAGGTTTTGATCCACAAGTGCATAAAGGTCTGGTTACTTGCCTGGATCTGTGCAAGCACAGCAATCATCTCGGAGAAGTGAATCCTAAACTTGATAATCTATAACTGCAAAAATATCTTTCTGCTGCTTTCAAAATCAGTATAGAGTTGATGACTACAATTGCCCTGTAGAATAATGGTTAATAAACTGTATTTTATACAGCCATGGTATTTGCAATCGCAGCATCATACTGGTATCAAACCACAGTAAGGAATTTAGTGTTTGCCTTGAAGGAACTGAAGTGGTTTAGAAAGTTTAGTAAACAGGGAACTGCATTCCTGCAAAAAGGAGAATACTGAGGTAAAATGTTTAGATGTGGCACATCATTTTCAGGAGGAATATTGGAGGCATTTTCTTGGTTTGTCACATTTGCATAATTATATATTTTATATACATGTATGCACAAAAATGTGCTACTTAATTTTCAGACTTTTTCACGTAGATGTTACTTTTTATGACTGAACCATAACCTCATATACATGTAAGAAATAGTAAGTTATAAGGACCTATGTCTTCTAGAAATATTTGGGATTTTATAGATTTGCAATAAAGTGGAATTACTTGTTCAGAAGAGTTTTGCAAATTTATTCAGAAAATAGCATTGAAAAAGGGATTGAGGGGAGAGAAATGCCAACTGCCCTCATTTTGTATATTATTAACACATACCAGATGTCTCTTACAGAATAGATTATGAGTTGTGACCGATTAAGTTTTAGTAACAGACCTGTAACTTTTCAAGTCCGTGAAATATTAAATGCTCTGTATATTTTGTCTTATAGGTTGCTACAATGCTGAAGATAGGTTTGGAGGTTTTCTCTCCTCCTCTTGCCCCAAATCAGAATACATCTGGTGTTTGTTGTACTTCTGTAAATGATGGTTGGACTTAGTGGTTTTGACCCTGGTTCATTTTGATTAAGCTTGTTAATATTTTATGGTTTTAGTATCTGTTTTACGACATTTCCATTACTGTGTATTTTATTAAGGTTCAAGTGGTTTGTATTTTTATGGTTGCATCTGGTCTGCATAAACTCTGCTCCAGTTAAAAAAGCTGCTTGTCTCAGTCCTGGGCATGGGGAATTTTGAAGTATAGTGGGATGTGTACGTGTTAATCGCATGTTGGCACCTACAGGACTCTTGCTCCTGGAATAGCTCACAATAATCTTACTGCCTGAAGTAGGAAAAGGTTGTGTGTCCCTGTTCTTTCCTTTGTGTTTGTTCATGCTTGCATGGGTATGTTTCATATTGCCACACCTTCAGTATTTTGCCATGTTTGCCTTCAAGACGACAGTAGTTTGTCTTGAAAGGTGGTTCAGAATGATGTCAGGGTAAGTTACATGATCCAAATATGCTATTGGACTGTTATGTATTTTGTTAAGTCTTTCAGAAGAAATCCTATGTCAGAGTCAAGGACTCTTGAGCTTAATTACCCATGAAGTCAATATGATGTTGTTCTCTTGATAATCATACAAATTAGTGGCTTGCTATAGTGTTCAGCTGGCTGCATGATGTGTAAGCTTCTCCTGCATTTATTGTTTGATTTATGCTTGAAAAAGAAAAAAAGAAAAAAAAAGATGCTTTCTTATTTTAGTCCCGTAGATTATTACGTTTCTGAAAAATAAAATAGGCAAACATCAAAGCAAATGTAAATAGTACTGTATTAAATAACTACTTTCTGAGGCTGTAAATGCAATGAAAATAATGTTTCCCAAGTCTTTCTTGATTTTATTATCATACTTCTTTTAAAGTATTCGTTCTGGAGCCGTGAGAATTTGATGGAGTCCTTACCTGACTTTCTTTAGAGGCATCTACTCTGCAAAGCATTTGCTGAAGGACTGAAATACTAATGCAGTAGGACGAGTTTGCAGGAGTGCAGTCACTGAACACGATGAAACATTCAGCCATCCCTCTTTCAATTACTTTCCCTAAAATCTGATCACATACCTGAGGATGCAGTCGTGATTCTGCTGTGAGCTGGGATGCTGACTCCTCATGAATTGCTGTATCTGAACTTTGCATCCTTTCCTTGGCTCTGTCCTGGCTCTTGTGCATCAAAACCAGGTGTTCTGCTCCAGCATTTCAAAGAGGATATTGTTCAAATCTTGTTCCTGCTAAAGTGCTTTTGAAAATTATGTCTTACTCTAAGTGTACCTCACAACTCCACTGCAATTCTGAAGTTTTTATTTGATGGGGTTTTTTCCTTCTGCTCCTCCAGCACTGACTGCCTGTCTCTACCATTAGTCCTACTCACTTCCTCCTACAAGACAAATTTTAATGACTTGAGAGTGTTCCCGTGTGCCAGAGGTATATGAACAGATACATGAACATATGTGTTTTGTGCATGCAAAGTTTTCATAAACTGTAAGGTAGGAGTAAAACATATTCATTGGTGCTGATAAAGAAATTAGGCTAATAGGGCTCTCTGGTGGGTTTTAATTTCCACTTATTTCTTGTTTCTTCACGGCAGTCAGTGATTTCAGGATGGCCTGTCAGAAAAATCTCTATCAGTCTCACAACTCAAAAAAGGACAAAATTACAGATTAATTCTCTGGTGTCTGTCTGTGGAGTATTAGAGAACTCAGTTTCTCATGTCCTTAGCCAGAGCAGTGAGACTGTGAGGGGACTAGTTTAGCACCTCAGCACTGCAAGAGTATTTTTGCAGCACAGGGCATGGCAGTTCATTTATGTGCACCTGTGCTTTGAAGAAATTAGGTTAATGTCTGTCAAGTTACAGTCTTACTGCTACAGAACAGCCCTGCCAATGGAAAAGCAAAATGAAAGCTAAAAAAACACATGCTCCTTGAAGAGCTCTGTCAGTGTAATCCAGCCCCAGCTGGATGTAGCTCCATTCCCCAGCACTCTCTGGGCCCAGACATCCAGCCAGTCTTTTACCCAGTGAACAGAGCTTGTCCCTGTCCGAGCCATGAGGAAAATGCTGTGAGAAACAGTGTCAGAGGCTTTCCTAAAGTCCAGGCAGATACCTCCACTGAGGTGTCACACTGCCTAGGAGATCAGGTAAAGCAGGGCCCATAAGCTGTGGCTGGCTGGGCTGATGCCCTGCTGTCCTGCATGTGTTCCATGGTGGCACTCGAGAGGATCTGCTCCATGGCCTTTCCAGCACAGAGGTCAGGCTGGCAGGCCTGGAGCTCCCTGGATCCTCCTTCCAGCCCTTTTTACAGGAGTGTCACACGGGCCAGCTTTCCTTCTCCTGGGACCTCCCTGGTGAGCCAGCACTGCTGGGAAATGATGGGAAGGGGCTCCATGAGGATTGCCACCAGCTCCCTCAGTACCCTTGGGTGGATCTCATCTGGCCCCATGGATTTGTGCAGCATTCACCAAATATTTCCCTCTAGATTATTTGAGCTTCATTCTGCTCCATCCCTGTCTTCCACCTCAGGTGGCTGGGTGCCCAGAGAACAACTGGCCTTACCATTCTGAGGCAGAAAAGGCATTTTCCTCATTCTTTTTCACTACAGGACAGTAAAGGATGAAGATTCTCCTTGGCCCTCCTTTTATTGCTAATGCATTAGTAGAAATCATTTTTTGTTGCCTGTGGAAATAAGTCATGAAGTTGAAGCTGGGCTTTGGCCCTTCTAATTTTCTCCCTGTACAACCTCACAACATCTTTGCATTTCTCCTGAGCTGCCTGTCTCTTCTTCCAAAGGCTATAAATTTTCTTCTTGCACTCTGAGTTCCAGACAAAGCTCCCTGTTAGCCAGGTTGGTCTTCACTGCTGGCTTTTCTTTGGGCACATGGGGACAGCCTGCTTTAGGATTTCTTCCATCAAAAGTGTCCAGCCTTCCTGGACTCCCTTGTCCTCCAGGACTGCCTACCCAGGGAATCTGTTAGCCCACCTCCTAAACTGGCCAAAATCTGCCCTCCAGCAGTCCAAGGTGGCAGTTCTGCTAATCCCTTTCCTTCCTTCTCTGAGAGTTGGAAACTCCAGAGACTGTTTCCCTCTGTGTTGAATTTCCAGCATCTGTTAAATTGAAGGTCTCCATGAGAGCAATGGTAGCAATCATGAGACTCCTCCCTGTTCTAATTCTAATGTTATAATATAATAGAATATTTCATCCAGCTCTTTGTCCTGGTTGGGTGGTCTGTAGCAGACTCCCACCAGGATACCTGCCTTGTTGGCATTTGCTGATGAAACCATAAACACTCACCTTTGTCATTGCCATCAGGAAGCTCCAGACAATCCAACTCCCAATCACACAGGGCTACCCCACCACCTCCCCTTCCTTGCCTGAACCTCCTGAAGAGCCTGTAGCAACCTATTGCAGCTGTCCTGGTGGTGTGCCAGTCATCCCACCAGGTCTCTCTGTCAGAGTTTTCCTGCTGCACAATGACTCCCAGCTCCTCCGGGTTGTTGCTCATGCAGTGTGTGTTGGTGCAAATGAACTCCAGGCAGGCTGTCCATCCCACCAGTTTTTGGAGTGGAGAAGCCTTTGAAGTAGAATGTAGCATCAAAGTAAAATGTTAATTAAAAACTAGTTTGTGTAAAGATACCGCATAGTAAGCTTGCTTTGAACACAGTCGTGTTGCATTTTATTCGTTACGCTCTTAGGTCAGCGCGGCCGGCAGGTGGCGGCACAGGGGAGACACGGCCCGCGGGCCGGGCTGGAGCGAGCCGGGATGCGGGGAGATCTGGGGGATGCTTGGGATGCAGGGGGGAACCATACCCTGCATCCAGTGTGAGACAGGCGTGAGAGGGAGGATCCGGGGCTGACCTAGCGGTGAGAGAGGGGTGGAATTCAGAAGGCTTCGCTGTGTCTCTGCAAACACCGCGTTCTGTGGGAGCTTTACAGAAAACTTATACCTGAGTATATTTACACTAGTGTGTGTCTGCAAAACTTTCGATGTTCTGGTGGTTGTGTGGTATGAAGAATTACGAATTCTTACGTCCTGTGAAAAAAATCACTACAGCAAAGTGAAGTATTAGGGCTGTCAGCTTGTGTTCAGTTCAGGAAAGAAGTAAAACCTTAAAGCTGGTTCTCCCTGCACGGACCTTTGTTAACATTTGGTCACCCAGAGCGAGAAATTGCAAATAACTTACATGCTGTGAACGTATTTGGCATTGCTCTTTTCTTGGTGATGTGTGCTGTGGGTGTCTGTGTGCGTGTTCCCAGAAGAGGAACAAGGGGGAGTGAATTTAGGAGTTTTAATTTTCATCTTTATCTTAAAATCTGCTTTAGTACCATCTGCAGCTTAGGAAGCATCTGCAGCACTGTCCTTGTTCTACATACTTTATGGTGTTGTTCTGCAGACTTTAGGGTGTTCTCTGCCTCAAACTTTTGTTCTTATTAAAGAAGACACAGGATTGAAATCATGAGTGTGTGCCTTTTCATGGGGTGTGCATATGCAGTTATTTATACTGCACTGGTGATTTATGCTGTCACCACACATGCCATTTCACAGTTCCATTTAAAAATTGTGAACAGGATTTGAGGCGTAGACAAAAAATTACCAGTGACCCATCAAGATGAAGAAGTTAAGGGGAAACATCATTGCTTCTATGAGTCTGTTTTCTCTTTGTTTTTTATTTTATTTTGATGTGGATAATTTAAAATTAAAAGAATTGTCAGAGGTGAACCAAAGACTCAGCAATTTGTTTAAATCTCAGTCTGCATGTCTAGCCTTCTACTAGTTGGCTAGTGATTTTTCTATATTGCTTTCTGAAAAAAAAAAGCAGGAAATTTAGCCTCATTGTATCTATATAGCTATGGATATTTGTATAGCTCTGTGAGTAGTTTATGGATATTTGATTGGTGCAGAACAAGTTTATGCCCTGGTGAATTCTTGCTTACTGAGACATCAGTGTTAGAAGATTTTAGAAGCTTAGCACGATGTGTTTGTGGGGTAAATAGATTGAGACTGGTACCAAACCCCCTCTATTTCACTTAACACACGCTCAGCTTCTGCATGTATTAATTAGCACTTGCATTGATTGTGCCACTGTTATTCCAGAGATTTTAAAATGCATGGTATTCTTTTTCACAGGTCAATTCATATAGAACGTATTTTTTTTTCACAGCTTTATTCAGTTCTAAGGACATGGAATGAAGTTGCTTGATTTTAATTGACCTCAATTTAAAAATGTGTTTATTGAGTCAATTTAAAAATGTGATTATCCAGTGCTTCAGACAGAGCCTATTGTTAAAGCACTTTTAAAAAGGAGTATCCCTTGGTAATTAAAATCCTCCCCTGCAGCTGGGTGGCCGTGTTCTTGCTGTGGTGACACAGGCAGAGCTTGGCCTGCCCTCACACAGCAGACACAGCACAGTCTCATCCTGCAGTGCATGGTAAGGGTGAGCAGCACAAATCTGCACTCCTTGCAGGCCAGTGCTTTCGTGGTGTTAATTTGAAATGCCATCTATTTGTTTGTTACCCATATGGAACTGGCTCTCCTGAAATCTAGAAGCGAAGAAACCAGAAGTGGAAGTTGAGACACTCCATTGACCCAGTTAGCTGTAATTGCAGGGTTAGAACTGGGGCCAAGAAGTTTGAGCTCTGCATGTAACGTTTCAGTGCACAGCCCCATTTGAATGGCATTACCTCATCTCACATCCATTTGGGGAAAGAGTTCCAAATCCCACAAGAACAGCTCTAAGTTATCCAAGGTCATTGTATGACCAGAGTGGGAGGAATTCTTTTGACGTTTTCAGTTGCGAGGGGATGCTGAAAACTGTGTTTGATGCAGCATTGCATCTGCCACGATTAGTTTGGTTGGGGTAAAATGTATTTGTCTGACAATTCTTCTGCTTTGCCTTTCCCACGTGTTCCATGTGTCAGCTGGAAGTGAGTGATCACAGTGTCAGGAAGAAGGAAAGTATAAATATTCTAAGGTGCTTTATAAAATACTGGCTTTCTGTGAGCAAATGGCATCAATTGGAACAAATGACATACTGCTTCCAGTGATGTAATCCAGAAAGTCTGAATTGCTCTTAATGCTTCCAACCCGAATAAATTCCTTTTCTCTTGAGTTCTGCCCAGTAATCAGCTTTTATATTGCAAGCAGCAGGCTCGATCCGTGTTTATTCCTTCATTTTGAAAATTTTGTGATAGAAAAGGCAGGCAGAAAAAAAACCTAAGCACACTGTATGGCAGTGTGAGTAGATAAGAAGGAACTGAAGGTTTGGATTTTTTTATAACATTGAGTGAGCTGCAGCAGTGTTCTTTTTTTAATGGACATATTTTTATTATGCTGTAAATAGTGACAGGGATAATAGGCTAAGTTACACAGTCAAAAAATTTAAGCTGGGAGTGGGTTTTGGGTTTTTTTTAAATCCATATCCATTTTGTATATGTAGACATAAACATCAGTGCAATGAGGTGAGGCAGTGAAATAATGTATTGAGTAAAATACACATGAATATAAAAATACAGAGTTTTAGTATATTTAATAGGTGACAATGTGATTAGAAATAGAAAACATGGAATTTTTAAGTGCTTGCTAAAACATTAGCTTGATTTTCTTGGATGTTTTTTAGATCTTGAAATAATTCTCATTGGCATTAAGAAAATGTCATAGTTGTGAGATCAGAATTTGGAAGGATCTTTGTTTCATTTAAAACTTTCCTGAAAATTATATTACATTCTGTTGTTTGTTTAATAAATTTCTCCCAGTCTCTGGCACAAGGACCATGTCTTTTGAAATGAGTCTGTCCAGCAAGGGCTTTGAATGTCTGCGTTGATTAACATTTGTAATTTCTTGATACACACAATGGAGAAGTATTGCTAAATTGTATCAGATTATTTCTTGAAATTAACAATAAAAATTCCTATAAAGACTGCTGTTAACACTCCAAGGGCTTTCCTGCCACCTCCAGAGGATCAGGTAATTTACACATGCCCATCCTGTGTCCTGTGACCCCTCAGAATTCCATTGACTGCACTAGAATATCCTGTGGAGATAATTTGTGATTACATATGAGTGAAGGCAGCAGGATACAGCTGGCAAAGTATTTACTGCTTCAGAGAGAGTGTGTATTTTTTGGAGTTTGAAAGCTACCACAACTCTTCTGTTATTTAATCTAAATTAGTAGGATTGGGTGGTTTTTTCCTGTGTCATTTTTAAGGGGTCAGTCTACTGTTTTATTACTGTTTTTTTTGGGGTTTTTTTTGTATGTAATAGTCTCTGGTAGGTTTTTCCAAAATTTGCTGTTATTTTTAAAAGTGGAACTCTTGTTGAAATATGAAAGCATTGTGAAAAGTTTTAACTACACTTCCTATGTCTCATATACATCTACTGAGCATTCTCAATGACTTCATTGTTCCTTAAGTGTGCTTAAGTTTTCATTATTTTTATCAAAACAAGATTAAGAAATAAAGTTATTTATTTCTTTGTATTTATCTTGAAGGCAATCAGTGCAAATCAGTGCATTACTTGCAAAAATATGCAAGTAATAATACAAAAAATGCTTATAATTCTGCAGGTGTTATGAAGTGTATTTCTGAAATTATTCTAGTAGATACTGCTTTTGGGAATACTTTCTTTTGGTGTAGCTTATGAAGAAATTTATCTCAAACCTTTTTGTTTGCAGGTTATAGAAGAGCCTTCCAGTGCTCAACTTTTCAATATTTAGACAAGTTGACTAACAGAAAAAGGACTGAACGATTAGACACATCCTATGATGCCATTTAAGTTTCCAATACAATGCATTTTGTTGTACAAGAGATAAAATAATTTGCTATAAAGCAAAATATAGGAAAACTGTTATGTTTTTCTAAGAAAAAAAAGCCTCCCTTTATACTCTGAAGAATAAAAAGTGAGAGCATTATTTTTGAAAAAAATTGTGGAATTGAATCCCTTAATCCTTTTCCTGAGCAGCTCCTTTTGCAGGACCCTGGTGTTCCAGTGCAGTGGTGGCACTCACTCCAGCTGTCAGTGTCCTGAGGAGGGCAGGCACTGGGAATGTGCTGCCCATTGTGCTGGCAAGGCCAGAGCTTGGCAAATGTCTGCATTTTTTATGATTTTAATTTTACTGGTTTTACCTACACATGTAACATTACTACTATGTAACATTAGTTTGATAAGAGTTCAGCATCTCCTTCCCTCTTAATTGGCATTTCTCCCTGACATTTCCTCTAATATTACAACGAGAAGTTTCACACAGCTGCTCCTACAGCAGAAAGGGGAGAAAGGGAAAAAAAATTACTGAAATGTTTTATCCTCCCTCAGTGGAATATGGAATTTCCTGCATTGTTCTCTGGGTGTCTGGGATAGGCCAAAGTCCTGTGTAGTTCCCTAACACATTTTGCATAAATATTTGTGACAGATTTTTAAAACCTCTCTTCCCCCCTTCCCCTCCCCTCCCATTTCATAGCTAGAAACAGCCAGGAGCTTTGTGTCAGTGCAAAAGCATTGCTCAGTTCCCTTTGGTTGCAAACCCCACTATATGACATTTTTAAATGATGAGTTTTCCAGCCTAAAGCTTTACATAGGATGCCTCTACATAACTGGTTTTACGTGTTCTTAATTTGAATGTTTCTTCCCTTTTGATGTGTTTGATTAAATCAGTTGTGCAAATGGCAGCAGAGCCACTGGTGTGGAGTGTAATTGCTGAGGCTTGCTGGCCCAAATGGTGAACTCATGTGAGCATGGAGCGTGTAGCTCCAAACTCTGTAAAAATGGGCACTCCTGAAGCAGGAATTATGGCCTTGATGGCGCTTGGTGTGTGACCCAGCCCTCAGCTGTGCAGGGATGGACAGGAGGAGTGTCAGTAACAGCCTCTGGGCTGGTTGTTGGAGTCCCACCCTCTGCTCTGAGCTGCCCGTGGCTCTCAGACACTCTGTGAGGAGGGATTGGTTCCTTTGTTACGGTTTTTTGTACCATACCTGCTGTACTTGGACTTTCCACTTCCCAGGAATTGTAGAGGAAACAGTACGTGGAGGAAGTTGGTTGTAGTTGGTATCTTCTTGCTGCTTATGCCTCTGTGACTTAGGCAATTAGTAATTGCTGTTGGCTATTTAAAAAAAAAGGGCTTTTAAAATTATATGGGCAAGACAATTTTGCAGAAAACAAAGCATCCTTGAATTAAGTTGAGACCATGTTGAACTTCTGAGCTTTATGTTTTGGAGCAAAAGACCAGATTAAAAAGAAAAATTAAAGATTTTTCAAGGTATTTATTTTCCTTGTTGCTCCCTCAATTCTCTTCTTCCTCTCAAGAAATATTGATCTCCTACCTGTCTTTTCTGCTTTGTTTCACAGTGACACATACTTCCCCAAAGCTAGCAGCCAGTTACCATGTGCATGAAGCTTTATTGTAACACAGTATTTGGAGTTCAGTGTTACCTAATTTTTAGCTAGGATTCTTCTCCCCATCAGTCTCCTAAGAGGTGCTGCAGAAAAATGTCTCATTGCTAAGTAATAGATAACACACAAAGGCAGTTTGCCCTTGGATACAACTGAGAAGCCCTTGCTTGTGTGAAACTGCTGTAATGTGTCACATAATGACAATGACTTCTGCTGCTGCCTGTAAATGAAATACTTGTAGGTAAAAATTTCTTCATTAACGAATTTGTACCCTTGAAAACAAAATGTTTCAAAACACAGAAAAGCAACTCTCTGTGAAGCCCTGTTTTAAGCACGGGCATCTGATCATCTGGTAGCCTGCCTCATTTGCCTACCAAATACAATTTTGGGTGATGAACCCCAGTGTCCAACACAGAAATTTTTTTGCCTGGAGCTCTTGAGTCTGCAATTGTTTGCACTGCACTTCTGCCTCAGTTTCTCCAGTCTGGATGTAATCAGTGATCTCATTTGCACTTGAAGTCTCCAGAGAAGAGATAAATTGTACACTGTGTCCTCATCCATCTGTGTCCTCAGTGATGTAATCGAGTTATTGGTCTGGTGCAGTTTGGTCCCACTGGTTGACTTGCATGGCAGCAGTGTCAGTGCTGAGCACACTCCACTGCCTCTGCCATGCTGGCCTACCCCGATGGAAATGTTTTGCAATGTGTTCTGCATTTTGTCAAAAGCCCTGTGGATTGCATGTAGGTCAGCTGTGTCACACTTAGAGACTGAGCTGCTGTGTTTTCCTTCAGTTCCTGTAATGGCATGGTTCTGTTTCCTGAGCCATCTGATCTCTCTGAACACTACTGGGAAAGGGATTTTGACGTGCCAGAGTGTAGCTCTTGGCTGTAACTCTTGGTTGGAGTCTTGAGGAACCAGTAACTTCTATAACTAGTGACTTGGGCAACTAGTAAATGCAAAGTTCCTGAAAGGCAAATCTTCCCTGAAACATCTTTTCAGTGCCTGAATAGTCAGTATTGGCATCAGCCAACAGCCTGATGGATTTTTGAGACAGAATTCTGCAACAGAAACAGTACACCTGCTGCTTCATAGTCCAGTCCTATGAAGGTGGGAGCATGAAATGCTATGGCAGATCCATAACAGTGCAACATTGTACTGTGTAATGCTTTCATGGAGTTAAGCAGTGGGAGATCATTCAGACAGAGAACTGCTCAAAATGCATCTGGGCCCTGTTTGCCCTGTTCGGGGTTTACCTTAAGATCACAGATCTTTCAGGGTAAAGTTATCTGATGGTGTTGTGAGACAGCTAATAGATATTAAGAACAAGAGGTGGTTCCTCATTGTACCATCCTCTGTCCTGCCCTATTCTGATAAGGTTTTATGATGGGGACTTGCTGTTCTAGAAACTCTCTAGCTTGGGAGCAGATGCGTGATAGTTACTGCAGACAGCGTGACTGAGTGGCACAAGAATGGTGGAGAGTGTGGCAGGCATGGGACAAGAATGGGGAAATGTCCCTGTGGTCTTGACCTTCTTTGCTCACCGTCTGAAATGTTCATTTCAGGCTGCAAGTGGTGAAGGCTGAAACAGTCTGAGTGTACTAGAAAATGCAGTGATAGACTGTTAGAGAGACAGTGTCTGTTGAGTGTTTGTTTCAGACAAATGTCAGTGTAAAATGACACTGGAAGGAACATTCTGGGAGGGATCAGCATTCTGTATCTCTGTACCTTGGTAGATCTCAGGAAAGTGGCCATGGGCTGTGGGCTGGCAGAATTAACAGGCAAAAGTATAAATACTAACCACATTTCCATTATTTAAGTGGCTCATGCCTGTTGACTCCTAAACACGAACCAGAAACTTTGCCAAAATTCAGGAGTGTCTGCATGCAATATATAATAGCATAATACTTTATACATTACACCACAAAATACCTGGAATAGTAACATTGCAAAATATTCTTTACTTTCTCATGGATTCATACTGATTGCAAAGAGCAGCCAGGTGTGGAACACTTTGAAGCTGTGCTGCATTCCCTGCACCCATAAGGCAGGCTCAGTAAAACTCTGGGCTGGGTTTACTGTTCCCAGGCAGCAGCAGTAAACACCCACTCTCTTAATCTCTTGTTACAGTCTTATATGGGGAGATAACTCCCAGTTCACTTGACTGATCCATAATGTTCTAATGAAAAAGGATCTGCAGAATTGGCATACTCACTTCTCTGGTCAGAAGAAACAGCACAGAGAAAGTTTCCATTCAAATAATGCATTAAATTACCCCCATGACAAAAGTATTGAGATGCTGATATGGATAGCTCCCACTCCTTTCTTAGAGAAGAACATTTTTTGAACACCTGCAATAGTTAATTAACTATTTTAAAAGTGCCTTTAAAAATATTAAACTGTTTGGGGTTGTGTGTTGGTGGGGGGGGCGGCGGTGTTGTGGGTTGTTTGTGGAGGGAAGTTAGTGAAAGTTAGCCTTTGCAAAGATTACCAGTACCTTCTCTTTATAGAAGAAGAACAGCAGTTATAGTTGTATCTGACACTGAGTGAAAAGCCTGCCAAGGGCAGGAATAATCATTTTGGGATAGGGACTTTCCCGTGACAGAACATACGTTCTGCTTTATGGCATAGTCCTGATGCTCAAAGATGTAAAGAGCTGTAAAGATTTTATCAACAGTGGTTTGAAATAACCTGTGTGACTGCCTATAATTTTATTATTTGTGGGTAATACAGAAAGCCTGTTCTCCTGCCAGGAGAACTTGCATGGCACCACACAATGTCTTTTACTTCTTATGCCTCATTTCTAGAAAAGCAGTATTTAATGCTATACCAAAACTCGTCTGGATAACCTGAGATGGTGAATCTCTGATGAGAGTTTCACCAAATACAGCAATCTGAGAAAATCTGATCAAGCCAAAAGTTCCTCACATTCCCAGGGAAACGGCCTCATCTTTCAAAAACAGAAAATATTTGTTAGAGGTTCCCCCCTGCCCATACTCACCTTCTGTAAGTGCACAGGACCACATGAGAAGTGTGGTTGGGGAAGGGAAGGAACTGGGTGGAGATTAGGTCCATGTGCATATGTCAGAAAGCTTACAAATTCTAGTGAGGATGAGGCATGCTTTCATTTAAATATGCACGGGGGGGGTGGAGTGGAACTGAGTTAGATTAGGTAGAAAGTAGTGCACATCCTACCAGGCCTGAGGCACCTAAGCTAGAACTCAAAAATTTATAGCAATTTTAATTCAATTTCTTTTTTTAATTTTGCTTCTAAATAGAGTTAATCCAATCCTTGTCTGTCTCAGACAGTAAACTGCTTTCTGCTCTATTAGTATGGATTAAATACAAACTTATGCCATTAAATACATCAGGGTGGAGCAGAGGAGAAAAAATAACTGTAATTTTTAGGCCATTTTCTTGGTCTTCCTGACTTGCATAAGTTTCACTGTCTTCTATACATGTAAATTTGTAATTGTCAGTACCACAAAATACTGGTGGGACATAGCTCAGCTGCTGTGTGTTTGAAAATCGGTGAAGCAGTTCTAGGTTTGGTGACTTTCTTACATGGAGTCATGGGTTGGAGACAGACACACAAAACAAAACCAAGAGTCCTCAGCAAACAGCAATGAGTTTAATATGGGTGCCCCTGTTATAGGAGCTCTGGATTTCCTGGGCTCAGATAATTGATAATTCAAACAGCCCTGAGTTTAACTTGGCTGCCCCTGTTATAGGGGCTCTGGATTTCCCAGGCTCAGATAATTGGTTGGATGAGACCTCTCTCCACTCAGCTCTCTGGCCAGTGGTGTATCTGCATCTAAGCTACAACAGTGTTGGCTGAAGTGTTTGCTTGGGTTTGAATCCAACCTATCCCTGCCTTTTCTGGGGACTTGTTTTCTTCTAGGTTGGTTGAGTTTAGGGGGCAGCTTTAGATCAGCTGCAATGGGACATAAGTCTAATGAGCCTGCTTTGTTCAGCCAAAGGTCTTTGGAATAAAAGTGTTGGATTTCTTCAAGGACCAGTTTTACATTTAATTTCATTTGTAGCCAAATTAATTTATGTCTGAGAGGGAAAAAAATAGCTGGCCTGGGGATATGTGTATGACCTTCCTGTTCTAAGAGGGGAATTTCTTTTGGCCACAGAAGAAGGGGAAAAAAAACCCTTTAAAAGGAAATAAAGCATGTAGAAATAATAACAGCCATGCCTTATAATCTTGACTCTTCCTGCTCTGACTGAACATGAGTGCCCAATAGATATGTTATTCCTGAGAGATGCTTCTTACCCTTTTTATCAAAAATCCCCATAATATGAATTCACAGGCTAATTAGGTAACCTGCATATCCTCCTTTATGCTTAGCAAGCTTCTGCAAGGCCAAGCCAAGCAAATATTCCCTCCACATAAATTAATCCCACTAACCCCACAGGGAGAGCCCCACCATGCCTGGAGTGTGACATGGCAAAACTGCCTGAGTGCTGCCCCTCAGCACCCATCTTCAAATGGGTACAAGGTACAAGAATTGTATCTGGCAGTTGTAAGAATGCCTCCTCAGTCTTCTCTCCATAGGATGAAGGTGCCCCAGTCCCTGATCTTCTCTTCCTCAGCTGTTCGTGAGGACCTCATCATTCCTTTCTCCTCCTGGATTCTCTGCTCAACTCCATCCATCCTGTGAGCGTGACAAGGTTTGGCATTCTGGACAAAGGAACCATCCCACTTTGGTGAACCATCCTAAAAAGTCAGCTCCAGTTAACTTGGTGCTTTAAGAAACAGAACAGCAACTCTCCCTGTGGTTACTTAATTGCATCCATGTTCTATGTGATGAATAACATTTCCCACTTAGAGAGCAAAATTAGTAGACAAATGCCCTTCTTCCTCCCAAGCAGGGGGCGGGGGAGGGTGTATGAAGATGATGTATCTATAAAAACAGATGTGTTATTTAAATGCTGCAAGCTAAACAAGGAATAGTTAATGTTAACGTGCTGCCATTTGAGTTCTTAAAACCACATATGAGAACAATGTCCTAGACAGAAGGATCTGATTTAAGTTCAATTGTTACTTGCTGAACTTCCCTGACTGAATGGAAAATAATTTGGTTGGTTGTTCTTTGAGGTGGCAGGTTTAAATATCAAATGTATCTTCTATGCCATTTGGGTCTTGCTTTCAGTGCAATTCCTTCAAAATACAGATTCTTGACTGTCTAAATACTGAAGACTTCTAGTGGAATTGTGTCTGTACCATCTGAAACCTTGGCACCATATATTAACTGCCTTTTCTAGAAGAATCTCATCCAGTTGCAAGTCTTAATCTAAGTTTTCTTCCTCTAAGTTACATTTTTTATAGTCCACGGTGGCTCTCGAAAGTGAACTCTTTGTGAATGCAGTGCACTTGTAAATGCTGAGAGTAGAGTTCCTGAAGCTGTTCTTTCATTGGGGCAAGAATGACTGACAAGTATGACAAGCAATGTGCAAATTGATACTGATCTGTCAATCTTTGAGGCATCCCCTCTTATTTCAAAGGAGTTTATGAAATCTGATTTTACATTTCTCCTCTCTGTTTAGCACAGGAGGAGAGCTAAATATGCAATATGTGAGGGGTTTTTTGTTTTCAGTTCTACTTCATTAATAGAATTTAAATAAATAGATATATTTATTACAATACAGTAAAAGCATTTATACCAATGCAGTAGTAAGGAAAAAATTAAAAATATACATGGGGGAATCCACCATCAGGGACAGCTTACTAAAGGTTCTGAAAATGTCAGAAATGTTTAAAAATAAAAATACAAAATAAAGTTTCAACTGTACATATATGTGTTAGCTGGGTGGTAATAATTGATAAATTTTGTCAAACAGCTTTAGATGTTCACAATTTTGTAGAAGTAGACAAAAACCCCTCAAGCTGCTGGTAAAAAAAGTTAAAATTTGTAATTGTGTATTGATCTCCAGATTGCAAAGACCCTTAGATACCCAAGTTTTCAATTTGTTTCTCTGGCAAAATCTAAATTTATTTTACACTGACTCTGTGCTGTATGACAAAGGCCAGATTAAATATTGGATGGGGCTTGGAGCAGCCCCATCTGGTGGAAGGTGTTGTTGCCCATGGCAGGGGTGGAATGAGATGAGCTTTGAGGTTCCTTCCAACCCAAAGTGTTCTGTGATTCTAGGAAATACTGATAATATTGGTGTATACTTGTATAGCCAATGTCTACATTCAGGTGGTGAATACATAGTTCTCCATTTTTACTAGAATTACCTGTATATTGTGTTTGCTATTCTCTCTGTAAAAGATGAGCTTGAAAATGTAAAGCAGGTAAAACTAATATTTAGATGTGTGGTAGTACTCCTGCATATCTGCTGAGAGCCCCGAGACAGAAAGCCTGAGAGTTGTGAACTCAGAGATGCATTGGTTTGAAACCATGGGCTGTGTAATAGAAGCGAAGTGTTTTAGCCCATCTACCCATGCTCTGATGGACAAAGGAACCTGAAGGTCCCTCTCACTTTTTTCTTTTCAAGGATAGGGAAAAAAGCAAGGTAATTGGGGAATTTCTGGCCTCAACCTTGAAGAGGTGCCAGAGGATGTTGTATCTACAAGGTGAAAGGTGAAAGAAAAGCACTGTTGTTTCAAGTGGGTTTATAGTGCTGTGAAAATTTGTTGGAAAAAAATGCATGATGTGCCGAAGATTTGAAACTTCTTAATAGTTTATGTTCTGTCTTGAATTAGGTCCTTGAAAATGAGATTGTGTGTGGCATTCCTGTTCAAGGCAGTGCTGCTGTGCTGTGTTTGGTATGGCACTGGGCTTCATTTATGTTCAAAATAATCTCAAGTTTTGACTCTTGAATTGTCTGAATATGAGTGTGTAAAAAGAAACTTCTGAAGATTTTCAGCAGGACGAGAACAGAAGGTAGGATCTATCCATGAAGAACTTGTTGGTCAGGTATTTAGTCAGCTGGAAGTCTTTCTGGAGAATTGGACTGAAGGGAGACTTTCACGTGGGTCTCCTGCTTCCTAGGGAAGTGTCCAAATCATCAGCCTGTGGAAATGCAGGCCAATGACCATGAAAATAATCAGTGAGTGGTAAAGTATGCAAACTATAGCATAGACAGAAAGCTGTGGTCATGGATTCACTTGCTGGAGCTGGTTTGCTTAAGGCAAACTTTTGCTTTTAATGGGTGCTATTTCTGCCTTTCCAGCTAGCTCTTTTTTTTTGGTAACTGTAATTTTACTAGGTGCATATTCTCTTCTTGTGTGTTGTGCCAAGGGCCAGAGCACTTTCCTGATGGAACAGTCATGCATTTGCCTTGATATCACACTGCTATCCTTGAACCCTGCTTTCTGCCAAGCAAAGAGAAAGGGATAGTACTTACTTAGCCTTTCAGGATAAGAGCCAAAGCTGAAATACCTGCCAAATGAGCCAGTCAACTGAAATGCTTCTCTTCCTTTGTACTGCCCCTAGAAGACATAAGGGAAAAAAAAAGTGGAAATGAGAAATAGAAGATTGGCAGTGGCCTTCAGTAGTTCATAAAGACTATTTTTACCCTTAGAACTGCTTGTGGGTGAAGAGCAGAAGCTGTTCTCTTTTAGCTGATACTGGCCTTGGCAGTGGAAATGGTCAAGGAGAAGGAGAATGGGGACAGAGAATTAGGGGGATTTAAGACTGGATAAGAGTATGATAATAGTATGTAAAATGGCCATCACATCTGGAGAATCCTGGTACACTTTTCATTATAAGTCTGAATGTGTATTATCTAATTAAACATTCATCAAAGGTTTTGTCAGAACTAATTTACTCATGTCTGTCTCCCCCCCAAATTAAAACAATGAAAGAAAACAGCTAATTCAAAGCCTTCTGTAACTGAAGCCCTTAAAAACATTCCACATGTAATTTTTTTCATAAAAGAAAAAATACAGCAAAGAAGTACTTTGCTAGAGTCACTTTCTGTCAGCTAATCTCACATGAAAACAAAAGCTGTTATTACTGTGAGGTCACTGTGAAAGGGAGGTTATGACTGCAGTAAAGGAGACATCAGCATTACATGGGGGCTGCTGGGCAGACAGAAGGCCTATTTATATGGCAAGCAGAGGAGAAAACAAAGGCATTCAGGGTTCCAGTGGCAAAATAGATCACCAGAGCACTAAATAGCTGAAATGTCCAACTCCTGAACAATTACAGTGATTCAGTAAGCTTGGGAGCTTTTGGTTTTGATTTGTAGGAAGCAGAAGTCAGTGGAGGACGAACTCGACTTGACTCAAGAGGAAAAAATTGAGCAAGAAGTTTTTGTCTATGTTCCTGAAAATAGTTTGGGGGGTTTCTTCACTGATGACTAATACCAAAATGATCTGCTTACAAATCTGAGAATAAAAAGTATACCAGCATTAGAGGAGAAATAAAAACCATGTGTGCTTATTATGTCAGGGTTTTTATTTGGGTGTAAAATTTCATTTCAGCGGGCCTGCCTCTTGTACCATTAGACAAGGGATGGCAGGAAGATGAATAAGATTTGAACAGATACAGTTTGAAAAAAAAACTTAAAACAATTTAGGCTCTTAAATCTTGACTTTAGCTTACTCTATGGGACAGCTTGTCAGGGTCTTGATCCTGGTTTTCAAGAGCACAGAGTGAAGTCTTGTGCCTTGATTAAAAATGTATGTGTATGTACCAGGATAGTAAAAGCTGCAAAACTATAAAGTGTTTCTGCACAGAGATTTCATTTTTCCCCTTTTTTGAATATTCAACTTGGTAAGTCAGATGAGTTTTATAACTACATTATTGACTTCTGCTTCTTTCACACCTTGGCTTTTCTTCCAGAGTCACTACTGCAGTGATCTAGATGGTTAAAGATACAGGCTGATAGTCGTGGTTTGAAGGTTGCTTCCAGAGCAGTGGCATTTCTGTTAAAATGTAATTGCTCCTTTATCCTGTACTCTGTTCCATGAGAAGGATTTTTTCCTTCCCAGAAACTGGTGAAGGTTTCAAGGTTCCTTCTTTCATTTCCATTCTTATTCTTCAGCAGGAACTTGTGTGAGAATCAAATCCTTTGTAGTAGGAATAAGTAAGTGTTGTGTTGCTGTTAGCTGATCGTTGTTGTGGTCTTCACTTCCAAACAACTTCTAATTTGTTGAGTCATTCTAACTTCAATTTTTTGCAGTAATCGTTGCACTGACATCAGAGTGGTTTTTTTGGTCAAGCCTCAGGGCTAAACAGGGCACCCTGGGAATTGTGTGTCTAGTTCATTCCTTTCCCTGTGTCTACCTGCTTTTCTTTCTCTGAAAGACATAGGGATTGCCTTCTATACAGGTCAGAGAAGTGTTCAGTGTGAAGACCACTGCAGTCACCATAAGAATTCCCAGTTGGAATTCAGTTTGCTGCTTGTGGCTGGCATGCCCAAAAGGACGCAGTTCAAGTGCTTTCACAGCCTTACTGTTGAAATTCTGGGAAGTGATTAAACTTTGGGAGATTTTTTATTGTTTTAGAACAAGCAGGTGTGACTCAGCAATGTGGTAGGATCCAAAGTGCCAAATGCAAAGTTACTTATTTTTATATAATAACCTGGTTTTTGGTACTCAGCCATCACATCTGAACAGACACAGGGAGATACTTCACAGAGAGATGGGTGGGAGGCTTTTCTTTCCTGCTCCACTGACTGGGAGTATCCATTAAGCTTTCCTTGAAGGTGAAAGATGTCCTACTTTCTCATCAACCACCCATTCAAATAACTTTTTTAATGCAACAGGAGAACATAAGTTTACAATATTAGGTGACCTTGGGTTGTCTCAGTTTTTCAGAGGTGGCACAGGTGACTTCACTGAAGTTCTGCTTTGCTTCAATAACCTGTGTTACCTTTGCACCATGGTCACGGTTGAGAAGAGAGATGGTATTTGCCCTGTGCAAGGCACTTGTACATCCCCTGTAAGCCCTTCCTGTGGAGGCATAGAATGTGAGAGAATAGTGCAGAAGGCAATCTCACACCTGAGGAGTTGCAGCTGTACTAATTACCAAAGATTAGGAACAGGCCTGCCCTTAACAGGCCACAGCTGTGTCCAATAAGGAGGAGTGCTACAAAAGAGTGGGTTAGCTGGATGAGGAGAGAGTTGGGGTTTGGGTGTGCTGTGAAGAGAGCTGGAGTTTGTTCGCTGTGCTGTGAAGAAGGAGGAGTCAGTGCTGCAAGGAGCTGCCCATGAGAAATCACTGAGAAGGTACGGGACCTTTGCAATAAGAGGACAACACCTTCCCCTTCTGAACAAGAAAAGCAAGCTCTGTTTTCACCTGAGAAAACTTGTGGGGTCTTTTGTGCATCTCAGAACATTTACCTCAGGCAAGAACAGAGTAGCAGCCATGCCCAAGAAGTCATTTTCTCTTGAAATGAGGTGTACGTGTACATATTGTCCCTTGAATTGCTTTGAGATTCCCTAAAAAAATACTTTTCCTTTTCCACTTCTTCTCTGAGACTTCATAGAGCCTGTAACTTCCATTAGACCTTGACAAAGACTGTATGATTTTTGGAGGTGTCTCTTTGCTTTCTACTGGGTAGCTGAAATTGAAGTCCCTCACTGATGGTTCTCCAACATCAGCCTCCTCTTATCTGCTGAGGAGCCAGGCACCAACATCCAAATGCATCTGGAAAACAATGCTTTCATTTGTCCTGGTAAACTAAGGGTCTGTGATGTGGGCAACTCAGACTCTGGATTTCTATCCCATGGCTTTAAGTTTTAAGAGTGCACTCTAGCACAGTTTGAGTCCACGCAATCTCTCTGCTAAACCAGGCTTGTGAGGATATTTATCCTGCCAAATTCAAGCTTGTGCGCTATAAGACCATCTGTCCTGTATGTAGGAACTTACTGGAGCTCTTCTGCTCACTGTTTTGCGAAGTTCAAATCTGAAGGGCAACTTTGTTTTTCTCATCCAGCTGCCCTGTTGGCACAGACCTGAGCCTACTTTTCAGTGAATTCTAAAGCCAGTGGAAGATGGTGTCAGGAAGGGGCTCTTCCTCCCACCACTGATAACTCATGCCAGTCTAAGTGCTGTCTAGCTGCTAATTACAGAACTTACATTTCAGAAGAAAACCAATACTTTGGTTTCAGTATTTGGATTTAGTCCTACTTTTCTTTTGAGTAACAAAAGAAAGGGTTTAGAAGTTTAGAAAACGGCTTCATCTTGGATACATGCCTGGCAGATGTCCTGATAGGGACAGTCCCACCAGCAAGCAGCAGTACCACCTCTCCCTAATGAGGATTCCACAGCAGATGTGTTACCTGACAAAACCAAGGGACCTGCCGGCTCCCTGACACTTTTAAACTATTATGAAATGTATAGGGGAGGAAATCAGTGTTGGTCATTTGCATCCTGCAGGGCTGTTGCTTTACTAAATGTGCTGGGTTTTTATGTTGTCTCTGTATTGTCTGGCTAAAGATCAGGATTAGTCACTGAACCTAACTTTGCTTTTGAACTACATTCATACAGCTTCTCTAGGGTCAAGCTGGCTCTGTAGGCATGCTTTTCATCTTGGGCCTTTAGGGACAAGGAGTTTGCAGGAGTGTTAATTAAATCTTTACTTCCAGGTCACCTATGTGCTGGTGGTGTTTGTCTCTCTCATAGTTTAGCAATTTGTTCTTTGTAGAAGGATTGTAAGTTTTCCTGTATGTGTTTCTTTAGTTTGCATTTAGTCTAGGTTGCCCTATGACAGTAAATTCTATTCTGTATTTGCTGAAACCTTGGAAGAACTGGTTGGTTTTGGAAAGGCAGTACAGTTGCTGTACCACTGCCTTCACAGCTTTCACAGCAGTAATAAAGCTTCACTCTGTGTTTTCTACAACTGGACTTAAAAGGTAAAACAAATAGCAGCATAGCAATAACAGGTGCTTTACAGATGTCTGTGTTTTTATCATCCCCTTCCTCTTTCTGATATGCTACCCTGGAAGTAATAAAAGCAATCCTGGAAATAGTTGTCTGCATGTTGGTTTCAGGGAACCCCCTCAGTGTTAAACACGTTGAAATTGGGTTAAATCTGATGAGGGGACATCAGAGGTTCAGTGAAATTCTGCAGTGTAAGTGCAAATCAGACAAATCTCTAATAAAGGCACATCCCCCAGACCTGTGTGACATTAAGCTTTGTAGAGTGCTTTGGGAACTTGTTTCAAACTCCTAACTCCAAATAGGATATATGCTAAATAAACTATAACTTGAACCAAATATGTAATATTTATCATACAATAAACCAAAACTCTATTCCAGTCAGCATTGTTAAAGCTCTCTAGAAAAATGAACTTAAGATTCAGGTGGTCATGGCCCAGATTTTAGTTGAGAAAAATGCCAGAACCTAACAATGGTATACTGTGACTGGGCCAGTAATGAGTGGAGGAGTTCTACATCAGCCTCTCTCAGCGTGGTTTTCAGGGTGTTGGGCATTTCCCCATATCTTTAACCCTGTCAGTGGAAAAGCACAGTGATGGGGGCACCTTGTTGTGTGTGGAAGTCCTTGATATTTCTGTAGTTTGAGACCACGTGGATAAAGCTCACAAAGCAAGCGATAAGCAGTGATCAGCATCTCATACTCTGGTTTCTGCTCTTCCTGGCAGTTGGACATGAATGGTTTCTGTGACATGAACTGTCTGATGCCAAAGCAAGTGTTACATTTCACTTCAGAAGTGAGCAGCATGAACTGAGTCAGGAGATCCCACGCAAACACCACTCCTTACAACACAAGTAGTGCTAAGAAAGAGCATAGGTCCTCGTGCAGCTGGCATGGCTGTGTGAGTGTGTCTCACATGCACTGACTTCTGAAGATGAGCATTTGTTGCTCTGGACCCTATCTAAAGGTTTGCTTGGATCTTAGGGGGACATTTGTTGGTGGTTTTCAATAGTCAGTGCAGATGTTTGAAAGAAACAAATCTGTAACAGGGAGTTACATACATACTTCTTCAGATAAGGTAAAACTGCCTGTTCTTATTTTCCAAACCAGTCAAACCAGACACAGACTCCATCAAATCTTCTGCTAGAGCTCTGCTTTATATCCATGAGGATGTATAGAAGCTGAACACCTCTGTGACTGCCTTCACATAGAATCTGTATGGACCATTATTTCTGTATATAGCTATGAGATTTGTAAGGGTTTAAACTCCAGGCTAACACACTAATGCCTGCAGTGCCAACTCAGAGAGTGCTGCAAAAGTGGAGAAACAGTGATATCCTGGGGTTGTGGAAAGATGAGATCACTCAGGGATGTGTTGAATGCTAATATTACGTGAATGCTGATGACCACACCTTCCCAGGGGCAGAATCACTCACTAAGCTAAAGGGAAAAGTTTCTGAATACAGCCTCTAAAGCTGCAAGAATAATTTGTCCAGGGACAGGTTCATTCTTGTTTGGCAGATTTTTTCAGTGCTCAGCTCGAAGAGCAAGAGAACCTGGGAGAATCAGCATTTAGAAAAAAAAATGAAAGTACATAAAAATTATAAATCTTAATGGCCTTGTAGAGATGCAAATAGCAATGGGTTTGTTAGAGGTGCAAGTAGGAATGCCAACAAAGAAGATACCTTAAAACTTAATATAGGAACAGGAACGTTGGTAGGGGGAAAAAAAGAGACATAGTTTTATTTTCCATTTTACATGGGTATAATAATAAAAGACAAGCAAAAAATTCAAGGTAGTAGTTTTAAGAATTAATACACTGATTAAAGATGGTCTTTACCTTATGGTGAATTTATTCAGTTGGGCTTGAACCCAACACTAAATGTACTTTGGGCCAGAAGGTGGAACAGGAAGGACTGAAATCTGACACCTTTACCAGAAGAGAAATTCTGATGCAGAAATACAGGCAGAACAATCTTTTTGGAAATTTAAATTAAAAAAATCTCACCAATATGAAATTAGAAATTTTTAAATTTTAAGAAGGATTTTAAATCAGCCTGCAATTGCAGTTACAGAAACCAGTGTAAGACATCTTTCATATAAATAGTAGTTAATCAAATTTCAGGTGAAGTGAAGAGACTTTCTTTGCCTCTTTGACTCCAAATTAGTTTTTGAAGTAATTTCTGAGGCATAAGCAGTAAGTTTTTCTCCCAAATTAGTGCATTCCTTCTTTTTACCTGTCATTTAATACTTATTTAAAGAGCTATAGGCAGTACTTTTCATGCATTAAATACAATTTATTGACTAGCTTGAAAAAAAAGTACAACTTGTCCCATGAAATGTGTTATTTGCCAGTTGCTGTCTCATTAAATACTCTGGCTTGTTTCGTGGTAGCTCTTTGCTGCTGAACTTTTGAAAGATAACATGAAACATAACAGGAAGCAAGAGTTTGCCATTTTTTCTTTTTTTCTCCCCTCAGAAGTGGAGTCTGTACTTCTATTGCTCTAGTAAAGCAGTGTTTATGTAGGGTTATTTATAATTTACAAAACACAAAAGTCTATCCAGCTCATCCACATGTGGCCTACGTGACTCAAATAATTACTCAGTTAAATACCACATTTACAGATAAGAGAAAAATGAGTTGTGATTTTGCAATACCTCATCAAGTGGGCTATGTTTTTTAAAAACAAAATGTCTTTCATTTATTTCATGGTTATTTTACTCTGTTCAGTGCAGGAAATGAAAAGGTAATCTTAAGGTTCATGTTTGTCAGAGTTCTAGGGCTCATCCTGTGCATTCTGCAATCCCCAAATTGTTTCCTATTTCCTTTTCTCACGTAAGTCTTTGAGTGAATACTCTTTGTGGAATTGATTTCCTTTATTCACAGAGATGTGAAGGAAACATCATACTAAAGGTATGATTATAAAGGGTGAAAGAAAAAATTGTTCACTTCTACTCTCACATTTGTGTAGGTATATATGATTCTGTAATACTAAGAGAAAATTACAATGCATTTTTGAGACAGAAAATTATTTCCAATGTGGGATAGCATTCATAATACATACTGATGGAGTTCCTTATATGTGTTGTGCCTGACAAGGTTTGAATATGGAACAGCTGGCAAGCAAACACACAGGTTTAGTGCCTTATTGTGCAGCTCATATGGGCTGTAGGAAACCAGCAAGGAAATTATAAGTTAAACTGAGAGCTTTGGGATTTCAGACTTCCCTGTGCTTTCAAAGGCTGTGACTGTAAATGTGTATATTAGAGAATTCTTCAGCTTGATTCAGGCTGATGATGTATGTCACTACCTGATATATGTTTGCAGTAAGAGGAGGATTGAATTCAGATCAGTGAGAAACCAGTTGACCTCTGTATACTTACACGCTTTTTCTCCCAAACTGAAAATTTTACAGTCCCAGTTTTCAAAAAATATCCAATCAGTTCTTTGTGGTAGCCATTGCCACGTGAGAAGCACTAAGTGAAGCCAGTATTTGAGCTGTCTCAAAAGGGGAGAGGGTTTTTTAATAACTAGTTGTGGTGGTTTTACATGGGAAAACCAGTACACTGCTTTATACCCATTGGAACCTTGTGGCTAGACGTTCCCAGGCAGTTTAGGATGAAATTACAGTATTACATGATGGCTCCCCATGAGCACAATTGACTGTCACTAGACCTGCACACAAAATTTGCTCTAATAAGTGGTTCTAGGTATATACCAGCAGTTACCAGGATTTCCAAATAGGTTTGCATTGTGTTTGTAAACTGTTTCATCCTGTATGTCATTTTAATCTGTCCACATCTTTTGTACTAAAGCATCTATTAGCACCTGAGGGGAAATTATAACAGTCATTGTTATGTTAGAAATTAACCATGTGAGTTAACTTCAGCAGTTGTAGCTGGAAAAGTAGAGACAGGCTGTGAGGTGTTGGATTTTTAAGCAGCACTGGTAATTAATAAAGACACAAAGCACATTACTGCTTGTGATAAACATCTGTGATTGTGAGAACAGTGCCCATGCTCAGCTGAAGTGAACATGGCCTGGATGGTTCTCTGTTTAGTGTGGATGAGTTGGGGGGGGACAATCCTTTTAACTGAGAGTCACTGGGAAGCCAAATTTAAGCATCTTATAGTTAAAAGTGGTGAATTAGGGCTGTATAGAGATTATGATTTGTCCACCACATTCATCTCTTCTGTGAGGTTGAAGCCATGTCTCAGTACAAAATCACTGCCAAGCTGAAACTATAATCATATCCATAAAATAAGGTTATAAATAGGTTTGCAGCATCAAAATTAATTAGCCTTTACCTATTCATAAATGATTGCATTACTGTGACTGTAATTTAAAATGGACTTCAAGACAATTCACCCTCAGATACGGTTTCCTTCGAGTCAGGAGAGCAGATACCACAGTGAATATCCCAAAAAGTAGTCCTTCTAATTTCCCCAGCATTTAAGGGTGATACAGGTAGGAGAATGAATTATCAATGCAACTGTAATTTTATAAATTTAAACTGGAAAAAAGGCAACTCAGAACCTCCCAATAGTGTCAGACATTTGGAAAAGCTTTGTGTGTTTAGTAAGGTCAGCTTTCTCTGGCTTTATACTGCATTGCCATGGTATGGTCAGTTTGTCCTTTGTGGCAACAGCTTTTATCCTGGTCAGATGTGCTGCAGGAGCCTGTGGAATTTCATGCTTCTGCTGCTAATTTCCATTATGTTGTGCTGTCTCTAAATACTTCACTGTACTGAGCAAGAGTTTCAATTACTATCTTCATGCCATGACATCCAGATGCTGAGAATTTATTTCTGTTCACATGAAAGAAGCAGTCTTGGAAAAAGCTTATCAGATGGTCTCTATTACAAATTTATACAGCACCTACCAGCAGAAATAAGAATGCAGTCCCAAGAACATGCAGGTATTAGTCTTGCTAAAAGAAGGTTGAGTGTGTTACTTTCCATCTCAGGCAACATCCCTCTGTGGAAAAGGGCTGTAGAAATTAATTTGGATTAAATAAATGCTTGATTTTATGTAAAAATAATTCTAAAAGCATGTACATTTTGTTGCTGTGCATTTTAGTTTTGAGAGATTTCATTATTCATCGGTAATTCTGTAGCAGGACCACCACATTCACATTGGTGGTTAACATCATATATAATTGAATATTTTCCTCAGAGTTGCAGTGTGTATTGTAGTCCTTAATATATATATGTTAGACCCAGTTAATATTTAGTGTTTTGCAAGTGTTAGGAAATGGTTTATTTGTCTTACTTTTTTTTTCCCAATTAGATTCATAGTGCAGTAGTATCTTTAAAATACCTCAGCTAAGCAGAATTGACTGAAAGGCTCATGAGTGAATACTGAATTTTGACAAGTGAGGGTGAAAGGCAGCTGACAGGTTTATCTTTATGTACACATCTGTCCATACATGCACACATTCTCCTTTGTGGCTGGGGCTGAATGTCCTGGCAAATGCAGAGCAGCAGAGCTTTGCACACTGCAGGTGAGCAGGCTCTGCTTGAGACTGGAGAGGATTTTGTGCTCTGTGATGGTTCAGTGGCAAAGTGACAGTGACAAAGCCTGGGCTGGTACCTTCCGCATACACTCAACTTGTGGGTATGAGCAAATAATAAAGACACAGTTTGGAGGGAGGAAATGATGGCTGGAAACAATGAGTGTGGATTTGCCAAGGTTTTACTCCTTGCCTTCTAGGATAAAACAGCTGGATGAAGCTGTGCATGAGGGGGAGTAGTAGATGTAATTTATCTTAACTTCAGCAAGATTTTTTGTACAAGGTCTGCAAATTTTCCTGTGTCCAATTCAGAATTTGGGTGGGTGGACAAATCAATGCATAATTAGTGGTTGGCTGGTCTGGCTTAGAGGGTAGTGATTAATGGCTCATATTCTAGCTGAGACCTGTGGCAGGAGGAACACCACAGGATTTTTTTTGTCCTGTGTGACGCTTTCAGCAGTGCCCTGGAGGAGGTGATAGAGGCACGCTCATGAAGTTTGTAAATGACACTACATTACAGAGATCAACTGATAGACCTGAGGACAGGGCTGTTGGCTCAGAGGGACCTAGACAGGATGGAGGGATGGGCCAGCAGGAACTCTACAAAATTCTGCAGGAATAAACACAACATCATGTGCTTGGGAGGGAAGAATCCTCCTGCAGTGGTGGAGGCTGGGGAGCAGCTGTGCAGGGACAGCCCTGGGGTGTTGGCAGAGAGCTGGGCAAGAGCCAGCCCCGTGCCATGGCAGTGACAATGGCCAGCAGCATCCTGGGCTGCTGTGACACAGGCTGCACTGACAGGAGCAGTCAGGAGGCTGAGGGAAGAGATTATTCTTCTTACATACAGTTCTTCAAACCTTATCTAGAAAGCTCCAGGCAGTTTAGGGCCCTTCAGTATGAGGAAGGCATTGATATGCCCAGCAAAGGGCCACCACAATGGTCACGGGGCTACAGGTTTTTTAGGAGGGGAGGCTGAGGGTGCTGGTTCTGTTAACCCCAGACAAAAGAAAACTTTGGAAGAAAGGGGGATTTAATAACAGCTTTCCAGTTTCCAAAGGAGGTTATTGAGATGATGGAGTCCCAGCAGTGAAAAATGAGAGAATACAGAGACAATGATCATGAATTAAAACAAGAGGTTCAGACTGGATGTAAGGAATAAATCTTTCATGAGTTCAGTCAAGCAGGCGACAGAAGAGGTTGCCCAGAGTGGTTATGGAATCCCCACCATTTAAGGATTTCAAGACCCACCCAAATGAAGCTGTGGGCAACCTCATCTAAACTAATAGCTGTCCTTGCATTAAGCAGGAGGTGGGAGTTCAGACCTCCTGAGGTCCCTTCCAAACTCAGTTATACTTTGATTCTGTAATAACTGGTTGAAATGTGCACAGCTGTACACAGCTGGAAAGGAATTCCAGTTCATCGTTCTTTCTCTGTGCTGGGCAGATGTTGCCTGAAACCTCCCGAGTTGTTGAACTCATGAACATACATGAACTTACCAAGAATTCTGTAACAAAGAGGTTCATGTGGCAGAGGGTTTAAACCTGGAGCCAGTTTCTACACCACAGGCCATGTTCAACACAAATCTGTGCCTTGGGCAATGCTTCAGCAACTTTCCCACAGGGGAGAAAAATGGATCCCATCTTATGGTGAGACCAAAGAGCATTCTTCCCTTCCTCTCTTCCTCCCTCCCTCCCTGACTTGCTCTCCTGATTTGTATATTTTAACTTGTGCTTCTTTTTTCTTTTCAAAACCTGCATCTTTTAGTAATTTTAAGTAATTCTAAATTTAGAAATTCGTATCTATATTTTAATCTTTTTTATGGAAAAATGTAGCAAAAAGTGCCCTTTTGCCAATGTAGAATGGAAAATACCAGCATGATTTGCATGTGAGATTGATGTGATGATTCTAAAATTTAGTAATGTGTATAGAATTTTGGTTTAGTTCAGATGTGCTTCCCTTAATTTTAGGTGTATTTTCTTCTCTACCTTTAAAGGAGAACACCTCTTCTGGAATTCAGCTCCTATCTCTTTATCTGTTCAAGTGCCTTGTTAAGTGGCTTTCTTTAACTAAAAGATGACAGTGTGTTATTTGACTCACAGCTTAGCTTTTTACAAGAAAAATTGCCCTTCATACATTTCTGGTTTGATATGACACTTTAGAAGGTCTTTTTGCCTGATCCAGTGCTTACTGAAACATGGAATTTGGGGTTTTTTCCCATTGCCTTCAGTAAACACAATCTCAGCAATCCAGAATTAGGCACCTTCAATTTTCCTTATGTGGGAAGCAACCCAAAATTCTTTTTGGACATAAATCAGGATATCCTTGATTTTTTTTTTTTTCTGTCCAAGAAAATGAAAGCAGCAGAAAGCAACCTGATCAGGTTACCTGGGCCAGTGCTGCAAAATTCTTAGCAGGCTTGTACTAGAGGATAGGAGTGAACCATGTCCAGGTGACTCATCACAGACTCATCGCAAGCTCTAGGAGGGTTGGCCAAGAAAGCATCTGACTGACTCTTTGGCAACAGCAGCAGCCTGCTAAGCCCGTTTCACGTTTCTCCACGTGTCTGTGATTAAGAAAAAGCAGTGATCCCACCACAGTGTCAGTGTCATGTTTCCATCTCTGTGAGTCAGCCATTTAGAGGAGAATGGGAGGCATAAAGAAGCCTGGCAGCGCAGATTTCCATCTAAGAGGTGATGTGAGCTTCCATGGGGCTGCATCAGCCCCTGAGATGGAGACATTTGCTTTAACTGTGGCATCATCCCTGCACAAAGGTTGGACTCAGAATGTTCCCTCCTGAGTTCATGTAAGGCAGCAGATTGCCAAGCAGAACACTGAAATTGCCTTTGATGCATCTGCCCAGGTGACTCATCTGTGAGCACTTCTGATCTGAGCAGCAGATTGAATCAAAGCATCTCTGAAATGGGTGGGTCACCCTCGTGCAAAACTCAAATCCTTCACATGACCAACTGCACTGGAGAGATTTAAGGGAGTGCAATAATTTTTAGATTTTATTTGCACCATTCCATATGAAAAATGTTTCCATGAAATCAGGGCAAAAGAGTAAAATACCTACAATTATGAATTTTGAAAACAATAATTTGAATTTATAGTTCACCTTCTGAAATTTTCATTATTAAGAGCACACAGAGCTCTAATTTGCAAGAACCACCAAGCAATTTTAGCTTCTGTGGGCAGAGCTGGCTATGTAAAGCTGGTCCAAGAATCCCCTTCAGTGAATCCCTACACAGCAATGCCCTGTACTGGTTCTGAGACTACAAATGACATGCACTGTGACATCACAGGCAAAGGCTGGCTCAGGGACTGGGGCATCTCAGAAGCCCAAAAGGCTCCTGCTGAAGTCAGTAGGAACCCTGGACCTTTGGCCTTTTTTACTTGGATGAAAATGCTTTCTTTGTGGTTTTATGAACTTAGGAATTTGTGCTCTTAATCCTGTTCCCTTGGAGTTGAGAGACAGGATGTGTTGTAGTTGCAAAACTCAGCAGGTGAAGTCATGAAGCAGAATCTCTAGAGAAGTAGAGCTTTTGCAGTTTGATTTGCAAGAAAAATATGCTCACAAGGAGTCTTGGGCTTAGGTTCAGAAAGAAATTGATACACATACCTTTTGCAAAAAGGTGTTCTGCAAAGGAGAGGATAAGTGTGCTCCCTCCTTTTTAATGCTTCCCTTGGGAAGGAAAATGGGGAGAGAATCCTCTGTAAACCTTTCCATTAGATCTACTGATTGTAAAGCACAGCTTTAGCTCAAAATTTCAATTTGGATCAGTTTTCTGTATATTTTGTAGTTTTTTTAACATTTGTGATAATTTATTCTGCTGTAATTTGCATCTGCTTTCAGATAGGAAAAACTTAGTATGGCATCTGGAGGTCCATTTGAAAAAGGAGTGTCCTTACCAGGGTAATTACTGGTGCAGAGTGTGGGACTAATTCATCTTCCTTCATTGTTAGTGCCAGTGTTAACAATGAGCTGGTGAGTTCAGAGCTACTCAGGCAGGTTTGGGCTCCACTGGTATTTGCAGTGCTATATGTGTGTCAGACCATCTTATTTTGTATTAATTTCCAAGTTTTTCTCATAGGACTTCCAATATGGAACTTTTGCACAGGATGAAACGGGAACTCCAGTAACTGATCTCTTCAGGGTTAGTTGGCTCTCTCACTGCTTGTGTTGGCACTGCTTGGGTTTAAAGCTTCCAATTACAAAATTTTGTCTTTTTGCCTGAAAAAGTGAAGTTCATTTTGAGGTTAATTGAAGCTGTATTACAATGACAGATATTTCACCTATTGGTACATTAAACTGTGTTCCAGACTTTGGTCTCAGTACCCTGTGACATATCCTTCTTATATTAATTAAACTGTATTACGCTCTAGTGAGAGTTTTAATACAAAGAAATGAATACAGTGAAGGTTGTTTAATATGGTAAAAACTCCAGGATGTCTTCTAATGTTACAGAAGACTCAGAAATGTTGTGTTTGGGAGGAGTCTAACCTTATATAGTTGTACTTTCTTGAAAAAATACTTTAATCTTGCTCTCCTCTCTTTCAAACAGCCACCTTTTGTCAGTACAAAAGTTAACACGGTTAAAGCCTGTTTTTGTAATGTCTGACTTTATTGCTCAAAACACTAAAAATTATATCTCAGTCTTGCAGAAGGGGATGGGATTTTCTTTGTCTCAGTGGTAAAATACTTTGGTAAATGAGAACAGTGGGATCTGAAGAATTTTTTTGCATATGTGGATATAAACTTTTTTCTTTATTTTTCAAGTTGAAAAAAAATTACTAAGTAGCTGGATTTTTTTTTTGTCCCAGTTGTAAGCTTACTATTTCATTTTGGGCATGTAACTTTCTGCAACTGTTGGATTTTATGCTTGAGAGTTTTCTGAAGAGTTTTCTGAAACCTTTCAAGATTTTAAGAGGTATTTTTATACCGTTTTGCTTTCCAAAATGGTATAAAATTGTAATTTTTGTCTTTTAACGCTGGTAACTGCCTGGCCCCTCCTTGTCACTCTCCTGATATGGTTTTTAATCCTTCAGTCTCTGGTGAATCTGTCGGCGGGGCGAGCAGGGGGCCGGCTCTGTGGCATTGGCAATGCTGACGAGTCTGTCAACACGGGGTGTGCGATTGTCCCCCGGAGCTTACATCCAAGTTTGTTGTACCAGGCAGAGAATAGAATGTGGGAGAAGTTATTCTGAGTGTGTGTGCATGTGATTGCAGTTTCCAAGGAGACCACCTTCTTTGTCTGAACATGTCCAAAATGATTGCCTAATTGATCTCATCATGTGGGACACTCTGTCTGTCTTTCTGTCTGCTTCTCTCATGCGTTCTCTCCTCCACATTGTTAATCAGAAAGTAAAAAATGAAAAGTTATGTTCTTGCAAAGAGCCAAACAAAGCCATTAGCCTGTCCAAACGACAGGCTGGGGCTGTCCCTTAGCCAGAACCGATGGGCAGTGTGTCACCAGTGGGCATGTGAGACATGTTGCTGCTACTATTTCTCCCCAGTCTGTGCTCTAACTCGTGCATAGATGATGCTGAGCGCGTCTTTGAAAGAGACAGCTGTTAATGCTCCTACTGAATTTCCACTAATTATAAAATGAAAGGACTGGCTCTCTTTTTCTTCCCAAAGCTCAATAGTCTAGTTTCACTGATTAAAGAACCAACAACAAAAAAATCCCACAACACACAAAAAGCTCAGGGAAGGAGGAGACGTCAGCCAGTGCCGGTGCTGAAAAGCATGCTGATGTGCTTTTTTTGTTGCTTGTGGTTTTGTTAGTACTGATGATGTGCTAATGAAGGCCAAAGCTCTTTCAAATTTAGTCCCTTGACACTGGAACTGGAAATGAAGAGCTCAAGTTTAAAAACATTCCTGCTAAAGGGAGGAGAATATTGCACAGGGCAGTAAGAATGAGGTGCTGCAGCAGAACTGCAGGTCACTTCATACTGCAATTCCTATCACTCAGGACTTTGGCCAATCCCCACTTTCTTGCTAAGCAAAAACTCCTATTAAACTCAAGAGAAATTTAACCTGAGCTATGGAAACACAATGTTATGGAGACAGAAATTACATCACAGTTCAGTATGTAAAAAAGCTTATTAGAGTATTGAAAAAATATAGCAACTACTGGAAGAAATATTTTTTTTATCCCCTCTGTGGTTTTATTTATTTATAATTTTTATTACAATCCTCTTCCATAGAAATGCAGTGCTTAGAGAGGAACATCAGTTGCATAGCATGGTTTTGTTTGTTTATTTGTAATAAGTGTCTATATAATCTGTGTGAAAGCGGGGAGAGGGCATAGTCTGTATCAGTTTATCTACTGTGTGTCACAAGGGGGGTAAATACCAGCTGGCACAGGAAATAGGTCCAGGCACACGTAAACCAATGGAATGAAGTGTGGAGAGCTTGAGAAGAGTCTCAGAAAATACATGCAGTTTGCAGGAGCCACAGCTCCCAACTTCCCTGGTGGCATTTACTGGAGAGAATATGATTCATCTGTCTCTTCATGAAAAAGTCTCCGTTAGAAGCCAGTCCCTCTCTGCCTTTCCTGCAAACTGGACAGAAGGGAATAGTCTCAGAGGCTTTGACTTGCCAGTCCCTGCTGCCTCCTTTCTTTGCTGTGAGCAGAGCTGGTGAGCTGCTGGGTTCAATCCAACACGGAATCTTTGCCATTGGCCATGCCCCGAGCATGGAGGGGTTACAGACTGGTCCTTACTGCATTCACACGTCTTTGTGACAGAGAATATTTTCTCCATGTTTCATAAAGATCAAAATTTAGGCAATAAGCAGCTTGAGGACAACTTAAATGACTGAGAAATCCAGATAATGTTACAGACTGAGACCATTAGGTGGGACAGAGCAGGTTAGTGCAAACTGGGGTGAAGCAGCAGTTGTAGTCAGCACCTGGGGGTTAATTTAGTGGCCTGTTTAGGGAATGATAAAAAGATACAGTACTGTGGCTGTGAATCTTAAATGTCCATCACAAGCACTCTGGTCCTCCCTGTACAACTCTGGGGAAATTCCTGAGCTGTATTTAATTAAAGCATGATAAATGGTGTATTTGAGCAAATAAATTTCTTTCCCCTTCTGTTGCTCCCTTCTGGCCAAAGCCTGAGGCCATTTCATTTCTCTTCTGTTCTGGAAAAGTGATATGAAGAGGAGCTCATGACCTTTTAATTTGAATGTCTTATGATTCAGCTAAGAACAATCAAATTTGTAGATACATTGGATTTATTTTCTTTTAAAATAATAGCTGTTTGAACCTACTTGCATTCCATGCAAACAGGTAACTGTTGAACAGGATTCATCTTTGACAGGTTAGCTGTGAGGCAGCGCTTTGCAAAGTTTTCCAGAGAGACCTGTTTGCTCTGGGAATCTGACAAGGGGCAGCACAATGGCAATAAGGAGCATGCTTGCTGAGCAGCAGAGGTGCTGCTCACACCTCAGAGCAAAAAGAAGCAGCTCTCACCCCCAGTGTCTGTACTTGCACCTTCCTGGCCTGAATGACCAAGGCTCCCAAGTGATGTGTGCCTTCATTTGCAATATGGCTGTTTGGAGTACTGCACAAACAGAACTGCTTCCATTTAACATGAGGGTTGTGAAATAAACATAAATATAGACTTCTCTGGTGTGCTTGATAAAAGACATCTTTCTGAGCAAAAGGCTGAGATGTGACAATCAGCTTGAGCATACATTTGAAAAAAATCTCTATGTACTCTGTAGAGATTCAGCTGCTTTTGAAATAAGTGTCAGGTATTAGACCACCAAGTCAGAAGTGACAGCAGTGAAGGACACAACTGCCCTTTCACTTGTGCCCTGAAACACTGAGCTCTCCAGACATACCTGCCTGCTTGCTGCCCTTATGTCACAGCTGCCAGAACAGACAGGCTTAAACATTTCCTCCCTCTTGTTCCCTCACCTCCCAATCGCTATTTTCCCTTGTCTTAGCTCCTCCCACAGCATTTTATCAAAAGATGTTGGACAAAATCATGCTCTCAAAGGGTGCTCCTGACTCACAGAAACTGTATTTATTATTATTATATTATTTATTATTCAGCCAGATTCCCAAATACAAACTTTTTATTTGGTGCTTCTACACTTGAGATCTTTAAATTCTTTAGTACAATATTTTGGGCCAAACTTAGGCTCCGCCGGGCTGGATCTGCCCTTCTTGTGGGAGTGCTTATTAAACTGAAGTTAATGAACAGTAACCATGTAAGAGCTTTCACCTGAGGCAAATTATTTCTATTGCCATTTTTAAAGTATATTCTATAGTACTTCAACAGAATATGTTTTTAGTAATCTTTTTAAGCTAAAGAACGTATTAGAAGAGGTCCTTTTTTATATATAGCTATTGTACACGTTTTGTCTTTGGCACATACCCTTTCCATAACACATTTTGTTGTGATTATAATCAAGAAGACTCAACATGTTTTTTCAGTATTAGGAAACATTTTTTAATTTGATTAGACTGGAGAACAGTTTACCACAGTATCAGGCAAGTCAGGGAATCCCAGCATTTGCTTTTCCACATGGTCTTGTATCTCCCATAAGTAAAGCAAGCTGAGTGGAAGCATGTTACACCCATGAGGCAGGAAGGCACAGATGGGATTGCTCTTCTTCCTCCCTGGAAGTAAGAAAGTTTATGAGGAGGTAGATTCAAATTAGGTAACTCTGTATTCTTTATATTTTAGCATTTGATTTCATGTGAAATCATCTATGATTCTTTCTGTAACTGATTTCACTGGTCCTTTCTGGCTCTTTCTTTTCTTCCATGACAGGGAGGTCTATTCTGTTTCAGTACATGGTTCTAAGGGTATATGGAGCAGAGAACACAACAAATATCTTTGTTATTTTACTCAGTTTGAGTCTCTTTCTCTTTTGCTCGCTATTTTGAGTAGAACATAGCTGTTTTCTTGCATTTCAATGTCAAAGGGACTGCATTTTCTGACTGGGACAACATCCCAGATGTGTCTTCAGATCTTTTAGGCCCCTCTTGAGGCTGTTTCCCACTGTTCTGAGAGTTTAAGTGCTAGGGACAGGCTGTTGTGATTGCCACACTGCTCCATGGACAGGAATCAGTACACTAGGGCATTTTCTCACTCTCTGTTTTAGTATGTAAACATTTCCAATCTCACAGTGGAGTCAAAGGGTGTAACTGTTGAAAAATCAAAATAATACAAGATTTTGATCAGCCTCACAGAGTGTTTGGAGCCAAAAATGTGTTTTCAGAGACCCACTTACACTGGGCATTGGCACAATAAGATCTGCCCATCTAACAGGAAACTACCATCCCTGATGGTACTGATAATTAATTTAATTATATCACCTGTGGCACCACTTGTTAGATTGCCTTTGAATACAAGGTGTCAGAATAATAGTACTTCATGGATATTTAGGAAGTTATAATTAAAAATTATTCTTAAAATATCACTTCCATTTCCACTTACGTTTTTCTAATTTAAACATTTCTAAATAAAAATCAGAAGCAAAACTATTCTTCTTCTTCCATGTACTCTGGTTTTGCTACTCCCACAATAGTACAGCTTAATGTGCAGAAGCAGAACTTTCCACCTTAGTCCAGAACTGAGAACTACAGGAATGATCAGACATTAGATACATTCACTACTCCAGTACCCTCAAAAACTACAGGAATCTCAAAAATCATTCTACTTTGACATGAACACATTTCCTTCAACAACTTTCTGTTGTGGAAAGGTTATTCATCCTTTCCTTGCTTCACAACAGCCTGGAAGTGAAAATGCTTCTCTTAAAAGTGAGGCTGGTTTACAGAAAATTTTATTAATAGCCACCTCTGCCAGGGCAGTGAGGCATACAGAATGCATTCCCCCCTACTACTGGGGTGTCCTGAGCACACGGTGACAGAGCCTGAGCTCGGGGACATGGGACGAGGGAGGTGATTTAGCACAGCCCAGGGCAGGCGTGGGAACTGCCCCCACCTCTCAGGCAGGCTCACACTGCCCCTTGCAGAACAATCAGGGGGATTGTGTTGCTTGGCTGTTCAGTGCAGCGTTTGGAGACTTGCTAATGATCCATTCCAAATGGTTTGGCCAGGCAACGCTTTTGTACAACTCAGATGTAACTCAGATATAACCTTGTGTGCTTCCCACTTTGTGCTGTGACAGTGCTGCTGCTTACACGGGCTTTGACCACGTTTCTAAAAATAAGAGTCTTTTACCTCAGTCATGAACTTATTTTTTGGAATATTGGAGAAAGCATCAGAACACAAGAAACATCTTTAATTAATTGACTGAATAACCAAAAATACTTGTCTCCCTTGTCACACACAAGTGAGTCTCATAATAATTGTGCAGATATCTTAACATTTATTTCAAGTTCCTAAAGCTCTGATATATAATTCATGATTTACAGCAGAGACCAGAAATTAAGAGGCTGGATCCTATTTTCATTGAAGCCAACAGCAGAACTTGAGCCAATGCCCTGTAATAGGACAACACACTATTCCTCCAGATCCATTAGCTTTCTCAGTATAAACCATTTTAGCATCTGCCCTCCCACTGTCATGTGGTTCAAGTAGGAACTGGTGGCACCAGTGAAGTGTGAATAGGCAAACACAGTTTGGTACCTTACTGTAATGGGTCTGGAGCTCATGAGGATCCTGGCTCCAGCACTCACAATTCTGCGTTGCAGCATCTTTCCCAAAATTGACCTTGGGGCTGACTAATGAAAGGTGCTTATGTTATAGTTGGCACAGAAGAAAGTGCAGTCTGGAGGAAGATGTCTGTGATCACCTGTGATCTGATGGAAGTGGTGTAGGATTTCTGTGCTGTTGTCCATGCTGTTGGGTTGGAGATAAGAATGAGATGTACTGCTGTCCTGGGAAGATGCATCAAATCATTTTTCCAAAGAATTATATTGTCCCCTTTGCCTTACAAAATAAGGACAAATGGCCCAAGGGAAATGCTATGTATAATACTATCAAGAATAAATATGTTCTTAGAAAAACATTACCAAATGTAACCAAGAAAATACTTTCCTGGAAACTAGTGCACTAAAGTAAACTAAAAAATCAACCAATTTAACTTTTCTTCAAACACTGTCTGTGACACAGCAGTGTCTGCTGCAAGCTGCAGGGGTTGCATCAAATGCAAAACAAAAAGAAGTCAAACCCAGGATTTTTGCTACAACATGTTAAAACTATCAAAGGTATAAATTTTGATGATCTGATCAGAAGTGTAAAAATGTATTTTTCCCCCTAAGTTTTCCTGTCTAAATTAGTGGGAAATTGCTGCTTTTAAGTTGGCTGCACCCGATAAAAAATCTATTTTTTATACAGAGATCCATGCTTTTATATCTAACCATGTGTGACTCAGTCTGACAGAACTTCACCAATACCTCTTGCTCCAAAATGGCTTCACACCCTAAATCCTGTGGCAAAACCCTCCCGTGGCACTCCTTCTGAAAGAATACCTTCTCTCACTATCACTTTTAAAATTTACTAGTCACTTATACTTCTGTCATGTTCTTGCTTATAATATTCTGAGAAATGCAGTGTCAATATGGGTTGTTTCTTTTATACAAGAGGTTTATATGACAGCTGGCTGCTCTCCGAAATGGACTGGTAGAAATAACCCAGTTTTCAGGCAGAGGAAGGAAACCCAACTACCTCCGTGGTAACAGTTCAATCCAAAGTACTCTTTAAATGCTAAGCAATTTCTGAGGCTGAGTTTGGATGAAATCCTATCTACAGTCCTTGTTTATCTATTTTTCTTGTTCTTTACACCTCATCTAAACAAGCCTGTCTGCATAGAATTAGATGCAGAATTCAAATCTTGAGTTATTTATAATTTGAACTTTTTATTTCAGAACAAAATACTGTGTTGAGGACAAGATTTATTCTTTTTGTCCCAACGTGGGTGTCTTGGTTTCAAAGACAGGTGTTTGCCAAGGAAGGCAGGAACCTTTCTTAGAATGGTAAAATATTACTTCCTTCCCTTGGGATTATTATAACTTTGAAATTAAGGGGCTTTCAGGCAAAGGTATGGGAAAAGGGGTGTCAGTTCTTTACTTGTGTGTGTGTGTGTATAACAAGGCAAACAAGCAGAACACAAACCCAGTCCCAGCCTCTCCTGGCGGCTCACTTCCCTTGCAGTGCAGTTCCGGGCACAGCCAGCAGGGGCGCTGCTGGCTCCTGGCCGGGCAGGGTTGTGGCATTCCCATTCTCTGAAAAATCCCTTTGCCCAGGATTTTTCTCCTGGGAAGCTGAGAAGCCTCAGAGAAAAAGGAAAACAAATTTGCTTCTCCTGTGTTGTGCTCACATGTGGAATATGTTTGGAGATTGTTTACCTACAGGTGATTGTTTCATTGGTTTCTGGTGTGTGTGTTCACTCGTTGGCCAATCAGTGCCAAGCTGTGTTGGGACTCTGGAAAGAGTTTTCATTATTATCTTTTGGCATTGTGTAAGTATTTTTTCTGTATTCTTCAGTATAGTTTCGTTTAGTATTCTTTATTATAGTATTATAAAATAATAAATTAGCCCTCTGAGAACATAAATTAGCCTTCATTGTTCCTGCCACAGGGCGCCCCGCAATACAGTACAGGGTGGCTGCAATGATTCCCCCGCGGCTGCAGGGGGCGCTGTGGCGCGAGCGCCTCTCTGCACGTGGGCCATGGCAGGCGGGATGGAAAAGGGGCTTCTCTGGCGAGCCCGCAGGGGCAGCGGGTCCCGGTGCCCTCATTGCCGCAGCCACAGCAGGAACCTTGGAATGGTGGTTGGAATGGCAGGGACGAGCAGGCCCTGGAGCAGCAAACTAAATGTAAGAGAAAATCCACAGCTGTAGTAGGAGCCATGGGTGTCCTGGCAGGGGATGTGGAGTCACATAGTGAGAAACTCGAAGCAGGGGCAGCAGCAGCAGCAGCCAGGCTTGCAAACACGGCCCCCTCAGAGGGGCTCAGGGTCCCAGGTTTTCCCTGAGGCACCCAAGTAGATGGTGAGGGTCCTTTCTAATGAGGTAGGATGTTAATAAGGTTCCAGTGCGACGGTGTAGATGGTGAGGGTCCTTTCTAGTGGGGTAAGGTGTTAAGGTCCCAGTGCAATGGCCGCTCTTACGACCAAAGGCTCACCCACAGAAAGGAAGAAGCAATACAGGGCTGGGCTCTGGCCATGGCAGTGAGTTCTCCCTGCAGTAACCAAGAGCTCAACCTTTCTCCCCTGATGCAGACAGCAAGAGAGTGAGAGGAGTTCAGCCCAGCCCAGCCCCTCACTCTCTGGCCAAAATCTCACAGTAATTCTGCCCTTCTCAAGAGAAAAGCCCCCATGCAAGAGAGAAGCCAGCTGCACCCTTCTCCCACTATGGCCAATTTTTGTGTCTCTCTTAAGTACTGATCATTATTGTTTCTAAGCAGCAGATGGGACAAAATTCCATGAGAGAAAGAAACCCGAAAGGAAAAATCCTAACCCCCACCAGTGGGATAATGCTCTTCTGTTCAAATAGGGATGAGTTAAACTAAAGCCGAACAGTGAGTGAATGAGAAAATTTGCCAGCTCAAAGGAACGGGGATGATTTCTCACATTTACTAATCAGACGTGCTTAAACTGTCTATCAGAGATAATTTTCTTTGTAAAGAAAGGAGACTTCCAAATCCACAGCACAGAAAATTCTAAAAGGAGCATAAAGACAACTTCATACAGTGATGGGTGGAGAAATCTGTGCTGCCTTTGGGATTCAAAAAAAGCAACAGCCTGCTAGGAATAGAAAACCACTGGCCAGGAATTTCAGGACAGTGGACCTAAAAAGGTGGTTTTCTGAGTTCATTCTTGAGCTTATAATATGTGTAAAGCTCCCCATGTGTGTCCTTTTGCTAGTGCTGGGTTTGCATTTGTCTCATCTGTGGCCTTCCTACCTTGCTGATGTTTTCATAGCACTCAAAGCATTCTGATTAGTACCTTTTTGTAGTACATCTAATCTCCACTGTTGATGATTTCCCCATCTCATGTGAAGAAATTTAATCAACAGACCCTTGGACTGAAAAGGCCATTTAGTCTGAATTTAAAGTTCAGTTGACCAAAACACCTACTCAGGTCCTCTTCTTGCAGAAGGGCAAAAGGGATCACTGAGAAATTCTGCTGTTTAAAAAAAAAATGCCATGAAAGCCCTTTTCCCCCCCACTCTTCAGTTTCATGTGAGACATGACGTATATGTGAAGTGTCATGTAAATTCAGTCTCTTCTGGTGGCTGGGTGTTCATAGTATCCCCTGTGGGCCCACAGGTTGGTTTTGTTACCAGTCATGAAAGACTAAATGGCTTTGTCATGTCTGTCTTTGGCATTAATAAGAATTTTCAGTGCTTTTAAAAAAGAACAAGGACACAAAAAAATACAATGAAGGGAACGGTGGTGTTTACCACGACTTTATTAGCTTTACTTGTAATCAGTCATGGAGCTGTCCAGTGGAGCAGACCTGTGGAAAAACGTGTTCCACCCCACAGCAAACAGTGCTGTGAATGACTGGATGGAGGAGGTGATGTGAACTGAGAGCCAGGAGGTGCATGGAGCAGTGCCCTGACCCAAGAGAGACTGAGGCAGGCTTTTCTGTGTCAGATTTGATTGGTTTGAGTAAACAGAGCCCGTGCATTTCCGAAAGGCTTTAACAAATGTGTGAGACATCCTGCAGCCCTGCGCCGGAGCAGTGCCACAGCTGGGAGCTCACCTTTCAACTGTGCTTTGCCTGCTTCCATATTTCAAAAGTTAGCAAGGATAAGATGAAAGTTTTAGCTAAGTTAATGCTTTTGAAACTCATGTGACCCTTCAAGTTCTTAGAACTGTAGCAGGAAAAGATTTTTTAAAAAGTGTAGTTGTTTTTCACATTGTAGCACATCCATAAAAGCCGTGCGTTTTAAAGTATGCTTCAGAGGTAAACTCCTTTGAATCCACAGAATAAATTTGCTGCATCGCATTAAATGTAAAATACACTTTTTACACATCTTTATGTTCTTGCAGAACTATCTGTTAGTTGTTTCTAAGCTAGAATAATGGTAATTTGGCTTCATTCTTCATCCTTGATTTCATCACATAGCAGAATATTGCTGACACTCTGCAACACTTAACACCTTTAGCAAGCATGGATTGAAAAAAACCAAAGGAAGAGCATGCCTTTCATATTCTCCTGTTTGTCTTTCTACAGGCTTTAGCTGCATTGCCTGTAAATGCTGCAAATCCAGACAAATTAGGATCAATACCAATACCACTGAAAAAGTATTTAAAAACAAAATACAATTATGCAGAAACACAAGGAAGAGACAACTGTCAGTGAGTTTCAATGAAATACCTGCCTTTGTTTCACTATTTTCAATTTCAGTGTGGTAGAATTTAATTTATTTTTGGGATGTGTTCTGCTTTGTAATGAAACCTTGTGGATTGAAAGCTTCAGCTGCTGCACGTTACATCTTGTCTTTTGAGGTTATCAAGCATCCTCTTGTAATGGCTCTAGAGGTGGAGAATGCCTTCTGTCACCTCAGAAGACAACTCCTATCGTTGTTTCTTGTTCTTCTGGCTGCACAGGCAGCTCAAAAGTCACACTTGGTTCCTAACAGAGGCAGCTGCTACTCATGGGATGAATTCCAGCTTAAACACCCAGCCCGAATCTCCTGGATGTCCAAGAGAGTTGGGGATACAGATCTCCTCTTGTAAAGAACATGCCAAAATGGCAGGGTTTTAAGTTCATTGCTGGGAATTCCCCACAGATATGTTACTTATTTGGGACATCTTTTGCATCTGTCCCTGCATGTAAGGCAGTGATTCTGAAGTGATTCCACATGCAGCCAGACTCTGCTTTAGACCTCCCAGCGTGCACAGACATTGACGTTTGGTCCAGGAGAGACTTCCCTCTTCCTGTGCAAATTCAGTAGCCTCTTACAAGGCTTCTGCCTCACCTTTTTCTCCCAGGTGATGGAAATGTGAGCTTCTCTTTTTGTGGTATCTTTTAAGCTATTCTGGCTGCCAGTTGTCTCTGCGCTTTTTTTTTTTTTTTCATGAGGGAATGGGGGAATGTTTATGAAATGGTTTTATGTCATACGCCCTTTAATGGAAACTTGAGACAAATCTTCTCAGCTTTCCTTAACACTCTCTTCTTAAAAGCCAGATGTTGAAAAAGTTTCAAAAATGTATCTGTCATGCTCAGAATCCAAGCATTTGCACACAATCAATTTTAGGCACGCAAGTAGTTTGCTGAATACAGAAAGACTCATGGCATCTGCTCAGAGGACTGGTGCTCTCAGCTGGATCCTTTCTGCTTTAGGAAGGTGAGATCTGGGGACTAAATCTCAGTCCCAGACCAGGAGTTTGCTCAGCCCAGGCTTCCAGCAGTGAGCTGCTGATCGGAGTGCTCATCATGAGGTGCCCCTTTTTCTTCATTGCTTACATCCACAGCTTCAGGGAATTAGATGGATGAATACCTGAACTAAGGGAGGATAAATTAGACACACAAATTTATCTGATAAGGTGAAAGTCTGGGACCAGATTCCATCCCTAGTGGCTCTACCTAACACAGCAGGAGCACTGAGGTAGCACCATATTCCCACTGCATTTCCTGTTCTCTTGTTCAGCCCTTTCCATTTGCTTTAACTGGCCTCTGGTGAAGGTGAACCAAGGGAAAGCTGCTTGGTCCCATTCAGTCACAGACCTGTACTCAGTCAAACACAAGGATAGCGAGGGCATGCAAATACTTTGGAAAAGAGCCACCATTTCCCTGGTTTAGCTCCCTCATGAAGAGAAATTATTTGTTTCACTGAGTAAATGCCTTGCAGTGATGCCTTGCTTCCTTTCTCTGATTGGAAAAGATTTTGTTGGGTTCCTGTCTCTTGCAGAGTTGGATCTTCCTCGACTGAAGTTTTTTTTGGGCCTGCATGGAAGCTGGAGTAGTCAATACCATCAGTTATCTCCCTTCACTGAGTAAAAACGGAATAGATACACTTTTCCTGAAGTGTAGTGTAGTTCAGTGCTAGCATGCAATTGGTTAGCATGTGTAGGATATGGGGTCAGAATGATTAGAATGGTTAAACTGATAATCAGGAGAAGGTCCTGTGGGAAAGGCAGAGCTGCAGGCTGGAGGGATGGGAGCCGGCTGAGGGGTGAGAGGCCATTATGGGTGAGAAGAGAGTCAGCTGGAAGTGAGATTGTGATTGGCTGGAGGAATGCATGGGCTGTGTATGAGCAGGAAGCTGATTCGCTAGAAGGACATGTGGCGTGCAGCATGGCAGCTGAGCCAGCCAATGGGTGCCTTCCTTCTGTTCAGTTCTGTTAAGTCTCGGTTTGGTTTCAGTTATGTCAGGTTAAAACTAAAGGTATAAAAAGGGGCCGATTTTTACAATAAAGAGATCTTCAGATACATAAGGGTGTCTGTGTTGCTTTGTTCCCCACTGCTACAAGCATATAACCATTTTTTAGGTTTGTAATTTTTACTGTAACTTTGCTTTTAGGGCATGAAATTTGGTGGCTGAAGCCGATGGGACTTCAGACAGTGCAGTTCCTGATTTTTTCAGCTGCCAATTTCCAGCCTATTTTTAAAAATGTGCACTCTTCTTTTAATAGTTAGATAACTTTAGTCCGTATTACTTTATATTGTGGAATTTTAGGTGAAGTATAAAAAAAGAAAGATGGCGCTTTTTTTTTCTGGCATAGTCTGCACTTTATGTCTCCGTCAAGTGCTTTTCTAAAGCTGTTTTTCCCAGACTGTGTGTTTTGCATGGGTGGGACAGTGGGTTATTGTTAGCCTGTTAGACACAACTCGGCTTGAATACCGTTCAGTAGTTTGGGAGGCAAGTCAGCTCTATTTGCATTTGTTCCAGTCACAAAGGTTTATAGGTCAGCAAAGGCTGGCTGGAAAAATTCAACATGCCAATGCACTATTCTTCTATGGTTGTCAGGAATTCAAACGTGCTGGTTTTTATATTTCTTCTTGGTCATGAATATATGATCGCGCTGTCTGAAGTCGCTTTGTTCCTTCAGAGCTTGGTACCAGCTGGGACTAAGATGGAGGATGTGACTTGATGCCAGCTTTCCCCCCCCTCTTTTGCCCACACTAATCAGCAGCAAATCAAATGTCCGTGCGTCTGGAGGCAGTGAGAGGGCACTGCTCACCACTGCACTCAGTGCTGCCGGCTTTTTCTCTTCTGTGAAAAAGAGCCCAGCTGAATAAAAGATGACATTTGTCCTTTAACAGAAAACATTGCATTAGCTTAATCTCCCTTCTGGTTTGGGTTTGGGTGCTCTTTTTTCTTCCTGTTTCTATTTAGGTATGTTTGGGTTACATCCTGAAATGTTTCCTGCTTAGCTAGATGCAGAGATGGTGTGGAGACCTTCATTTGTGTATAGCCTGAAAAAGAGTTGGCATCTTTTAGGATTCAAAAAACTGAAAGCTGTTCATATAGCTTTAATGTACACTCATAAAGATATCTCCTGAAAACTTTGGTGTATCACCAACAGCCTTATCTTTTGAGAGCTTGCAATCAAAGCTTAAAATACATACTAAAAAAGACTCTTTCCCAAAGAAAGCATTTCTTTAGCTTTGTTGTTCATCCTCTCGTTTTAGAGAAGGTATGGCCTTTTGCAGTTCTTGAAATGAAATATAGATTTATCCACTGTAATTCGATTCCTTCCAAGCTGCATTTTGAATTTTAAATGGTGTGTCTGAACGCATTGTGCAGGATACTATTGCAGTTTTGCTGGGAGCTGACATCTCATTTCCAGGCTGCCTCGCTGTAGCCCATTTCCCTGAAACCCGTAAGCCCCGCTTGAGCGGGACTGATTTTAACTCAGTTACAAAAACCACTTATCTTTATAGCTGTAGCTTGAGATCTGAGAATTTTCTTATGAAGGAATAAAATAATGCCAGATCTCCTTTTAATATGCTCATTGAAATGCAAACTGTGACCTTTCTTGTTCTGTTGTGAAGAGTCTTTCTGCAAAGTAGGGGCTGTTTGGGGGCATCGCATGTGCAGCCTGGGGAGGCAGCAGCTCCCCCTCCTCCTGCTGCCTCCTCGGGGCAGCCAGGGAGCCCCGTTCCTTTTGAATGCAGGATTGGCTGCCAACTTGGCACCATCGTTCATGTTTATAGATTTAAATTCAGCACATGGCTTTAACTCTTCAGCTGCACTGGCTGCAAACAATCGCCCCAAACCAAATGCAAAGGTATAATCAGCTCATTGTCTCTGCCTTGCCAAGTTGCATCTGACCCTTGGAAATCCAGTTGGGAACGTTATTTTAAATGCCAGCTTGGGTAAGACACATGCAGAGAGCAAAAGCATGTTTTACATGGAAATGTTTACAAAATATTAAATCTTTTCGGGAAAAAGCAGCTCCTAAAATAAACATTTTTAAAAATCACATAAAGTACTGAGGGGAAGATAGTCTGGAATAATTGAAAAAGATTCCACAGTTAGAATACTAGCAAGCACCAAAAAAATAGTTAAGAACCTTCTTTTTCAGCTTACACAACTACTGATGTGGTGCAAACAGCATAAAATTGTCCATTGCTGGAAATCAGTCTGAGAACATGTCATCATTTGGATGGAGGGTTTTTTGACTTTTTATAAAAACAGTTTGGTGTGTTTTACTAAATAAATATTTTGACTAAAATAGTTTTAACTATTTTATTAATCAAAATATTTTACCAGTCGTAAAATAATTTTTAAAATGCAATCATGATCGATTTGTTAAGAATGTTTTCCACAATTACAGACATACTGCTCCTGTGGCTTTAGTATCTAGTAAAGGAACAGCGATAACCTGACTGCAGATGTAGTCATGCTCTGAAATCTAATGTGAATCTTAGCTTCAAAATGGACAAATAAATATTTAATACAGTGATTGGGTGAGGACCATCCACCCAGTGAAACCACAGGCTGAATCCCACCATCTCCAGGCACTGCTAAGGTTTGGGTACAGACAAAGATGCAGAGAAATGCAATTTCCAAGGTTTTGGCTGCAGCCTTTTATCTGAATCAAAGATTTTTTTCTAACTTTCTCATGTGCTTCATACTTACAAGCATCTCAGTTATGACTCTTGGATACAAAATTAGTATAGTATTAGCACCTGTATTCAATCATATTAGAGCAACAACAGGGTTGGGGGGTGGAGGATTTACCTACTTTTTTCCCAACAATTTGCAAGGCATAAAGCACTTTGCATGTGACAAAATAGCTCTTTCATTCACAAATTATTTCCTTTAGCATTAAGTTCTGGATGCAGGTGAGCAGTGATCTGACTGTAAAACATTCAGTGTAATCAAAGGTAATTCGATAAGTCCCTTTCTGGGATTTTAAGTGTCTTCATAATCATGGATGTGATGTATTGGAAGCTTCTTTGTAGCTAGCTCTGAAAAAAGATGAAGAGCAACAATGCATCTCAGCTACATTGTAAACATGTAACTATATTCTTATTTTAGAATAATAAAAAATTTCTCTTTTCTTTTTCTCTCAAACCCTGCTGAGTGTTTTGGTACAGGATGCACTCAAAAAGCTTTCTTTTTGGCAATTTTTTTTATTCTTTAAAGTGACTAATTCTTTCGTAGTGCATCAGATATACCACATTAATCATTTCTTGGCATTTTTCTTCTAATTGACGTGTGTGTGTGTGTATACATCCGCATGTGCTCTTCCGTTGTTTCTGGAATTTTAAGGAGGTGAGAAGTACACAAACTGAAGAGTCTCTAATGGTTTGCTTGCTGTAGAAAACAGATTTATTTTTATAAAAATACCCACTGTTTTCTGACCTAGTGTGAAAGATGCTGTATTTATATAAACGCTAGTGTCGGAAACGCAGCTGTTACGTTACTTTGTGCTTTTATTGGTGTGGTTTCCACCAGTTCCTAAACCCCTAGGATCACTCCTAAGTGAAAGCAAAAGTTGCAGGCACAGCTTGGATGCCCTTGGGTGTCCTGGACTGCAGTGGATTTTTTGGCAATTGCAGCCACGATCGATAGGTGGAATTTTGGGTTTTGTTTAGTTTGGTTTAGTTTTGTGGAATTGGTTTTGAATAGTGGAGGGAAAATACAGGAATTGCATATTGAGATTTCAGTGCCACAGAAGAGGAGCAAGCAGAACACTGATATATCACAGTAATTTTGGATGATGACAAATCCTTTAATTAGGTGTGCATTGTGAGAGACCCCATGGATAAGGTTGTTTAGATTTTGCAGTTTTCTAGAGAGAAAAAATAATAAATCAGCCTTGGAGAATTGCTTTATTTTAAGGTGGAAAAAGGGCATGGGATTTTCTTACCTGGTGCTTTAGTTTTCCTCTACTTGTTCTCTTTTTTTTTTTTATTTTTCCCCAATACTGATCTTATGATCAGTGAATCTCTCCCCTTATGTTTTTCAGCACCTGCTAGGTCTGCCTCAGGGCTGATGGCTGTGTTCAAACCCTAGCAACAAACTCTGAAGAGGTAAGATACATGGGATACGTCAGTATTAGAAGAAATGGCCCTTTTCCTCATTGTGTTATCGTGCAATTTGTAGACATCCAGAAAAGCCAGGGATTTACAAGTATTTCCATGCCCTGACACTGCCAACAGCCCACTGAGCCTCACCTTCCCAGGGAGGTTATCCCTGTGCCAGGAGAGGCCCTCATCCCAAGGAGCTTGGATGAGGAGGGAGGACAATCTAAAACCTAAACTTCTGTAGAATTTTGTGTAGTACTTCACTGCTTGGTGCACATCCATGTGGACTAACTGCACAATGAAATATGGCCTCTGAGCAGATGGCCTCTAAGAACACTATTTGAAATTAATTTAATTATATTAATGCAGAAATCATGGCACTGCTTGATCCCTTTTCATTTCTGCTGCATACAGGAGTTTAAGGGTATTTCTGGTGTCAACACAACTCTTGAGCAAGAGTTCTTTGAGGAATTGGGGTGGAGGAGGACAGTTTCCTTTTGATTGCTGTTTGTTTGTCCCTTCACTAAGTTCAAGTCAGAGGCACACAGAGCAGCTGCACCTGACAAATTTTGAATTCCTTGGCCCTGCCAGAAAGGAGCACAGGAGCCCCAGGCCTGTCCCATATAAGAAATATCTCCCTTGCTAATATTGTTATTGAGCTGTATTTCTCACCAAATGCCCCCTGTAAGAACAGGATGTTTTGTACACTTAACAACACCAAACCTAAACAGAAGTGGGTTTAGTTGTGACCATGGTTCTCCTGTCCCACTGCACTGTTCTGTGGCACGCACAGCTGCATTGTGTGCAGCAGCTGAAAGCCGCTGGAGTGGAAGCTGGAAGGGTGCAATGGCATATGGGGGCCTGAAGATGAACCCAGGGTAGGAAACTGGTGAGACACAGAAAAATTGTTTCTTTCCATGTATCAAGATGTAGATCAGCCTGACCCCTCCATGCCCTTCCTGCTGTCACCACATTAGCACCAGCTTTGACACTTAGAGGTGACCTGTGAGACGGTGCAACCACAGACTGAGAATGAGTAAATAAAAGTGCGGCATAGAAATATGTGGGAAAGGCAGTGAGGGGATTTCCAGCCATATACATTTAATATAAATTGTTTTTCCTTGGAAGGGAGATTTGCACTTGTTGCATTTACTGGACTTGTATTTGCCTGAAATGCAAGTGAGTTAGGTGTTGTATATAGTCCCTCTGGGATTTTTTTGACATAACCAAAGGATTTTTACTTTGCAGGGAATGTGAGCCTGGAATGTGGCCAGGTCTGACCACTCTGTGTAAATTTTGGGTGTCTGAAGGGGGAGATGCCATGCTTGGCTGGGGCTCCTTCTGGCATGTCTCGTGGGGAGTGTTCTCTTCCCTGGGTGAGGTCAGAGTGCTGCTGCTGGAGGGAAAGCTCTAGCTAGGCACTTCTTATAGTGTGGGGAGGTCACTCAAAGAATAATTGCCATGAAAGGTTAATACTTCATTTTAAATACTTTTAATGATGGTGACTCTGGTTCTGCAGCCACTCTGTCTTTCTCTGTGTGCATCTGCTGCTAGAAGATTTTAAGTTATGCAGTAAATACAGGTGAATAATTTGCTCTGAAATGCATTTTATAATGCTTCACCTAAAAGTAGGTACTTCTAAACAATGCAAAAATGAACCAAAAACAAGAACCAAATGTAGTTGGCTCTTTTCTGATGAACATGCTTTCTTTATATAAGCTTACAGGTGTACATATTGGTGCTGTGTAGATGCTATGGATTTTTTGTTGCTATCCTGTTTAGCAGCATGGTGATATCAGCTAGAGAAATTGCTGTTCATGCATTTTTTGCATTAATCTAGCTCTTTCATTACCTCCTCTAATCTGCAAAATGTTATGTTTCCTCAGAAGGGCAGAAATCTAACAGAAAAGTATTATCTACCACAAATAAGTTTTTTTCTAAGTAAAGAATTACAGTAGTTACAGTATTCAGTCCAGAATCAGTGGCAGAGTTTGAGGATCAGGTAATTTGGTAGAATAACAGAGAGTTTTATTCCTCAGGTGGCACTCACTTGAGTGCAAGTTACAGATTCAAGTCTATAAAAGTGTTGAGATACCAGACTTTGGAAAATTGTAGCATTCCATTGCATAAGAAACGTGCAAAATATTTTTAGGGAGTTTAACACTTACTAGCACTCTGATCTTTGCACAGCAAAACCTTTGGTAACCAAAGTAATTGGTGTTAAAATGTTGAGACTAATGTAGGTTGTATCAGCATTTCTGTCAGCATTGCATAACTCAAGGAGACTCATAAATCTGGTTATGCCACCAGTGTCTTGTAGTTAAATGTACCGTGGGTTGAAGTATCTGGGAGATTATTTCACAGGTATGATTCCCACTGGCAGTGAGGGAGGGCCAGCTGCACACCTGGAGTTCTGGTATTGGCAGGGAAAAGCTGTGGGGACTGTGTGCTCCCATTCCTGCAGGGAAGTTCTCCACACAGAAATTGTGTCCATCCAAGTAGTTCCCAGCTGCAGGGAGATGCTGTGTTAACTGTGTGACGTGGGCTGGTGACAGATGCTGTCCCACTTCACTGTGCATGTCAGGTGTCCAAACGTTGGTCTGAGTAAGAGTGCCAAAGGTTCTGTTGTTATTGTAGTTTATTAGTTCTTAAAAGAATTTTCAAACAGAAAAATGAATTCACTTGCTACTTGCTAACACATTTTCTGAGCGCTTCTGAATAGCTGCTGGCTACTGTCTCTGGATATAATAATGGAGTGCAAGCAAGTTCACCCACAAGTGTATAGGAAAACTTTATGGATGTATAAAGAACGTGTCCTGTCCTCTGCTGATGGTGTGTGCTGGCCTTTGCACCCTTCTGAAAGTAGATGTTTTAGTAATGTCATTTTACAGACAACACACACAATAAACATCCTGTGGCACTTGAAATTTGGTAAATCTACACCCTGAATGAAAAGTTACAAATATGCACTGTGCTTTTAGCCTCCTGATGTGCCTTAAAACTTCTATATCTTGGCTAATTTCTGCCTCCCAACTAGTAGTTGGCAGGGAAGACTGGGAGCTGCTCTTCAAAAGCAATGCTTGATGGATCTGTCACTTGCAGGCTGCTCTGCAAAAATTCCATGTGAATTGGGCATGCAGGCCTCCACCCTTCAGTACGTGTGAGTCCTGCTTAGCAGGGGGCAGGTGGAAAAGGAGTTTGGAATGGCTCAGCTGTAGAGGCATCACCCCTGGTTCAGCCTCCAGAGAAGTTAAAGAAACCAGAGACTTGGGGAACTCTGATCTGTGGAGTTCAGGGCATCTCAGCAGGAACTCTTCTGATGTAAAATTGTGCAAATAAATGCTGTAAGTAAGTTGCAACCTCAGAAATACATAACACATGATAAGGTAATGGGTGGAAGGATGTAGACAGAATGACCTGCATAAAAATTGACTTTAGTTCCATAGTTTTGGATGCATCAGAGAGCAAGGAGAGTGAGCCTAAGCTGACAAAAAAGTGAGGTGTGAAAAAGCTTAGTTAGTAGCCAGGTGGCTTAGGGGAAAATCAGACTTTTCCAGAGCATCATATCCCATTATAATCAGTGTAGGGCATTCTGCACCGACAGTCTAATCCTTCTGGCTGAGGATACTCTGGCCAAGGCCTCAAGGGCTTTCATGGGCCCAGGCAGGTGGGAAAATCTCCAGGACAGACCTTCTACATATCATGTTTATAGACAGAAAACAAATCTTTGCAGGTTTAACATCATAACTTCCTTGTGTGAAATAATGCTATGTATTTACAATCTTGTATTTTGGGTAGGGAATGTTTGAGGCATAATGTGTTTTTTTTCAGAGATATTCTGTCATTTGGAAAATACTGTAGTACCTTTCAAAAGCTATTTTTGTTCATTTATAAACTGTTACATTCAGCTCTTGCAGATAAGAAAATCATCTGATGTATGAAACAAAACACAGTACTGCATTTTCCTTTCTAAATAATAGATGAACATTTCTAGATGAGAGCCCCTCCCATTAGTTAAATAATAAATAAAGAGTTGCATGAGTTTTCTTTCAAATGAAACATTTTAATTGTTCCTGATCATCCCAAGCAAATGCAACTGTTACGGTGATGGCTCCAAATACCAGCGTCACACAATCAACGTAAAAGAGCATTATTTGCCCAGCCATGGTGAAAGTACCACACATCATGCTCTTATGATTAGTTTTGACTCATATTTTAGAAAGAAAATCTTATTCTCAGGGAGCACTCTTCAATTAGCTGCAGGGTTGTTGTAGCTCTGTTTTCCTTCCTCCCCCATTTTTATTTATATTTTCCAATATTTGGTTACCTTAAGGTTGAAATAACAACAGGTGACACTAAATCCCACACCTCTTGAATTAAAGGGACCTGTGAAGTCAGAGATACTACTTTAGTTTTACATTGTGTTACTAAGCTTGTTTTAAAGGCAGCATTCTAATTTATTTCTTAGCCTCTCCTTCTTCCCAAAAGATGCAACACATCTCCCAAACCACTGCTTCTGCTCCCAGCCTTACCCTGTATTGTATTTCTCCTCTTTGATATCTGTATTAACCCTGTACATTTTCCAAAGTGCACAGTACCACAGCAGTGCCCTAAAATTCAGAAGATATTTCAAGTACTTCTGTAACACTAATGAATATCAGTAGTAAATTCTGGAGAGCAGGTAACAGATAACTAATGACAACTAAACCCATCAAAAAAAAAAAGTGACTAAAGTTGAAAATAATGCACTGCACTTTGCAGTCTTTTATACCTTGACCACTGCATTGGCCAAGTTTTTGTTGAAGTGGAAGATGCTTGCCCCACAATTGATACACACAGTCATTTTTCCATGAAAAAAAGTTTCTTTTTTTTTTTTCACAATGTCTGTGTAAGTGTTCAAATATTCACCAAGGAGCTTGGAATAGGTATTGGCCAATGATGACTTAGAAACAAGTATGAGCTTGCAGTCCTGAGCCACATGCTCTGCTTTTCCATGCCAGATGGTTAAACTGAATGACAGCTCAAGCCCAGACACTGTCTCCCCTCCAGCAAGGTAACCAGACTGTGTCAGAGCAGTCCTCAGGGGGGTGTTTGCCTCCAGCCTTATCCCTGCACAGCCCAGGCCCCAGGGTGATGTAGAACAGCCTGACACTCACTGAGTTACCAATGTTCAGACCAGCCCAGCAAAGGACCTCCTCTGAAATCTGGAAAGAGAAGGGTGGGGAAGCTTCTTCTGTAGTTTGCTGTATGGATTCTGCTTTGTCATTTTAGTAGCCTTTCCCTCTGCAGTTGAACAAGGGTTTCATTGTGTGAGAAACTCTGCCATGGTTTAACCCCAGATGGAAACTCAGCCCCACGCAGCCACTCACTCCCTCATGCTCGTGGGACATAGGAGAGGATTGGAAAAAAAAGTGAGAAAAATGAGAAAACTCAGGGGGTGAGATGAGCAGAGTTTAATAGGACGTGTCCTCAGGTGGTTGGTGCAGTGTCTTCAGAGCGTGTGGGCTGCTCTGCAGGGGTAGAGCTGGGGCCAGCCCCTCTCTCATCTGCTGCTTCTGGCACTGGAGTGGTGGCAGAGGGGACAGAGCCCTTCCTCAGGGGCTGCTTGAGCCACTGAGGCCACTTCAGGTGAAAGAAAACATCCTGAATGTCACACAGCCTATGGAGTGGTGTGAGAGCTCAGTGAGGGGAAGGGAAAGGGAGAAGGAAAGGGGAAAGAGAAGAGGAAGAGACCTGAAACTCCCAAGGGACTCCTCATGACATCAGGTTCTCTCGTGCTCTTTATTAGGGTGGTTGCTGGAGGGTGGAAAATGCCTGTTTTCCCCCATGTATAACTTTGGGCCTTTTTGTATCAAAGCTCCCATGAAGTGCTGGTCAAGGGCAGAGGTGACTCCACCCTGTTGTAATGTTGAAAATATGCTCATTCAGCTAAACACACTTTGAAATATTGGCAAAGAAGCACCTGCACAGTTTAGGTAGTGTCTGAGGCTGTGTCCTCTTACAGTTCAATAAATCAACAACCCATAGTGCAACTAATATTCTTTTGCCACTAAAATACACCTCAAAACCAGAAGCTGTTGTTTTAAAGGAATGTGAACTTGCTTACCATGTACTCTGATATAACTGATTAACTGACCAATAACTGGAGTATTTTTATTCAACAAACCTCACGCACATGGACTTTTTTAATCTTAAACTTTTCTATTTACAAAATGCTGAGCTCAATATGGTGAGCATAAGAAGATTTTTTTTTTATTATCAGGAATTAGCAATGTAAGAAAATATATTTTTAAAGAATTTTATCTTTTAAATATTTTCATTGCAGAAAAGGCATACTGAGATTTTCCATTAGAAAAAATCATGCACTAACTCAGAACTTTGGGGGGAAAATCAGATTAAACTATTACATGCATTTTTTAAAGGAAAATTATTCCTTTATGTTAATCAATAAGGGGATGTGGGTTTTTTAAATTAATACTTGTTAACTGCTCCGCAGAGAAATAACTTTTAAATGCTATTCCTTCAACTAAAATTTGAGATTGTATATTACAAATATGTAAGATTTTTACTTACTTTGTAAAAAGAGCTGTTGCTCAAAAGGCATTAGAATCAAAGTCCTTGTTTTTGCTAAGCACTCAACACCATCAGGCCCAGAGTCCCTCTCCACTGCTGCTGCCTCAAATGTTCAGGAATTCAGGTAACTTCAAACCACACAGTATGCTCCAGTTTCCTTAAATGACCAAGGAAATAATTTCTAGGAGTTCTTAAATAGGGAGTGGGATTTTATCTGAAGTGAAGAAAGCATGTGATGTAAAACCTTTAATGGACTATTTTCAGTTATTGCCCTGGTCTTTTCCAAATAATGGCAATTTTCTGCTCATTTTCTGCTAATTGCATGTGCAGAGAGATTTTGAGCCATCTGTGGTGGCTCCAAATCAGAGAATTTCCTGCAAAGCAGTCAAGTTCCAGGGGAACTGGTCTGTGGTTGAAGCATGTCCTGGTTTGAGCTCCCTCCCACCCTGAGATCTGGGTTCCATCTCTACAGAAGTGACATGTCCTGTGTTCTGCACGTGGCACAAATAACACATGAATGTATGAAAACTGCAAGGCTTTCTGCTGTGAGGAGCAAGCTGAACACAAATCAGTGTGTCTCCCACTGGTTTTTCTCAGTTAAGAAAAAAATCCTTCCAATTTTGCAGCTTCACATCTTGATGTTATAAAATGTAAGGGTGGGCAAGGCATTTTTGGGTTATGTCAAGCTGTGGTTGGTGTGTTCCCTCAGACTGTGCTGTGAAAGAGCCATAATTCTCACTAATCTTCATTCAATGAAATTTAATCATAGAAAATTCTAAATAGGTTTAGGTAGGATGGCAGTTTTTGGATTAAAGATAGTGCATCTTAAAATAGCAAGGCAGAAATATAAAACCAAATCTAGAAAAGCCAGTAAGGCATGAATCATTCAATAAAATAAGATCTAATAGCAGGTATTACAGTAGAGTTCAAGTACTCTTTGATGTATTTTTTTTTCAATCACCTGTTAGATTTTGTATGTAAATTCTATAAGTTACAGCTCCTGGAAACATACTTTGGTTTGCTAGATCTCTATCTGCATGTGAGAGCTTTAGTCACAAGTGTATTTAGATTGGGAGCAGACCAGTACAGATTTCTTTTAAAACACACACAATCCTGGGACTCCCGTACAAGCTTGTGCATGAATTCCTGACAGATGTATCTGTATCAAAACAAGCAGGCAGAATGTGCTGGGCCACTTCTTCAAATATCAGGATACCCTTAAAAGTGCAATTGAATAAACCCAGATTTCACTACACCATCTCATTTTTCACTCTTTATTTTTAAATAATTCAAAATTTAATCTATTGAGACTAAAAAAAAAACACATGGAAGGTATCTTTGAGTGACAGCCTGAATGGTTTATGGGGAGGAAACTAATGACATACGACAAAATGCGGAAACATTGCTTGTCATACACTCCTGTGCTACAAGTAAATTCATCAACCAACATCCACTTTTCAGTATCAATGTTGTGACAAAAAGAAACCAAAGCTAGGAAATAAGACTTGGATAGGTTGGTTTAAATTTAAGGGTGGTTGATTTTGACTTTTTAAATCCATTGAAAGAGGAATGTCTCAGGGTTTATCCCACTTCTTCCATTATTTTTCTACTTGCGTATCAGCCAATACCCTTTACTTTCTAAGAGTGTATGTCTTGTTCTGGAAGATATGAATACTGCTGTTACAAGGTTTAGATAAGAAGAACATGACTTTTATACAGAGGATTACCTGCATCTGAGTGTTGGAAATGACATTAAAAAGGAAGCTCCAGTACCTTCTCATCTCCTAAGCTTCTTTTTTTCCCACTTGCCTTTTCACCTTTCAAAATTAACAGTGTCCATTGTGAACATAGGATGTTTAACTCCTCATTTCCCTACTTTTTCATCAATAAATCACTTACCAGGTTTATTTTTTCTTAATTATGAGAGTACAGGGGGTGAATTGTACCTTCTCCAAAGAAACAGATTTTTATAAATTACATGTTTTATCAGAAGTAATCCAGCATTCTGTAGTAAAATGAAAGAACTGTTTTCACATTCAGGTTCTTCTGTTTGTTTTTGTTGGGGTTTTTTCATTGAAAATGCTCACATATTAGCCAACAGTTCTAGATGATTTAGGACATTTCTTCCACATAGGTAATTTAGGATTCCAGAATGTGATTTTAGCAAATTTTTGTAAGTATATTTCTGGTGACATAGAAGTGCTGAGCTGATGCAAGAATGAAAAAAATACTTGGTAGGGAGGAACTTGAATTTTTCTTTCTCCATATCAGAAGAATGTCTTCAAAATAATACTCGAGTCCTTTACAGATTTTGTTTGGACTGCTTTAACTGTTTTTCTCGTGGAATAATTTTGTTAGCCTTGGTCAAGCTTGCCCTGAGCGAGGCTCGTCTCAGGTTCTGACAGTGTGCCAAGAACATTCCACCCCAAAAGGCCACCACCATTCTATTGAGAAGATGCTGTTCTTAGTGTTTGAAATAGCAACATTTTGCCCATATCCTCAGAGTTTCAGTAATTTGTGTCTAGCATATATTCAGGCAACTGTTTGCTCTTCACCAAAACATACCATGTGTCCTCCTGGAAGGTGCCACCTGACCACACTTTGTGCAAGGTCCTTGCTGTTGGCATCATTATGCTGCAATGTAGAAGCTCATTCTGCCAAAGACTCAGCTGCCTTTTGGGGCTCAGGGTCTCCTGTGCTGTGCAAAAAGGAATTTATGGTTCCATCTCTTTGCAGTGAGTTCTTGCCAAACTCATTCACCTTGAAAGACTGTTTTCTTTCTAAATATTCTCTCATTTAACTGCAGAAGGCATATTGCCTGTGATTTCTGGATTTTTCCCATTCAGAGGTTTGCTTCCAGGGGTGTCTGAAGGATCCTGTAAAAGTTAGCATAAGCGTTCATGTTATTACAGGTTTCTTTGAAATACAGCTTTCAGCTCTAGGCACATTCAAAACACTGAAAATACTCAGGAAGGATGAAAATTCAGAAGAAGCTGAAAAAAGTGTTACTGGAACAATAATCCAAAATAACCACAAACTCAGACAAGCCAGTAAGTGCACTGTGGCCTTCCCTGCTGCCCTGACCTGGATCCTCCTGCCTCGGGCAGTGTGAAAGGAATGTGCATTCCTTGCAGCCTCCCAGTCTTCCTTTTGTGCCAAAGGAAAAGGAAACCTGACTTTGGCCTGGCAGGTGGTTTTGATGGTCACTTGGTAGTCCTTGCCCTCAGTTCAGCACACACAAGTGAGCCTGTGTGGATCCCAGTTACAGGAGCTGTGGATCTCAGCTAGTGCCCACTGTGTCTGCTTGGATGCAAACCAGCAATGCTCAGCAGCCCATGAACTCCCCAAAGCATTACTGGAATTGCCAAGTGTACAAAGTTTGAGTCTGTCCTGGTTTAGGGCAAATTTGGGAGTAAACCTCTAAAGGGGTTCCTCTAGAAAGCAGATTCAAGTGGCCCCCCACCCAAGTGGTTCAGGAAGATATTTCTTTGGAAAAAAGTGGAAAAAACCTGTTTATTTAACAGGTAAAGCATTCACCAGTACAAAAAAAAAATGAACAATAATAAACAATAAAACCTCTTGCTGCTCCACAGAGATGAGAAACTCAGGAAGTCCCTTGGTGGGCTGTAGCTCAGCTCACTCAGTCTCTGCTCAGTCCCTCCAGTGCTGGAAATGCCACGGCCCAGGCCCGGCCCGGTGCCCACAGCTGGAGCTGCCCGTGCTCTGCTGGGTGTTCTGTCCAGAGCAGGGTTAAACAGGTCCAAGGAAAAGAAAAACCGCAGTCCAGGGAACTTCTCTGCCTCAGCTAGCTAAACTAACTAAAAGCAAAGGAGAGCCCTGTCCTGCTGTCTGTCCATGCTGCAGACAACACAGTCCAGGAGCAGGAATGAGAAGGAGTGAGTGCAGTTCCTGAAAACAAACTCCTCGCTTCTTCTCTCCCCCTCTTTGCTCTCAGAACCTGTCTTTAAGGTGCAAAACTTATTTCTGGCCTAAACAGATGAATGGGGATATAAGCACCATAAAGTCACCCCCCAGGACAAACCTTCCCCAATCCTAATACTTACTTAAAAAGAAGATGCTAAAGGATAGAAAATAGTTTTTAAAACTGATTTTATTTTATATTGTGTTCCAGCACTATAACGCTGAGAAAACCAGTTTTATTAAGCTGGGATGATGAGAAATGCTCCCTAACCTCCTAGTGCCTGGTAGTGCTTGCTTCAGAACTGTGCTTTGTATAGAACAAAGGGCATGTATTTGGCAGAAATCCACGAGGGCAGGTATTTTACTTTTTGTTTTTAACACACTCAAATTATAAGTCAGTTAATATTGGCTCCTCATATGCTCCTTAGTTGTGAACTCTGGCAAGGGTTTTCCCCTGCCAGGAGGGTCCAGGGGAAAGGTGCTTAGAGCACACAGTGCCAGTGTGTGTGGTGCTTACCAGGAGTTTGGGCTCCCAGGATGGAGAGGATGCTTGTGCCAAAGTCTTACCCTTAAATTGTGGGTGGTGTCTCTCCTTCAGCTCATGGGATTTCTGTGAATATGAATTAGAGGATCTCTGAGAAGCATCCAAAGACCACAGTGGTAAATTGTGCCACAGGAAAACCTTGTAATTCAGGCTCTGATGGGTAGTTTGAGAAGCATCCAGCAAATAAGACATAGAACTGCACCTTGTTAGTGAGGAGAATACAAAATAGGGTAGCCACCAATAATGGCATTGTTTTGTTTCACCCAGTTCCTGAGGCTGGGCCCCAGCAGAAAAGATGGAAGGCCTGCAAGTGAGAATTGTATACAAGAAATGCTGCTTGCTGCACAGCAGATTTTATTCCTGTTTTTCTCTACTGAATTCTATACACTTTAATCCTCTTTGAACAAGATTAACCATTGTTTCAATATAGCTCTGACATGTGTATGCATGTGTCTGTGTGTCAGTGCACATGCTTGAGCAAGTAGTTTTTTGCAAGTTAGGTGAGCAAATGGCATGAGCAGAGATTTTATCCTGTAGCAGTCTACTGAGATCCAAATGAGTCATCAGGAGGAGTGGAATATTCTGAACCATCCCACAGTGCTACTTGAGCCATCTGATGGCAATAAGAAGATAATTCTCTATTTCAAGCATCTCCATAAACAACACAGTTGTTGGTGATTCCCTCTTTTCCCCTGACAGTGCCCTGCCTTGTCAGCACTGTCTGTTCTCTACCTGCCCCCATTTGCTTCCCCAGCCAAGATGCCCAGCTTCTTTTTGCAAATTGCTTTAACTTCCCTGCTCAGACAGAGTCTATTCCCACCTTCTGCAGCCAGCCTACATCCCTTGCTCTGCCAGTCTCCGTCACTTTACTGATGCCCTTCTCCCTTCTTTTCCTTGTATTCTGCTTTAATAGTTTCAGTTCTTCCATACTGAAATCGAACAGTTTGCACTGGGCTGTCTGAATGCCACAGAGGAGATGTTAAGAGCAGAGGATGGTGGTTTTGTGGCAGTCAGGCAGACAGTTCCACCATCCCTTGGAATGACAGAGCTCTGGTGTCAGGCAGAAAGTTTGTCTCCATCTCACCAGCAGCATGGTTTATGAAAGTGAGGGCTTTGTGATTTTCTCTGTCAAACCTCAGGAAGCTCCTGGCCAGGGAACACAAGCTGAGGCTTTCTCACCTTGGCAGCCTGGCCGGAGTGAAGCAGCAAACTCCACCTCCTTACCAGGGCACTCCCATCCTAACCCCTGCTCCAAACAGGGGCAAGCAGGAGCTTCTCCAAGAAGAGCTTTCCCTAATTAGGCAGCATGACCAAACAGTCTTCAATAGGCTCCTTCTCAGAAAGGCCTAAGATGTTTGGTTGAAGATTTTCAAACAAGTCATCCCCGAGGCACACACCTGGTGAGGGCTGTTTGCAGCCAAACAGTTGGAGTTTGGCAAACTCTTTAACCAACTGAAAATGCAGTCTTCAAATAGAGGTATCTGGCAATCATTCCACCTGGCAGTTATGCCAGCCCCACCTCTCATTTTTGGATCATTTAATAAGCAATGAAGAATTTTAAGGGAGTATTTTTTCCATTAGAATTTAATAATCTACAACCATGCTGCTTCCTCGTACCCCTTTGAGCTACAAACCGTAGAGAGAGAATTTTAAACCAGCATGTGGAGTTTGGAATCACTAGCCAATTCCCATAAGCTTCATAATACTGGGAAGTTTGTAATTGAATATGTAGATAAAAATGAGAAAAAATATACTAAAATTGTGACTTACTTTTCCATCTTGAATACCCTCAGTATACCTTTAATTATTTTAAAAGCATGTTTTTACATGTTCTAAAAATTAATTTATATAGAGAAATTAAAGTCCTACTGCTATGTTCCATCCTTGAGTTTGACTTTGTATTGTATTAGCTCTGACAATGCCTTGCTACTTTAAACCAAAGAAAAGCAGTAAAAGACATGAAAATGAAGAACATTTTGGTATGTGCAACTTCTGCTTGTACAAATTATTTGGTATTTGCTCTTGTGACAACACTGAGCAAACTTTGTAAGTAAAGAAAGGATTTTACTCACTTTGACTTGAGTATTTATTAGTATTTTTGTAGCTAAAGGATTATGTCCTCCAAAGAATTCTCTAGCCTCTAAAGCCAAACACGTATCTAAAGAACTGGGGCCTGTGTTTCTAAGTCTTTATGGGCTGTGGTTTGCTTGGTCTGCACTTTGCTTCTTTGTTGGATTCAACTCAAATGCAAAGCCCTCAGGTGTGAAAAGTTGCTCTTCATATTGCATGGCAGAATATGCTTTATTCTGATCTGTGAAGGGATGAAAATGTTCCTGACAGTGGTAGTCACAGCATGACTTCACTGAGTTGCCCAGTGTGGCTTCACCTATTACAAGGATAAACAGATTACAGCCAGCAAAAACTTTTATAGAATGTCAGCAGTAGGAAGAAAAACACAAAACTTTATCGTCCCTGATAAGCCCACTGGTGTTTCAGCTCTCTGCAAGTCACCAAATGCTTTAGAGGAAATAGGAGGACTCTGACAAACACACATCTGTTAACATGCAGGTGGGGAAAATTGCTAATATGAGTAATAATTATCTAGCAGGTCCTAAAAAGTGGGGCTCTCTAAAGGAATTTGTGTCAGTTGGCAGCCTGTCCTTTCCTGTCATTGGGAAGAACGTGGATGGATGTGCTGAATAGTGCCAGTGGGATTACAGCTGCTCAGGATGAATTTGGTACCATACTGCAGACTGAGCGTGCTGAGGAGATGGAGCATACCTGGCCTGATTTGTGCCTGGATAAATTCTGCTTGCTGGAGCCACCCAGCAGGTGACAGCCAGAATTCATACTCTGCAAAAAAAAAAAGGGGATTAATAAGTCAAATGAATGTGTGCTTGGCTTCACAAAAGAAGGTGCTTTAGTTTAGTGCACAGTCCATCTATTCCACACATCCCCCAGCCAAATAAAGGGCCCGTCTGCAGAGGACTGTAAGTGATGCTAAGAAATAACCAAGGGAATTAAAGATTAAATGGGAATAAATGGCCAGAGAGTCACAGGTGGAATTCTGAAGCAACTGGATGTAAAAGAAGGGAGCGATTACAAGAGGAACAGGGAAGGGAACGTGGCGTTGGGGCCGTGGGGGTTTCCGGGGCGCGGGGGCAGCGCCGCCAGAGCGCCGCTCCGGCCCGCGCGTTCCCGCCGCGCGCGTGCGTGTCTTTGTGCGCGCCCTCGAGCCCCGCGTGCGTGCGCGGGCGCGCCCCGCTCGGCCCCGAGCCAGGGCCCCCGCGGCCCCGGGCGCGGCCCCGCCGAGCGGCGGTGCCGTGCGAGCGCTTCGCGGCTTCGCTTCCCGGCGAGCGCCTCCGGGAGCGCTCAGGCAATCCCGAGACAAACCCCGGCCCTGTGACAGGGGGAGCCGAGTGACCGAGTCCTCGGGGGAGACAGAACCGTGTGAAGTTGGAGCGCTCTGAAAAATGGTTGTTCTGTATTTCGATTACTGTATAGAGCGTATTTATTACTCCCATTTCTGTCTGAGGAGCTGCGGTTCCGCGTGCGAGTTAATCACAGTGTTGCAGTAGGAAATGCTTTCATTATTTGGAGCACTCGGATGAGTTTAAATTACACATTTTGTAGGATTTTAATTGTAATATCTCTTTATATAAATAGCCTTGTAAATACTCTTTTAGCCTCGTTGCATGAGATTTAGATTTTTTTTTTTTTTTGGTAGGGTTTTTTTCCCAAATGAAAAGCTGATGATGAGCGGATTGCAGGAAATTCTGTTCATTAGTCGTCGGCTCTGGAGAGCCTGTGCCAGAGGCCTCATGTGGTCGCCTAACGACACGCAAACAGCAGAATTAATTAATATTCCCGGCGAGTTCCCGGGCGGCGGGCGCGAAGGGGTTAACGCGGCCGGGTCCGCGCGGGCCTCCCTCACTCGCCCCTTTCTTTTTTCCCTCCTTAATTAATCATGCGCTGCTCCGCAATTTCAATATGGAGATGGCGAGCAATTATTAATGAGCCCGCGGGCTGTCCCGCGGCGCCTCTGGACGAGCTGCGGCCGCTGCGCCCCTGTGGGCGTGAAACCTGCGCGCACAAAGGCTCCTCCTCACCGGGAACACGCCCCAAATCCATAAATAAATAACGAGGGAAGGGCTTTTGTTCGTCGGGCCGATGGCACATGACCTTGTTGCTGAGCCGCCGTGCCCCTGCGCTTGCCCGGAGAGGGGAAAGCAGGGGGTGCAGGCGAAGCCTCCGAGCCGGCGTTCCCTGGCAGGAGGCGGAGGAGGGGGGGTGGATTTAATGGGAAATAATACAAATAACCCCCAGATCCAGCTCTGCCGGGCAGGAATGTGCAGGGGGTGGGGGCGGAGGATTTAGCAGGGAAATAACAGGAGTCGCCCGCAGATGCAGCGCTCCGCCGCACAGCGCAGTGCCCCGCGCTGACCCCGCGCACAACATGGCCGTGTTCGCCCGGCCCCGCTCCCGCTCCTCCCCAGCCGGAGGGGCGGCTCGGGAGCTCCAGCGGCACCATCCCGCTCGCTCTCCTTATGTATTTATTTTTTATTTATTTTTACTCCACCCACCCCTCTTTTTTTTCCTTTTTTTTTTTTTTTTTTAATCTCCTTTCCTCCTCCTGCCGGTATGCCCGCTATCCACACCATGCAGTGCACGACTAGGTAAAAACCCCTAACGCGCAGCTACTTCAGTTAGTCGGGTTGGTTTTCTTACGGAGCCTTGATTAACGAGGAGCAGTGCAAGGTGGGAGGAGGAAGCGCGGAGCGGAAGGGACCGGGGATGAGCGATGAGGGATAACAAAGAGTCAGGTGCAGCGCCGTACGGCGCCCTCACGGCCGCTCCTGCATGGCTCTGGTCTTTAAGCACTCCCCTTACAATTAAATAAGAAAACGGGAAAGCCGCGGAGGCAAAAGCCGCGTTTGTGCCGGCAGCTGCAGCGCTGAGAGAGAGAGGCGAGTGCATTGTGCGGGGAGCGGGTGGGTCCCAGCCCATTCCACCCCGTCCCATCCCATGCCGCGGGAGGGAAGATGCGCCCGGCGGGGCACGGCCGCAGCCGCGCTCGCACCGCGCCCTGCAGGTCCGCCGCGGCGCATCGGAGCGGGACTCCCAGGGCTGGACAAACCGCGAGCAGAGACGGGGAATTCAGCAATGGCGGGGGGGCAGCGGGAGGAGGGGGGTAAAAAAAAAAGGGGATCAGGATATGATAAACAGCACTGAAAAATGGCAGGAGGATAATGTTTACTTTTGAATCCCTGACCCGCTGCCAGGCTGGCGCTGGTTTTTAGGTTAGCAGAGGTTGGAGGAAGGGCCAGACTGAGGCGGAGCTTGCTGCTGTCAAGGAAAAAAAAAAAAGGGGGCTGCAAATTGCTGGTCTCAGCTTTTTTCTCTCCTCTCCTCCACCCCCGCCCTCCCCCGAAAAAAGGCAATGCTTTCTCTTAGGCTCTTAAAAATGATGCAGAATTTTAACCATCTGCTTACCCGGAGCTCTTCGCTGGTGCTGCACAGCTGAATGTTTGCAAAGGGAAGAATTTGTAAAGCTTTCTGAAATAGAGGGCTGTTTGTAAGCGTGTAAAATATTTTAGGGAATCCTTTCTTTAAAGAAAGGTTCTATTTAATTGCAAACTGAGAAGTGGGTATTAACAGAACTGAAACGTTTTTAGGCTGCTGTGGATTTTTTCTGGAAGAGACACAGGTGTACTGCTCCATCACGGCTTTGCCAACGTAGCGTGAGCAGTCGGAGACTCGGGAAGTGCACGGTGATGAGAGCTGAGCATTTTTGTAACGCTGTGATTTTTTTATTTCGAGGCTCGCTCTGGAAGTGTAGATGTAGCTGAATGCAGCAGAGCCATCCCTTTACCAGCTGTGTGTGTATATATGGGAGTAAAATTATTTAATGAGCAATATGGTGACTGGCAAAGGAACCATGTAACTGCCACAGCCTCCTGAACTGCCATAGTATGTCCAGTGCACAAAGGAAGACTGTTCTTAAATAATAAGGGATGGGGAAAAGGCTTTTGAAGTGGTGAAGCTTAAAGGAGAAAGTAGAAGGAGTCTTTAGTGTGGAATCCTTACTTGCCATAAATTAGATTAACTGTTTAAATGCCATGAACAGCAAGTTAAATATTTCAGATGTTCATAAATCAGAATATAATGTTTGTCTGGAGTAAGAGCTAAGAAAATTGGATGTTATTGGCTCATAATTCATCTACATATTTAAGATCAATTAGCAAGTTATAGAAAAAAGAGATTGTAGTGAAATATTTGAGGCATATAGTTCCTTTGAAAATGCAGTTTGGATTTTCTCTTTTAAGATCTGTCAATACCAGATTGTTACCTCAAGTCACTAGTTATTTTTTGTAACTGTGAGGACAGTATTTTCTTTAAATGAAACCTCTACAAATAAATATTAAGAAAAGCATTTACTTTCTGAAGCCAATGTAGAGGCCTGGCTAAGTTTCTTAATTCAATTTAAATTTATTTTAGAAGGCTGTATTACAGTGCAGATGTCTCATTGTCTACATACATTTTCTTATTTGTAAAGCTGAAGATTGGGGCTGTATTTTGTCACCTGTTGCCTACACAGGTCAAAAGGGGCAGGGAGGAAGAAGATTTACTGATCATGCAAGCTTTTGCAGGGAACTTGTTCATTTCATTACCGATTGGTAAAAAGCAGCCACTTTTTTCCCCTCTGCTTTTATGTGCCCCAGAAAATCGTACAATATGTGTCCTCCTAACAGTGCCAGAGAAGCATAATGAGGTGTTTAGTCACAGTTTGGATGTGGTATTTGTAGAAAACAGTGCAGGAACTGTGGGCTGGATGTTCAAGGGAATAGTCCTTGTGATCCAAGGCTGCCTAAATCCCAAATTGGTATCCAGGCAATAGCGACGCTAAATTCTCCGTTTGCTTTTTGTTAGGCTCTTGTCTGCTGAACATTTTCCTTTTCTTGCAAGGACTGCAGCGTGGCTGGGCATTTTGGTAGTGGGGTTTGTTGGTTTGGTTTAGGGTTTGGTTTTGTTTCTTCTGTTAACCCTTGGATTTCTGTTGGCTCCCTTTATTGCAGAGCATCTCCGTAAATAGGAATGCAGACAGTCTGGAGTGAGTGTGCTTTTCTGATGTGGAATACATGGATGGGAGGGAGGGCTTGGAATGGTGAATCTTTGTTTTGTGGACCAGTAAAATACAAATGTGCTAGCATTTTCCCTTATTGTGTATTTGGATTTAAAAGTCAGTGGTGTAGTGGAGCACTCCGATATAAATGGCAGTCTTAGCTAGTATTCTGCAGTTTAGAGAACAAAGATTTCTTTGGGAATAACCGTGTTTGAAATACTTCAGTATTGATGTAATTTGCAAGTAATTTATACATGTTTTACTGTATGTGCAAATATAGCATTATGCTGGCTCTGAGAATTCAGAATTGTATATTGGAAACCTGTTGGGATGCAGGACTGTATGGAACTGCAAACACCTCGACTAGTAGGGCAGTGGATCACTTGCTTATAGCAGTGTTTTTCTGTGGGTGTACAATTGTACATGAATAAATATGTAGAAGATGCTGGCCTTACAAAATAATTTTGGATTTGGCATTATTTAATATACAGCCTGTAAGGTATGTTGTCATCCCCTAACACACCTCTCAACATACCCTCTGTTCTTATTTTGATACTAATTTGTTCTTTCAGCAAGCATAATAGCATGAATCTGTGGATTCAGGTTATAAATTTAGTTCTAAATTTAAATAGATAAGCAGCTTATTTTAATATTAATTTCACAGTCCTGGTGATCAAAACAAAAAAAACCCCAAAAGTATCTTGCAGTTATTTGCAAAAATAATTGAGCTCAAGTTGCTGAACCCTAAATGTTGTATTTCTGCTTTGTTGTTGAATGCTGAAGCTGGTTATTTGAAAATAAGTAGGTTTTTTTTTTTAAATATGGGAGAAGTTTGCTTTCTCACTTTGAATTCGTGTTAACTAGAATACTAAATGTATTATAATTACAGTGTTGTTTAAATAATGAATTAAAGCCAGCAGATTTGACACAATGTGCAAAACAGTTTGTAGCAACAATCAGTTTCCAGATAGTTCTGTGTACCGCCAAATTATGGATAGAAGAAATTGTATGAAATATTATAAGAGAAAGGACACGTTGTCTGATACTTGCTATGCAACATCATTATTACCTGGGATTGTTTGAGTGATACATAAGCAAGAAAAGTATTCTTTTTTTTTTTTCTTTTTCTTTTCATTTTTTTTCCTTTTTTTTTAAATATAAAGTCAGATCTCCCTGAGTTTCAAATTCAAAGAATCCCTGAAGAGACAAGTTCTGGGATGTCTCTCTCAGCTTGTAGTGTGCTGGCATCTATTACTGCTACAAAACATACAGGTTTATCTGAAGATTGTCTAAAAAGCTCCTGTTCTGTGAATTTTTCCAGTACCAATGGACAATGTGTCATATAAAACTCTAAAAAGAGATAGCCAGAGGGCTTAGTTCTGCTGTCAGCATAGAACACGTTTTCATTATTTTTTTTCCTGTGGTTTGAATAGAGATTCAAATCAGGCCTACCAATTTTGTTTGAAATGAAACAGAAAATACAAATATGGGGGTGTGTGCAAATATATTTATTTGTTTCTAATCTGCCTAATTAAATCAGCAATGTGGTATCTGATGTCCATTAAAAATGTGGGTTTTGTTTTGGGTCATTTTTTTTCAGTGCCTGACTTGGAAAGTATTTAATGGTCAGTGGAAAAAAATGAGGAAGAGGAGGGTGTGGCTGCTGCTGGGAGGCTCTGGCCCTGCAAAGGGTCCCTGGCTTGTAGAGATGTGGTCCTGCATCGGCACAAAACGAAGACTTCCTTTAGGTAAAACTGAATTATTCTTTTTTTTGTTGTTGTTATTAATCAGAAAGCAGGCGAGCATGTAATCCTGCTATTTCTTATGTCTGTTTCTGAAAGCTGGTCAGTGGCCCTCACTTGAGTTTGGTAGCTTTATTCACATCTTGTTTTGCTCCAGACTTATCAATTCATTCCCTAATCAGTCATGACAAGAGCAACAAAAACTAGTTTAAGCTCTGCAGAGTAATAAGAAAAGTAGTTTGATGTTTTGTTTATTCTGAATAGCCAGTGAGGGACTGATCCTGTATGTGCTGAAGTGGATCTGTACCCACATCTGAATTTTCATTTCCACTCTGCATTGTGCCTTTAGTTCCTGAGCTGGCACATGTACACACAGATATTTCTGTCTATAGTTCTTTATATTATGGCCACACTTACAGCATCATAAAGTCTTGAAATGAGACTGAGAATATTTTCAGGTTACAGTTCTTGTGGGATGAAATTTTGACAGTATTTTTAGCAAAACTGGATGCTGGTTTGGTTTTTTTTTTTTGAGACATAGGCCCCACTTGTTACAAGGGCAATTTGTTAATAATGCTGATTTACAATTTCAGTTTTGACCAGTTGATGGTCAGCTAAAACTATTTTTATGCAGTAGTACAGTTTTAGCATTCCTTTTTTTTCCCCTTTGCTGCTGCAAATATAATTTGAGAACGTGTGAGTTCTACTGATACCATAAGTAAAGACAGCTGGTGAAACTTCAGTAGTAAAACCACTCACCGGTGTGGTTAAAAATCTGCTCCCACATCTCATGTCTTATATTTGAGCTCATCATCTCTTAATTATGTATCCTTGTCTTCCTTTGAAGAGCAGCAGTGTGTGGGTTGTGGTGAGGTGTTCTCACAGCTTGGGTGAATTGTTAGCCACAAGACCAAAGACTGAGTGTAGCAAACCACTGTATGAGTGGCAATATCCCAGGATCTGACACACAACTTGGACTGTCTTATAATTATTAAATAGGTTTTGCAAATAATGATGCATGCATGGGAAAAAAGATAGTAAGATAAAAAAGGAAAATGTATTTATATGTTACGAAGCAGAGCGCTATACGCAGTGTTTGTATAGTAAAACAAAACCTTAAAACTGAGGTTCTTGCTAATTATTTGTGGTGGCAGGGGGAGAGCAGGTGGCAAAGTAAACATACATGTTTTTGTGACGTGTAAATGATGCACCAGCAGTGTTGTGTCAGGCACCATAGCCAGCTTAGAGGATGAGGCATTTTGCTTTAGATAAAGTGAACTCGTCTATTTCTTTGTAATTTCTTTTGGCCACAGAAAACAAAAGTAGGAATTACTGCACTGGAACAGGCCCATGGTGTAATTAATGTCAAGTCTACCCTGACATTTTTTACAAAATTGATTGATTGGTAAGAGAGTGAAGTTGACCAGCCTCAGATCTTTTTGGAATACCCTGGCCTTGTCAGAAAGTGCAGCAGGAATGTCGCTTGGCTTTGCTCAAAGGTCCGTGTGGTCTTTCCAGCAAACAATCCCATCCAACCCTATATTTTTCTGGTTTTGTAGGCTATGGATAGAATCATTCTTGCCTATTCCTGCTGATGTCCCTTAATAAGGCATTGATTTTTCATATGCTCAGGCTGCACATTGAAAAATAATATATTCCTGTAGTTTGAATTTACTGCTTGTTTAATTCAACTGAATAATTTCCCTTTCAAGACTGGAAGCAGGTGAGAAAGTCAGACTACAGATCCTGACTTTCAGACTCTGTATCTCTGTTGTGTTCCCTGTGTTGCTCACATGCTCACTCACATAAACAGTTAGATCACTATAGAGTTTCATATATGGCAGTCTCTTGAAAGTGACATTGTTGTAGACACCTGCCCTTGCACTCCTGTTACTTCTGTAGCTTTAATGAGGAAAGGCTCATTAGCATTCTCCAGGAAGCTGTTTCCCTGGCAGGCGGATATTAGAAGGATAATGTTTTCAACACAGAATTCTTTTCCTGCTTGACTTACCTGACATTACTGCATATCCCTGAAAGTTTCCCTTGATTTGTTATGGTGGCACCCAGGTCCTTCCCTTGGAGAATGTTGCAATATGATCTCCTTAGCAATTATTTAAAAAAATATTTATTGTGTTTTGCATTCACTCAGCTTGGTTAAACCCTTCAGTAACTCCAGTACTCTCCCCTTGCTTGTAATTTTTTGCCCCTCTTTATTTTACAGCTGATCTTTCTAGACATAAACTAAAGTTAAAAACTGATACCAGCGTGGCCTCTGCATTCAACAGCTCTTAACATTTATCTTGTCAAAGTGTCTTTTCATTTGTACATTTTACCTCTGACTCCTTAGCTTGTTTTTAATCAATACTCCAACTTCCAGTCATGACTATTGTGTTTTCTTTATAGTCTTCATGAGTCACATTGTCAAAGCCCTTTTGAAAGGCCAGAGAAATAATAATTAATTCTGTGGATGCTCTCAAAGTTAAAAAAGACATATTTTTTGCCATGTGATCAATGTTGTTTTTCTCCCCATTATGTAATCCCTGCTCAGGCATTAAAGTTATAATCTTTTAAAGTAGCCTTCCAGACGGTTTACTAAATCACAGAATTCATTGGCATGTAATCTGGATCATCATTTGTGGCTATTTTTGAGGACTGCTGTCCTTTCATTCCTGATAGAAAAGTGCAGGTTTTTGTTAGGAAGCCCTGCCTCCAACCTTGAGCTGCTTCTGAAATGCTGTGTGTTTCCTCAGAATGGCTTGCCTTTAATTTATCCCTTTATTTCAGCACTTTCTGTTTTGCTATCTGCTGTTCTTTCACCCTTTACTTGCAAAAGAATTGATTAATGGGATTTGCTATTTGAAAGGACCAGAGGGGACAATTTTGTGACTCAAATATCATAGCTTTTTCCTTCTGTATTAAGCCTAAAAACTTTTTGTTTTAGCCTAAAAGGTACCTTTTGGTCTGTCTGGATTTCTGGGCATCAGGAGATAGAGAGGCATATCTTAGGATATGAGGTAGGGTCAAGATTGCTTCATCCCCCCCCAAATAATGAACAGTGCAAGGATTTTGTGTCACAGAATTATGTTTCCTCTGTTTTCCTTTTTAAGAGAAGGGACATCTTATTCCCTCACTTTCCTGAGTGTTGTTTTTGCTTCCCATCTTGGAGGGAGAGTGCTGTTGGCTGGTGTGAAAGAGAACTGAAAAAGAAAAGACTAGGAATTTCCACTGGAAGAAGTAGTGGGTATTTTTTATGAATATCCCAAATTAGGAACCCAGCTAACAAGAAATGTTAGTATGGTCATACAGGGTGAGAAAAGGCAAGGCTCCTCTTGTGCATAACTAAATAGCTCAAGGTCATAATCAGCCATTATTTTTTCTGTGGTGTTTTTTGTCCTCTTTCTTCACTCCCTTTGTTTCCCAGTACTATTTCAGACTTGCCAGACAATTGTTGTGCAGTCTTCCTGCTTCTAATGTATGTCAGTAAATTGTCCTTATGCCACTGGTTCAGTCCTTATGCTCCCAGTCTCCATTTTTACATCTTAATGTCTAAGTATATTCTTTGTTCTGGTTGTTTCAGTCCAGTGCTTTTTGGAAAAGGTACCCCTTTGCCTCAGCCTGATACAAAGCTTTGCTCAGTACTCACATTGCTCTTGCCCACCTGCTCCTTCTGTGGCTGGAGATTTTGTTACCCTTTTTTCCTGATGGATATATTATGCCTGCATAATCTTTTGTGCCAAAAAGCAGAGTGTTTCCCTTGAAATCGATGGGAAGAGCTGATGAACGAACAACATTATTTTAAATACCTGCTGTACATTTTTGCTTTGTCCTGAACACAGCCTTTTCTAAATCTGTTGTCAAGGCTTTCTGACTCCACTTTCTGTCCTTGACTCCTGGTGTATAATAAAATGCCTAATACTATCACATCAGATTTCAGGGAACAGCAGTCACAGGAAAGTGTGTTACTTGATTTGGTTGTTTCAGGCACAGAACTAGACAGGTGGGAGTTACTATGAGTGTGAGTTGTTCACCCCCTGCAGTGGAATGATGCCCATCATGGTGCAGACACATGGTTTGCAAGTCTCTTTACTCTTGGCTGTGTTGGAATCTACAGTAAGTTTGTGATTGCTACTACTGTGGTGAGGAAAGATCAGAAACCAGAGGAGCAGGAACTGCAGTGGTGGGTGAAGAAGGGCCAGAGCAGGCTGGGTGTAAGGAGATCCCAGCTTGTCACACCTCTTGCATTAATTCATGCTGCTAGAAACTAAAAAGGTGAGCATATTGTTATGGATCCAAAAATAGCTATTTTGCTCAAAGTGTCTGAGAATCGAAGGACACAGTCTCAGCCCTCCCCCTGTATTGTTCATGCTGTTTTATGGGACTCTAGGACCTTGATTTTTGGAGTTTGGGCCACTCTTGGTCCTCTTCTCAATGTTGCTGGTGTTGGGTGATCTCATGCTGGTTCCAAATCATTTACCCTGTGTGGAGTTTGTCTGTGGTGCTGAGCTCCCGGCGCCAAAGACTTCGATCTAAAGCTTGCCTCCCTTGCCTGGCCTGATTCCTATTATTTTCTTCTGGAAGCTCTAACATAATGTTCAGCTTAATCAGAAGTGCCTCTGCCTAAGGATAAAGAAGGAAAAATTTCTTCGTATGGACAACTCTCTTCTGTGTGCTCTTTTCCTCCTATTGTGGCCATCTAACTACTGGTAATATCTGCATCCCAGTGAGCCATATCATCACAGAGGAGGAAACCAAGGTACAAGCAAACTTGGGATCATTCACCAGGCCAGTGGATTAGAGGTGAGAATGGAAAGGAGACACTCCAACATGCTGCCTAGCTGTATGTTACCAATGCAGCATTAATTTAGCTGTTTCAGGAGATGTTTGTCTTAATACCCATATTAATAATGATGTTCTAAGATCTTACGAGAAGTTGGTAAGAGAAATCTTAACAGCCAAAAGAAATGCTTATTTAGCCTGATAAAGTTTAGCAATCAGCATACGTGAAATTATATAGGCAGCATATTTTCAATTTATTTTCCTTGTTCTCCTCTTTGCAAGTGAGCCATCATGGAGTTAGCAGTTGTCTACAGTAACAGGCAACTTCTCTGCCCATCTACAGACCACAGGATATTTTAAGAATTTCATTCATAATAGTTACTTGCACTTTTTAATAACCACTTTAAAACCCGATCAATTTTATAAATCAACTCAGAATTTTTCAAAAGGCGATACAAAATAAAAAAATTGTAATGTGATGGTAAGTTTCCACTTAGAATATTTTGATAACTTTAAAAATAACTTTCAAGCAGCTGGCTAGCTCTGCAGAAATTAACCTGGTTCTGAAAGGTGGATTTGTACAGAATTTTGCTCTGAAAATAATGTGGCACTGAGCCATGACAGCTTAAGGTGTCTCTTTTTTGAAGGGGGGGTAGATGGGGAAGTCCAGTGATTTAGTGACTGAAGAGAGTTGCCACTTGCGTGAGCTCCATCCCTAGGGATATGACCTTTTTAATCCTCTTTAGTTAATGTATTGGTGATCTTTACTTAGGCAGAGTAAACAGTGCTGTTCTGAACAAAGGGGAGGTCATGCTTCCTGCATTACACTCTGACCCCGGGGTCACGGCCTTTGTTCACTTCTCAATGGGAATTGCTCTCCGAGGGCCACCACAAAACGGAGAACTAATTTCGGCACGTGCTGCCGGAGAATGGCAGAGTATCAGGTTTGCCTCAACCCAACCTCCGAGGGCGCCCAGCTCGCAGCCAGAGGAAAAGTCAAACTATTTCAAAGAGGACGTATTAGCCCTTTAATTACCAGTGGCAGTGGCACTTAATCCCTCGTTGAACTAAATATATTGCTTGGGTCTTCCCCCTGTAATTCAATTGCTCACTTTTCAGCCTTTAATTTATTTTTTTTTTACCCCTGACTGGATTCTTCCAAAGGAGGAAGCACAGACTAGTGAAAAATAGCGATTTCTTCACTTAAAAGAAAGTGAGAAAGCACATTGCAATTGCAGCATCAAACTTGGGCCTCTGAGGTCTCAGAATGAGCCTGGTTTCTCAGCCTGTAAGGAAATGTGGTGCTGAGTCCCAGAAGATTGGATTCAGCACCTTTTCCTTAACTTTTTCTGTGTGTTGCAGCAGTGCACGCACACACAGGGCCCTGTGAGGCCAAGCATGGCAAGCATGGGGTACTGAGCCAGAGAGAGCTAGAACTTCCTCGTTTTTATCACTGATTTTATGCAAAAAGGCTGGGATTTTTTTTCTTTTTCCTTTTTTTAATTTTTCTTGGCTTTGAAAGTAACTGGTGGCAGAATGTGATGCATCTCATTTTTAGGTGCTGTGACTAGGGAACATATATAAACATGGAAGTTGAGATAAATTATCTGGAAGACTTGCATACAGAAAACCACCACCTTTTACTGGAAGTTGGTTCTTTTTCATCTGTATGCTCTTTTTGCTCAGCAGTATAATCTGTGAAATAAAATTTTTGATCATAAAATAATTAAGCTATAAACACAATAACTTCAGCCAGCATATGGCTTTTCCACATTTTTCCTTCTATCAAAAAAAACCCCAAAAAAACCCTAATTGCTGATGACAGCCAAGTTGTGTAAAACAGCGGGGTTAGAACTGAGCACAAGGGATCTGAGTGTATTGGGGGGAGCTTATAATGTTGCCATCACACAAAAAAACACCCACTACAATAGTAAATTTTGGAACTTCTGTGGCTGTCAACATGAATAGGAATAAGGTAAAAATGTGTCTTTGCATTCCAGTCATTTCAAGTAAAATATTACATCCCTCTTTAAGTTTTTTTGCAGCTGAATTATTTAAACAAACACTTGTAATAATCTACTCTTAGACTTAAAAGTACATTCTGTAATACAACAGAATGAGCTCTTTTAACAAAAGCAGTGGCTGAGCAGCTGAGCTATCACACCCTTTGAGTGAAAACTTGCGTTCAGAGCTGAACCAAATGTGAGCAGCAAGTGATGCTGACTGCAGCAAGACTGAAACCAGCCCTTCTGTGTCCCTTATTTGTTGCTGGAAATTCCGAAAGTCCACTATTTTAGTTTTTTTTTTTTATTGGAAGATAGAATGGAAATGTATATTTATGTGTTTTCCACTAAAAATAATATTGTCATGTTGACATAAGTCTATTTCTCACTCTTGTTGCTTAGTTGAAATTAATATGTTTACTAACAAAAATACAAAGTCCATCCCCTTTTATCATTTTTTTTTCAGCACTAGTATAGCTTTTCTGTTATCTGTAGGATTTTAGAGACTAAAAAGAGTCTCAAGGCAATGCTATTTGCATTATTTTGGGGGTTTTTTCTTGCCTTAAAGCACTGGTATGGTTGTGCTTTCTTTGGACTTAATGAGCTGTAGTAGAATTTTAAAATGTGGATAACAGCTTGGAGTTTAAAAGAAAAAACTTAAGAAAATACTCAGCCAGTATTCAAATTTTAAAATACTTCTTTTTCTTTGGGAAGATACTGGAACCTTACAGTAACTATAGGATGCCTGATGAAAGGGAAAACTAATTTTTTTTCAGAGTGTATTAAACATTTCAGCATGCAATATGATAATTCAGGATGCCATTGTAGAAGTGCCTCTTCTAAAAGATCCTTAGTGAAGGGAATCTTTTGGAGTGCTTTTGCTTTGAACGTTCCTGACTCAAACCTCTCAGGATTTTTTTTTGTTTAAGTTTATTTTACTGTTTAAAAAAAGAGCTTTGTCTGTGGCAATGTTTAGATTAATAGAATGAGCAGAGAATAGTCTATTTTACTGTGTGAACTTGGTTCCTCAGCATTACTATTTCTGGCACTGATTTTTCCAGCTAGTGTACCTGGTAAAGCTTAATGGTGGGTAAGATTTCTCTCATTTCCTAGACAAAGATGTTGCTGAAATTAAAACATGAGCTTCTAATTTTGGTATCAAAATTGTTTCCAAATGTGACCCCTGTGGTGAAAACCACGTAGGAACCATTCGTATTTAATAGCCTTCTCTCTTTAGCAACTGGTGTACACTTGTCTGTACTGCTTTTAATATGAAACCATTTCTGTTTCCCTGTTGATTTGTTTGATTCTCTGGACCATTGAAATATATAATTAAAATTTTTAAAAATAGTCCTGTAGAACGTGAGGTTTGGTCTGGCTTTAGGTGTGCTGTGGAAATTGCGAAGCCTGTTCTTTACATTTTGAAGATGAACATTTTTCTAAACACTAGGATGTATATTCAGGCCTAGTATAATTCAGCAAAATTCATTTGATATGAATGCTTATTTTCCTTATTTGTCTTATGTTAAAATCTGTTCTTGTGCTTCCTTCCATTAAATACTTGAGTAAAAAGAAATATGTGAAAGTGTAAAAAAGCTACCTGAGTGCAGATAGCTGCATATCATACGTTCGTGTGTGTGTGGTTTTTAAATTAATACTTGGGTGAGCAGAAAATACAAGACAGACGTCAGTTGCACCTGTAAAAATAAAAAGGCAGCTTCTCTGGGAAACTGCATTGCTCAGTTTTTCTGTGGTAAGAGGATCCTTGCGTTTTCCACTGACGTTAACCCCTTTGGAAGGAAAAATGCATGACAGCCTCAAAATGGTGCTCTCTGTTAGGGAAAGGCAAAGATGAGCTGGAACTGTGCAGCAGTTCAGTCACAAAAGGGCCTTTTCTAATAGATTTCCAATCATTTTCTTAGACAGTAAACATGATATTCCTATAGAAATGTTTCCCCATGAGCATGGGATCCCTATTTGCTCCCCAAACAGTCGTGTAAGTGCAGTTTTAAAGCAAAACTGTTTTTTCAAGTCCCCACAATGAGTCTGAAGTACCTGTTTTGCATTCCCCTCTGAGCTGAACACTCAGGGCACTGCCAGCTGAAGGCTGGAACATTCTGGTCTACACATGCAGTGCTTTATTCAGTGAAATCCCTCATGTTTATGTCAGTCTCCCTGTGGCTCCCAGGTGTGGGAGCAAGGTCCTGCATCCGGGCAGTCCCAGAGCAGGGAGCCTCTTTCCTTCTCTGAGGGTAGGGATGAGTTGTTACGGTAACACTGAGGGATAAAATTCCTGCTGGTGTAGTGCTGCTACCATCAACTTCTTTTATGTAGTTCTTACTGTGTATTTAAGTTGTCTTAAGGTTTTTAAAATGTTGCATTTGTTTATATAACTAGAAAAACAATGGTCCTGAACCGTGCCTTCCATTGATTTTTCCTGTTGTAATTCAAATGTAATCCTTCATTAGTAATCTTTAGGTTGCGTTATAAAAATATTATAATTTCTATTGTGCAGAATTACACAAACAATATTGAGTTAGAGTCTTATTCTAGTAGTATTCACACTTACTTGACTGTGCTAGCATGAGACTATAACTGCATACATACATATATCCAGGTGTCCCATACTGCGCCCATGTACAGAAGGGACAGAGTATGTGATTTTATTGAAATGATTGCTGGGGGGAGGTGAAGGTGTTTAATTTTATTACAGATAAATGACAGAAGTAATATGAGCTTCAGACATCAACTTTAATTTTGGTATTTGGCTTCAAAATGTTTTGAAAAGCAGCTGTATTTCTAATTGAGTCAGGGAGACTTCTCCACGTCAAACCCAGTCACATTCTCCTGTTTCCAAGAGACAAAAGGTCCAGGTTTTTTTCCCTGTACAGTTTTCATACTAAGTTACTTGTTTGCATTAGAAAAAATACTGTACAGTTTTCTTGAAATTTTTGGTGCATCAAAAAAAGTAATTGCATTATATTTCTGTTGGTAACTTTTTCTGGGAATATACATTTACAAGTTGACCTTTTAATATTTCAGGGCTTTGATCAGCCATCTAAAATATTCAGTAAAATGCTTTAAGGCCCTAAGAAAAAAAATTCTAAATTTGAAGCTTGAATTTACCATGAATTAGTCACAGACATCCCCTGGGATGAATAGAAAAACATAGTTTGCTGAATAAGTGTGGAAGCAGGTTTTTTCACAATTTTGCCCCCCCCCTTTTTTTTTTTTTTGCAATGCCAGTTTTAGTATTCATGCTGCACTTTATTAGTGTAGACAACATAGCAAAAACTTAATTTGGCCTTTTCCTTATAAAGGCTTTTGTGTTGGTAATAAACTTCAGTAAAATCACCTTTATTAAATTATTTATTAAATTATGGCACGCATTTAATCATGTGGATGCTGATTCGTCTTTGAAATGGCAAAACGGGAAATTAGGGGCGAAAAAAGATATTTTTGGCACTGAATTTCTGCTTTGCTGACCACACCAAAATGACATTTCTTTTCTAAAACCCATTTTACACACCAGTGACAGCCCAGGAGGAGCACGGCCTCATCCCAAGCCTTGGAACTGGCCCTTTCTGTTTTATCACCTGTGCCTCTGTGCAGGACATTTTGTTCACTGCAACTGAAATGTAGCAGAATCATGTTAAAGATGAGTTTATAACTTCAGGCGTCCCTTTGAAATTCATGAAACTTAATAATGCATGTGTGACAACTGCAGTAAGTGAGACACGACAGACAGAAAGACAAAAGACTCAAATTACACCATTAATGGAGCGCAAAATCTGTAAAATACTGTCCTTTTTTCACAACTGTATATTATACCTGCAGCTGATTCCAGGAGTGTAAAAGCCTGTATTTATCTGGCTGGATAAATACATGAATGCTTCCAGTAGGTTCATTATTCTCTTGACATTATTTTTGATTATAACAATAATGTGTCAATATTGTTCATGTTAGGAGGTTTGGTTTTTTTTTCAAGGAGAGGGATTTAAATTTACCAGTGCTAATATACTGTTATTGTGTTAGGTTCCAGTTATACTTTAGTTAGCCAATCTAAGATGTACCTTATGTACCTTATATTTTGCCTTTAATGGGCTCAATGGAAATGGTAGCTTGAACTGTAGAGCTGAAGTTGGCCACATAAATACATCTGATACTAACACTCAACTCACAAACAGAATTCTCCATCTACAACCATTTTGGATTGTCTCTGTGTGTAGTAAGTAATTGCAGTTATGCTATGAAAGTGATACTGTAATGGAAGTCCCTTTTTATTTTCTTACAGTTCATGCAAATTTTTCAGCTTTGTTAACATTTCACTACCAAAAAAGCCACAAAGGAATTTGTGCTGTATGTAAATTTTGTGTGCATTGCAGTTCGCTTTGTACAGGATTATTGCACTCTGGTGTAATTAAAACATAGATACTTAATACAAGAGAACTTGGTCACTGGACTGCTCTTGAGTAGTTCAAAAACCTGAAAGTAATTTATGATATAAAGGAATTTTAAGCCCTTTTAGACCCGAGAAATTGTAGGTTTTCAATGAAGATTTCATCATGTGTATTTGCTTACTTTTTGCAGCTTACCGTTTTCTAAAATCAAACTTTTTTTTCCCCCAGTGTGTTATTTTTCCTTTCTTTTTTCTTCCTTTCTTTTTTCCTAGATACTTTTTTTTTTGTTTTAATCTCCAGCAGCTCTTTCTGGGAGGCACCCGGTTGTGAGCAGAGGCTCCCATTAGATGAGGGAGCGGAGGTTTGAGCGCGGTGCCCCGGGCAGAGCAGGGTGCCCGCTCGCAGCTCCGGGCGGCTCAGCCGGGCTGCCGGGAGCGCTGCCCGGGACGGACGGACAGACGGACGGAGCGGGCTCTCCGTGCGGGGCTGCCAAGGCATCGCGGCTCACCTGAGCCCGGGGAGCGGCCGCCGGTCCCGAGGCAAGAGTAGAGTAAAAAAAAAAAAACCGGGGGAAAAAAGTTGCAAGATAAACATTATGTCGGCAGCACCCTTAAAAACCTGCTCGTGCAACCTCCCCTTTTAATGACTCCTTTCTTGGAGGAAAAAAAAAATAAATTAAAAAATAAATCACTCGTTCTAGTGCCAGAGCTTCACTTATGTTGTTAGCGGTTTAATGCCAAGTTTTCTGTACAACACTATTGTTAAAGTTTATACAATACAACAGTATTGTTAAAGTACAGTGTACTGGAGGAAGTGTTTTTGCAAAATGCTTCATTATGTTTTGAAGGGAAGGGTGTAGAAATACATCCTCATTCAGCTTGCTTTTACAGTTTAGATCATTTCAGAATTGCCTCTTTGGTATTTCAGTGTTTTTCCCCTATAATTTAGTAGGCCACTGATCCATTGGAATTAATGCAAGTTATCCAGCAGTAAATAGAACTTCCCTAAGTGACCTGCACAATGGCACTGTGTGTAATTGCTGTCCTTCTCTAAGTGTGCACCCGTGTAATCCTCAGACTGGTCCTTTCAGGGAATGGTGCACCATACTGCTTTGCTTTTCTAGATAGGTTTTAATTATTTTTATTTTTAATTCCTAGAGAGTAGCTCTAAAAACAAAAGCTGTCTAAATGTTAAGTAAAATTAGTCTTGGTGATTTTTTTTATAATCTGCACTGGAATTTTTTTTAATGATACAATAAAATAAAAAAGGAGGAATTTACACTTTTCTGGATAACTTAATCTTTAAAAAAATTAAATATGTTTATTGGATTATTAAAAAAAATACAACCTAAGAATGCACCTGATCATCTTTTATTAAATATTTCTGAAGGCTGTTAGATTACAAACCACCCCATATTGCAAATGAGCTGTATTATCTGGAGAGCAAAAAATCATGATCTATTTAGAGGTGACCTCAGTGTGGATGTCTCTGTCATACCAAACTGAGAGGAAAGAACAAGAGATGCCACTCTGAGTTAAAGTACAAGGAAATTAATTAGTGTTCAGCAGGAGTGTTTATAATGAGTTTCCAATCGACAGAACTTGAGATAAAGGAAAAGAAAGGAGATATAAAATTCAGTAATAGTATAATCTGTGGTATGAAAATAGTGGCTTACTACTACTTGCATAATTTGAATTTATTCAGGCATGATGAATCTTAAAATAATTCTTCCACCTCCCTTTTTGGAATTCCATTTCTTTTAAGTGAAGCTTACAAGTTGGACTTGAGGTGATTGTTTTGCTGTTTCGTGAATCCCTAAATTTTTAGTTCTGTGATAACCTAAAGTTAGACAACTTTCAACCTTACTTCACAACTGTGGTGACAGACAGAATGCATTTATGTGTCTCCTTGAGGAAGTATAGCTAAGGGTGGATGAATACGAGCCATCATTGTGTAAAGGCGAGGCACTTTTAACCCTCCAAATGCACCAGAATTATCCCCATTAGGAGCAGGCAAAAGAAGGGATGAACCTCAGCTCTTTCCACAATAACAAAAATGAGAAAGGAAGGAGCAGGTAGTATGGAGAGTAAAGAACAAGAGGACCTATGTTTTATGTAGAAAGTAGAAAAATAAATAGGGAGCTAAAAATCATTTCTGAGAAACTAGGGGGAAAGTCATTCAGAAAGCTGATTAAATACAAGTAAAACACTCTGAACTAAGCAATTTGTCTATGTAAGTCCGATCCTTCTCTAAAAAATAGGTCTGTCTTTTATATTTCATGGGCATTAAAAGTTGTTGACTACACTGTCACATGTAATCTCTTTTTTACTGTGCAGGGTTAACATTCTCATTTGTGGATGTTCTGTTAAAATAAATGCTATCAGGAATGTCATGCCATTATTTTAAAACAAAAATTATAAGAGTTTTAGCTGGATATGCTGGCTATCTGCTGCTACAGCTGTTATTCAGAAATTTTGCTTGCTTTCACTTTTTAATCACCCAGAATTTATGCACATCCTCTGCATCCACAGTCTATATGCAGTAGAGACCAGTTATTAGAAGAGGTCAAAATTACTAGGTGTCATTTTACCGAAATAAATATTTGTGGGAAAGTTACTGTTTAAATATCTTGTCAACTGTGTCCTGATAATCTCTAGTATGCTTTTACTATAATTCCCTAAAAATAAATATTAGAAACATTTTGTGGTTTCACACCATTAAAAAAAAAAGTTGGTAAGGGAAAACCATAAAACATATATTTTGCTTACAGAAGAAATGTGTATTCTCCTCAGAATGCTGGTGGTTGAGTATTTTCTAGAGATCTGAGGCTGGATGGAAATGGGTAACAGAAGTTCCCTAAATTTGCCACGGCAGTTGTCGGTGGAGCTCGGAGAAAGCCACATGTGGCACCCCGTGCCCTCTGGACTTGGCTGTGACTGAGCCCTTTGAGAGCAGGGCTCGCTGCTGGCAGGCCAGGGCTGGAGCTGGGGCTGGGACTGGGACTGGGGCAGGAGCTGGGCTCCAGGGCCAGGCTCTGCTGCTGCAGCCCGGGCAGGGCTGCCCGTGCCAGGCACAGCGCCCGCAGCTCTGTGAGCTGGGGTACCTGGGCCGTGGGACGGAGCCTTTGTCACCATCTCCACCACAGCTGGCCACTGAAATGCTGCGCTTGGGAGGTAATGGAAGGAGGAAATGCTCTTTGGAAAGAGCCTCCGAGTGTGAAGCCCTCCGCTCCATTTTGCAGGATAGTGCATTGGAGGGCAGCCGCTTTGGATGGTGTAGAGACAGATGTATGTCTGTGGGTTTTCTTTTCACATTGCAGTTTTTTCTATCACCTCATGATCAATATTTAGTGGAATGAAATATCAATTAATATATTGTTTTTCCTGAAGAATATTTTACAAACTTCAATACACATGGTATTGACTTCTCCAATCAGCTGAAGCTGCCTAGCTGATTTAAAAGTACATCAGGAAAGCAATGATAGCATAAGCAAAATGAATAGTAAGTGACAGGGTCAACTATGACTTTCTTTAAGTAACTATCTGATCCCTTTTTTCTTACGGTAACATATTTTCCACAAAGAAGATTCTTCAAGGTTGAATCTTGTACAGTCTCCTCCCCCTCTCCACCCTCCCCCCCTCCAGCCCCCCCCAGCGCAGGGCAAATCAAATGCTTGACAACGTTTTTTGTTAGAAAAGCACATGAAAAAAAATTTTGAATATACCAATAACAGAAAAAGTCTATATATTTTTATTGCAAGAAGGAGATTTCATTGGCTGAATGAAATGGCGAGATGTGACGCAAAAGGACACTTGGACGGTGGAAATGCTGATGTATGCCAAAGCAGGCGCACCAAGAAATGCTGTTGCTATGAGAGAAACAGAGGGAGAGGGAGGGAGGGAGGGAGAGACCGTGAGAGAGCAACTTGTGGAGGCCTTAGTTTTCCTTTTTGGCTTATAGCAGAGAGACTGCAACGTCTCCCGGTTCTAGCAGGGAGGGTTCAGGAGCTTCCAGTGGGTATTTTCATGAGGCTGAGCATTTCGAGAAGCGGAGGGAGATGAGAGAGATGCAGGTCACCTTAGAGCACAAAAGCAATTGGAAAGTAGGAGGCTGTATGTACTGAGCCAATGATCTGTGCTATGATAGATATACAAATTAGTACGGCAGATGAAGCAGCTTAGCTCATTATCCACCTGATGGTACTGAGACTTAACAATTCAAAATGACAGAATTAAAATGCAGGCACACACAGACACACACAGACATATATTTATAATGACCCCACCTTTTCATCTTATGAATTATCCAGCTGGGATACCGACGTCTCTTGTGTAATATTCTTAAAGAGCTGCAATAAATTCACCTTGTGAGTCCATGAGCCAGAAAAGGGGGAAAATAATTTGCAGGAATTTTTTTTTTGTCTATCTTCTTCGGCAAGGGGGAAAAAAGTTTGTGCTATGAACTTAGCCTAGCAGCTTCTGGAACGTGAGCCAAAAGGGGCAGGAAGTTGTTTTACAATAGCGTTACAGTGATCTGCCACAAATGGAAAAAGCCAAATGTTGGACTCGGCAAAGAGAAAAAACATTCTTCTCCCCCTCGCTTCCCTCCTCTTGCCCCTTAAGAGAGAAAGAGGGAAAGGAACGCTGAGCTAGAAGTTCTTTTTTAATTACTTCTTGTAAGTAATTGAAAGATTATCTTACTTGCATATTCCATGGCAAGCAGGAGGGAAAGAAGTATCAAAGGGACGTTTAAAAAAATGCACTTGGTAACTAGCAACGGGACTTTTGGCACAATTCCTTGAGTTTGCTTGAGGTTATGGAGGGGGATGGGAAGAAGAAAAGCAAGTCGACGCAGCACGTTTTCTTTAAAGAAGGGGAGGGTGTTTGGAGGCAAAACTATATAATTTTTTTTCTTTTTTTTTTTTTTTAAGGAAATGTATGTTGATCTTCTGAAGCTGAATCCTCAGGCATTTGTGGCCCGTCCTTGCAGCCTGGTATGTTTTTTGTGAGTGTATGCGAGCGCTCTCAATCAAACAGCAATCATGGCAGCTGTTTTTCTTCCAGCACAGCAGTTGAGCTGTCTCGCCCAAATGCTTATCAGCTTTTGACTCGGTGCCAAGAGAGTTATAAGGGCCAAGCAGCCTGAGCTTGGCTGTGCAGCTGGTTTGGAAGTAAGGGCATGAGAAAACAAAATCGCAAAGTTTTTCTGTCACATACAGTGTTTACTTTTTCAAATAGCCATTTTCAGCTCGGTAGGTTGGGGTTGGTTTTGTGTGTGTGTGCTGTAGTTCGTGGTCCTCGCGGACTGCTGTGTTACGCAGAGCGGTGTAGGTGTGTGACTGCAGAGAGGAGCCTCTTCTCTCCGTTTAATCCCGGGAGATATTTCCGTAGAAACCACCCCCCCCACACACACACCCCCACCTCCCCCAATTAAAAGCTTCATTAGCCGCACTGCCCTGTCAAGCATATTGCCATAGCGTGGGTGCATTTACATTCCAGCGCAGCGCCTTTCCTCCCATTGCTGCCTCTCTGCCGGGTCCCCTCCCGGCGGCGCCGTCCCCATCGCAGCCCCCGGCCCGCGGGGGTCCCCGGCGGGGGTGGCAGCAGAGCCGGGCTCGCTGCGTGTCCGTGTGCCCGTGGCTGCGGGGGATGGAAAGGAGCCCGTCCGCGCAGGGCCGTGCCGCTTTCATCATCAGCTCCAGCCCGCTGCGTTTCGCTGGCTCACGTCGTCCTCCTCCTCCTCCGCCAGACTGCTCCAGTCGCTCACAAGAAGGAGGCTGGACTCTGTAAAGGCGGCTGCTGCTCGCATTCTTGCTGCAAGGGCCTCCCCTTCAGACGGCCTTTGCCAGAGCAGAACTTTTAAAAATGCTGCAAATAGGATCTTCTTTTTCTTCTGCTTGCCTGAGCCCTCCTCTCCTCTCCCAGCGTTCCCGAGCGGGGCTGGTTCTCGCCTCTCCTGCGCTGTACATCCCAATGCAGAGGGCAAAGAGCCGAGGGCTCGCCCCTCTGCTCATCCCTTTCCCTCACTCCCTTTTCCCTCTGTGAAGGAAATGGATTCCTTTGCCTGAGCAATGACTCGGGCTTTGCAGGTTTGTGTGCTCTGAGGATGAGGGCTTTTGCTGGTGATTTTCCTCCCTGGAGTCCCAGTGCACAGTGCTGCTCAGGGAGCGAGCCTCTTGCTTTCTCTGCCTTTCTCTTTCTCTTTCGTAGAAATATGTTTTTAATGGCTGTAGGTATCTGCACCATGTGAAATAGGGCGTGTGATATCCCTCCAAACCCCCTGTAATTGGACCGTGGCTGAAAAGGAAATATGGGGGGGATGTCTGGTGGGGGGCAGGGGGTGCACAGGCTGTCTCGTCCTTGCAGACCTTCCCCCCCCCCCCCCCCTCCCCTTTTCTCTGCTGAGGAGGGAAAAGGGGATGTGCAGTAAAATGCCGTCTCTGGGACAGGTGCCAGCTCCCAGACAAAAGAAGTAAAATAGGCGGTAAAGAGGGAGGGGGGTTGGGGAGGGAAGGGGGGGAAATTAATAGGCAACAAAAATAGGAATCGAAAATCTCCGAGAGGCTGGGCTGGCGAAAGGGCTGGTGCCCGAGCGGCCTTTTTGTTGAATATTTTCTGTGCGATGGGTGGGAAGGAGAAAGTTGCGGCATACTTTTTATTCCCGTCTCCTCTGCAGACGTTTGGGAGCGTGAAGGGAGGATGCCTTTTTTTTTTTTTTTTTTTCCCCCCTTCTTCTTTTCCCTCCTTTCTGCTGAATTATTCATATTGTCAGTGGTGAAGCCAGGACTATTAGCATGCATCAGACATGCTGTTTGTCTGTTTGCTAACATTCTTCATTCAAGACTTGTTAACTACCAGACAAGCTTAACACGCTTCTCTTTTTTCCCCTCCTCTCCTCTTTCCCTCCGTCTCTCCCCCCTCGCTCCCTCCCTCGCTCCCTCCCCTCTCTTCTCCCTTCCCTTCTGCCTGCTCTGCTCCCTTCCCTTCGCCGCCGTCCCTGCCACCCCTCGCTCGCAGCCGCCCATTGTTGCCGGCGGGGCCGGTGCGGGCGCGGGGCGAGGCCGCCTCCCGGGCCTGCCCGGCCGCGCAGATGCGCCGCCTCGCCCGGAGCCTCCCGCCCGCCTTCCCGGGGACTGCGGAGCCGCCAGGGGAACACCCAGCGCCGCATCCATCGGCGGCTCGCGGGCCGCCGTCCCGCCCTGCCAGGGTAAGCTGCTCCCGCCGGAGCGCAGGGGATGCCAAGTGGGAAAATCAAGTTTCGGGAACTACGTGGGGATCGGCACATTGGCTCGCGTCTGCCTGATAATTTATGATTAACCAGGAGTGCGTTATCAGCCCGGCGAGGTCCAGGCTCATTCGGGAGGATGGCTTTGCTGCCTATTAAGGATGTGATAGACTAATATTTGCTATTGTTGCTGTTTTTTAGGTTCTCTTCTCCCTCTCTATCGAGTCTGCCCCTCCCTTCGCTAGCCTGTTTAAAACCAGCAAGCTTCATTTTCTTAGCAGACAAAGGTCGATCACAGCTTTTATTTCTGAATGCAAATGTTCTAGGACTTGTGCCAGTCCTGCCTTCATTGAGCACAATATAACTGCTTTCCTGAATGGCGCTTTTCCCTTTCCTTCTAAAAAATAAAAAATAGAAGGGAGCTTAAGAGAAGAAACAAAGTTGGGCGGTGCAAGTTTTTTACATTTATTTAATATTTCGGTCTGTGTGAAGCATTATTAAGCATCCCTGTGCAGAGCAGCTGTAACATAGCCACCAGCCAGTGCATGGGGTTTATTTGTAGGGACACATACGAGAGAAGGGACCTGGTGGCATTGCTCAACTCCTGGCTTTGCAGGTAACTATCTGATGCTCTTCAATGATTGTATCTCATCACAATTACATTTCCTGATTTTCTTAGCGACGTGAATTTGAACGTAAATATTTTCATCATTCATGTTTTAAATTTTTTGATACCTGGAATTGTTCATTATTAGTTTCTAATTACCATTTTTATCATATATTTTAAAAATTATGTTTTTCAAGGCCTTTAAAGGTCCATAAGTGCCAAAAGTGTATTTTCTTTTTATCTTTTTATGTATGCGACCTGGCACATGCTCACGCACACTCCCACTCTCTTTCTCTTTGGGTGTTAATGAAGGAATTTATTTTAAGTAGAATACTTAAATATTAGAGTAATGCCATTTATAGACCAAAGTAGCATGTGGCTAGAGATGTACTGAGTTAGGCGCAATTTGACAGATAGTTAAACACTTAGGATTTATTACTACTGTGAAATTGCCAGACTTACAATAATAGGTATTTTCAATTCTTTATACAGACTAATCTATGTGGAAATTAAAGTATCTGAAAATAAATCTATTTTAGGACACTTTATGAGGAAACTAGTCCTTTCATATGTATTTCTAAACCAAAATGCTTTTTCTGCGCACTGGAAAAAATGGGAGGCTTGTGTAAAATATTTTAATCTTTTCCTGTTAATTTTATTTATGTCTAGGATTTAAAGTAAATAACAGACCAAATACAAATAAGTTCAGGGGTTTTCTCTGCAAAATAAAACAAACAAACCCCCCCAACTAAATAAAGCTGCCCCCCCCCCAAAAAAAAAAAAACCCAAAATAATTTGAAAATACTTAGTGATTTATACAAAAATAATTTAAAATTCAGGCCATTGACAGCATTGTATCCAAACCATCTCCGTATTGGCATTGCATTAGAAGTGTTTTATGGCAACATAAACTGAAATACAACTCATAACTTTAAGTAGTAAAGCAGTATTTATTGGCTGATCATGCTCAAAGTAACTAGAGAATATTTTAGGGAACTGTGTAGATTAAGAAAGGAATTTAGGAACATATGGCTTGGTGATAGCTAAAATTAATTTCTTCAAAGTAGTTTTTAGAGGCCTGTAGCAGCAACACGGTACAACGCAAATAAAATCTTAGTTGAGGGTTCACAAACTGCTGAACACTCCTCACTGAGAAATTTCAGAGTACTTGGCAGTATTGCTCCTAATGATGCTATTTATCTAAAGAAGGTTTCTTTTTTATCCTTAGGTTGTAGTACTTGGGTGCTGCTTTGTTGATGAGGACTAGCTTAAAGGAATATAAAATTATATCTCACATATTAGTTCATTATTTTGTGGAGGCTTGCTAGAAATTAACTCTGCAAGTAAAAGAAGCAGAATTGCCTGGTTTATTTCGCAGTGAGGGTTTCTATAAATATGCTGATCATAGCAGTGTATAAAGACCACGTGCATGTTAATTGAAGAGGGATTAAAATCTGTTCATTAGATTGGCAATTTCCAGGGTTTAAATTTAAAATTATTTTTAGTCTGTAACTTGAAATATAAGTGCTGATAGAACTATTCAGCCCCTCAGATGAATGTCTTCAGAAATTATGCATGTGAGCTGGAGCATTTACATTTTGAAAGTGTTTTGTGTTGGAGTGCCAAAATTCTCGTACAAAATGTTTGGTGCATGTAATGGAAAATGAAAAGCATAGACAATACTTTGCTTAATTAAAAGATTTATAGCTGGCTAGGATGAAGTTTGGCATATTTTCAGATAATAATTATGAAGTTTTGCATATTTTCAGGTAATAATTGAGTGAAACAGAATTAAAATAATCAATGATAGAGCAAGTTGAGGGCAAAATGAGTGTTTCTTCCTCATCTCAATCCTTAAAATGCAATTTTGTCCTCCGAAAGGAAATTTAAGGAGTTGCTGATAAATGAACTGTCTCTTGTTAACCTCCCACCTATCTTGGCTGAAAATCTGGCTTTTACCTCCTGGTGTGGAGAGCGAGGGGAACACAAGGGTGAGGTCCATGTGCTCTAGGCCTGAGAGGGTGCGGGGTGCTGGGCAGAGCCGCGCTCCGTGCGTGGCACAGCAGTGATCCCCAGGAACAGGATCTGCAGGCAGGCAGCCTACCATGGGATCCTCACTGCCAGAGATAGCAACTGGGCCATTTGGCTAAACTTTTTAAGATTAATTGTAATTTTGTCCGGATGAATGTTGCCAGGTTTGGATCAGGTTAAGAGAGATTTTATTGTGGGTAAAGGAGAGGGAAAAGGGAGAAGGAGAAAGGGAAAGAGAATGAAGTGGGAGTTAGCTCTTCTAGATATGAGTGCAGTCCGGGGTTCTCGTCTTTGTTGCATGTGTGAGATGAGTAGGACTGTGAGGCTGGATTGTATTTTGTGTGGCTCTATGGGTACAGCACTGTCTTCTCATAGTACATGCCAAGTATTCATAAACCTTCGGTAGCAGCTAAGGAGGAATAAAAGGAGTGGAAGGAATGCCTTTTCTCATCCAGTTTTCTTTGGGAAAAAAGAACCCTGATTTTTTTTTTTTTTGAGCAGGGGGATGTAATTCACATCCACTAAGTGCTTCATCAGCTCCCCTGCGAGCAGAATGGGTTCTGTGCTGCACTCGGCCTCCATCCGTGTGCCACATGTTCCATAAAGCTTGGCAGGGCCTTGGTGCTCAGAGTCTGCCATGCACATGGGTGCTCAGGGCAGGGGCAGGCCCGTGATGGTGACACCTTCCCTCAGGAAAATGGAAATGTGCTCTAATTAGGCATTTTTCCTGCTAACTGCATCAGTCCCTCGCAGCTTGAAGCAGGTGCCGGTAATCAGCCCTCCCTCCTCCCCCTGCAGTGGTGGTGCTTGTGCAGGTCTGACATGCACAACAAAGCCACGCTGCCACAGTTCTAATGCTGGTTTATGGCACCTGTACCTGTCTGAGAAGGGGGGGGGAAATAATTTAAAAATATGATTGCATATGTTTTTGTTTCTCAAACAAGACACAGTGTGGAGCGTGTTCCTTCGTAGCTGCATGCGTGTTTGTGCAGTGTGTGCTCGCCCAGCGCGTTTGATTGTCGCAGAGATAAGTGTTCATTTATTCAGTGTGTGTGCAGCTAGACTCACGTTTGCAGCCAGAAGACAAAAAGTTGGAATCCCTGTAGCCAGCACAATAGGCATTCCCTAGCAGTGATCCCAGTAGATAGCAAATGGACGGGTAGGTGTTTGGAAGTGCACACGCACTTCTGCAAGTCCTGAGTTTATCTGCTGTGAACTGTACTGGGCTGTGCAGATCTGTGCTCCGTACCTGAGCCACAATACATTGAATTCTGTTGAGCTGAGTTTGATGGGCTTTGGAGCAATCCCCCTCTGCCAGATATTCACTAACATAGCCTGTGTGCACATTTGTGGAATCACTAATTATGCTGGCCTGTAACTTCTCACTAGAGAGCGAACCAGTCTGTGATTCTCTTAGCAGTGGTGCAGAAATGTGTCCACAGGTATTTCTCTGCACTCATAGAGGATATTTTAAATCTCCAGTTCTAGAAGGATTTTATTTAAATTTGACTTATGATCTCCAAAATAGAATGTAATTCTGTTCAAGACACCTTCATTTGTAGAGGGATATGTAGGAATAAAATGCTCCAGATCAGGCCTTTTGCAGCCTGTCTTTTCAAAAAAAATATTCCATCAAATATGAGATCTCATAATTTTGAGTTGCCCTTTATAAAAACTGTCTTTTTTCACAGATTAGTGAGTGTTACCATTTATTTAGTAGTTGTATACTCCTCGTTCTTGCATACGTTTGAAATTTGCTGTTCTGTACCTCTGGAAACAAAGGATCTGATCCAAAGGCCTCTGAAGGCGACAGGGGTTTTTTCACTGACTTCAAATGGGATCTGAATTAAGACTATATGCATAATAGTTTCAAATAAAGATCTGACTGCTACAGTGGTTTTCAGGGTCTTCCACATAACTTTTCAAAACTCTCATAAAAATTGTCTAGACGTGATGCTCCAAAATACAAAATACACATCTAAGCATGAATCCCGTTTTGTTGTTTTGCTTTAAAAAAAAAGGGGGGGTGGTGCTCCAAAGAGCTTTATCTCACTGGTGCTCCAAATGCGTGTTCTATGAATAAAAAACAGGGAATGCTGGGTCAATATTTGGTATGTAGCTGATGCATTACCTTATGCATTCTTTATTTAAATTAGGGCAGCCTTTTTGGAAGGAGTCTATAGATCTGAGATGGCAATGTACTGCCTATTTATTTTTACACACGTAAATTTAAATTAACCTCAACCGTCGTATCCTGTTATCTGCCAAGGAAAACATTTAGCTCCTGTCCAATCTGTGTGGAGTTTCAAAGTGATTTGCTCTTTTCAAACTTGTTAAAGCGCAAATAGAGAAGTAAATTGCTTTGCATACCGATCGAACATTTTGCAAAGGGGAGGGAAGAGGAGCTAAGGAAAAATGAATTTACTATTATAATAACCAATATACCTTTATCAAATATTAATTAAGTCATCATTTTCTACAGCCCTTGATTGATTGCATTTGAATTGCTGACTGATATTTTGCCATACTTTAAATCTGAAGGACACTTAGCGTGTTGCCCATTTATTCAGATACCTTCACACCGATATGTTTGCTGTGGCATTCATTCAGCTCCTGAAGTTCCTTTGTCAATGTAAGCAGACATTTCCAGAGGAGAGGCCAGCTACAATTTCAATAATAAAAGAGTTCACGTGGTTTTATAACTACTGAGGCAAATATTTCTGGAGTGCTAAATCAGAAAAAATAGTACTATTTAGGCTGGTGTTTTCTTTATTTTTCTCTGATTTTTTTTTCCTCATTTTACATAATTTCTAAAGTAGAAAAATATCCTGCAAACAGAAGCTTAGAAGACAAGGAGCAGCACCATCAAGTCTATTTATTTTAATGCTGTGGGGACAGGCTGCTGAACTGAGTAGCTTAGAGAAATATGTGAGAGCAGAGCATTTTTGTTTTTCACAGCCCTGCTAGGCCAAGGTGTTTTACACTGAAGTTAATTCCTCAGAGAGAGGAGTCAGTTTAAGGGGCCTGTAAAGGTGATCACCTAATGCTGATTTTTTCACACAAGTTAGGTTAATATTTCTGGAGCACTGCTCACAGTGGCTGGTGTCATGGAATCGCAGTGACATAGGTGATCGAGGAGGGGCTGTTCTGTGGGAGAGTTCATTTGCATTTTCATCTGCAGGGTGTAATAACCATAAAGCAGCTACAAATATTGACAGTGTCTCAGATGGACAGTTGTTTCAGTTCAGGCAGTTCTGTGTTGGTGAACACGAAGCTTTGACATGGACTTCTAAATGCATTGGCAATCTTTCCAGAGCTGCTCTTGCTTTTTATTGGAAGGCAGTCTGCAAAAGGCTAGGAAGGCTGTTTTGTTGCATCCAAGAGATTCTGATCACTGTATTTGTTTTGCTACCCAAACACAAAGAGCTCTGGTATATTTACTTCTACATTTGTATATACAGCAAGTATAATTTTCAAAATATTTTCCTCTTTGATAAATCATTCTTTATTTTCTGCTTTTTTATGTCCATATTTATTTTTCTCTCTGGTTGCAGACTTTTTTTTTTTTTAAGAAAGGAGAGTTCTCATGATCGTTTTGTTACCTTTGGCAGATAAGATGTATTATCTGATTTGTCTATAGGAAGCAAAATAGTATATCCAGTCCTAAGTCACTGGAAAGTCTCCCACAGATATCAGAGGGTTTTGGATTGTACTCTCAGACCCAACTAACACTAATTTAAAAACCTGATGCAGGAAGCCTGAACTCAAATGACGCTTAAAGTGCATTTAAAGAATGCTACATTCTGCACAGCCTTCAGACTTGGGCAGTGAGCTTTTGTACCTCCTTGCTTTACCCAGTTTAACCCAAGGAGTGTCAGAATCTTGCTTTCTCTCTCTTTAAGGGACACGGCATCACTATTCTTCCTAATCCAGCACGCATTTATGAGTTGCAGGGTGCATGGAAGGAATTGATCACATCCCAGAATGGATGGAAACTGTTACAGGCCCAAAGGACATATACAGTTTTGCTTCGGGGGTTCATCGTGAGGTTTAGTTTTGGTTTTAAAACAGTGTGACGTATAGGGGTTTTTTGATTACTTAGTTATTATGTGAATAAATAATTAACATTTTAAAATTTATTTTTATTAGTAACCATTTTATAGAAACAGTTTTTCAACTCGACCTGTTATGAAGATAGCTAGTTACCAGTTTTTAATTGAAGGTTATACGTTTCTCATTCTATAATTATTATAGAAGGAGGAATTAACATGATCACATGGAAATTTTATTTCTTAAATGGAGATTTACATTGATGGATTGAAGGTTTAAGGTGCAGATTTACATTTAAATTACATATTACATGACATTTACATTTTAAATTATACTAAAACAATTATTTCTACTGTCTTATTGGTACCTTTGAATGTCTCTATAAAATTATTTCATTTAAAGTATAACCTACGTTACTATGTATATGTCTCATGTGTGAAATCTGAGTATTTTTTGCATGAGCGTGCTCCTGTTTGGTGTAAATAAAAGTGAAGTTGCATGTACAGTATTCAAATGTACACATTTAAGATGCTATTTAGCGCTTTACTTAGACTAGTGATTACTTCTCTATAACACAAAAGATTTTTGGGGGTGGTATTTAACAGCATAAAAATGATATCTATCTGGTGCTTGCATTTTGTTTTCACCAAAATGCTTTCAGGAATCAAAGCTCAGCAGCGTTGCTTAAGAGAGGATAAAAGGATTTCTATCTAATTAATTAATTAAAATTTATTAAGGAATAGCACATGGCTGCAGGTGCAGCCAGCTGGGCATGAGGTGGCCTGGAGTCTCGAGGAATGGGCTGATTTGGGACAGGAAAGCCAAACGGAAGGTGGTTGTGACTGTTGTAAGGAGAAGGCCAGAGTGGAAGTCAGTGAACACAGAAGAAGTGTAATTTTCTAAGGAGACCTTCGTGTGTGTGTCCTTGCTGTGCAGGTCCCTTTGGTCCAGGACACTGCAGGCCATGTCTTGCCGTCGGTTTTATCAAGTTGGAAGGAACTTAAAGTATGAGCATAATTCTCTTCCCAAAATAGATTTCTTTACAGTGTCAGCTGGATATGGCTGGTTTGCACCCATATAAGGTTCTGGGCTGGACACAGAAGCACTAAAATTCCATTATTGTTGAAATAATTGCTGAAAGCTTTTTAACTTTCAATGCCTCCTGAGCTGAATACGCCGAAGAGTCCACACAGGCCTGGTGGCGGGTTGGATTTCACCGTGAAAAGGGGTGTGAGTGCACCTGTATCCAGTTCCTGAATTTTGTAACTTTTCTTGTTCAGTATGTTCCTCTTGAGATACAATCTAACCTAAAACATTAAATGGAAGAGCAATTGAAGATTCAGCGGGAGTTGCTAACAAGCTCTCCTGAAAATTAATCTGTGAAAAACTAGGCCTACACCTTAACTGTGTCTATTAGTTTTAAGGTTGCAAGTAGTGGAAGAACAAAAGAAAAATGTTACAATTCAATTAACACCAGGAGATCAAGCTGCAAAACCACTTTGCCAGTGCCCTTGCAGCCTCAGTTCCAGCTCTGTTTGAGCATTTCTGTAGAATGCTCAGGACAAAAAAGTTTCCACAAGTGAGCAGTAGCTGTTGGATGGGTCTGCTTCTAATGGCAATTAAAAAAAAAAAAATGAAGCCACTCGTCACAGAGTGAATTTCAGCTTCGTGCTGATGGCTATTGCAAGGCCTGCATAAAGTTTAAGGCCCACTCAAATCACTTCAGATGGCCAACAGCTTTTTTCTGTCTGTTGTGTACCATGAGCTACTACTGTAGAAGCCACTGGAAGAAATAATGGATACAAAGAACAATTAACACTTCTGGGACTGCAGCTTATTTTGATCAGAGACTTTATTTAGTCATTCTTCTATCTTTTCTTATAATATCCTTTAATTTGTAAAATATTAATCTAGACATGCTGTTGTCCAGAATTTGGGCCTTGATGAATTGGGAATTGTGATGCCATTGTTTGGAAAAGTGAGTGAGAAGTTGGGAGATTCTTTTTCACTCAGCCTTGGGTATAAGAGTAAGAGCCTCTTCAAGTTTCCTCCTCTTTCCATGCCTCAGCACCTCCCCTTTTAAGTTGGAGATAAATCTGGTGTTGCCCATGAGATTTCTGATGTGAAAACCAGTTGATGTCTGAATAAACCACATAAAGCCAACACACAGTACAGAACACTGCTCTGGAAAGGGAGAGTTGCTCAGAATGCAGAGCCTGCAGAATTTGAGGGGTCCAGTGCTGCCCTTGCACAAGGGGCATCTTGCCTCTCAAAATTCACTAGTATTCCTTACCAAAATGGAAAGGTTATGTATTGCTTGCCATGAGGTTTCTTTCATCACCACTGTCTTGTAGACAATCACTCTGTTTTATGCATTGATAAATAATAGGAGAGACTAACACACTCAGCATCTGCATCAATATATCTGGAATCAAAGTTCAGGTCGGATCTGAATGGCTTGGGAGAAGGATGCTGTGAAATTGCCTGGTCTCTTATGCTTCCAGTTTAGGATTCTGCTGTGCAAGTAATCAAAATCTGGTATGTTGATAGCATTTTAAGGTTATATGGGGAGGTTAGGTAGATCATTGCGTAAAAAAATTAAAAAAACAACAATCCCTCGAACCTTTACAGAATACCAGACAATGACCATGAAAACTAGAACTTACAAATCATAACATTTTATATGCTCCCTGCAGAACAGAAAGCTGGGTGGTAACTTTTAAATATAAAGACATTAGCACATTTTACATGTTTTGTTTGCTGGATTTTTATTTCTTTTGCTCTCTGACAATTCTATTCTTTTTATCCTCCTACTTGCCTAAATGTAATTGAGTTTAGGACTCCTTTCTTTTTGCAGCAGCCTCTCCTCTGTTTGCACGAGGAGCTTGGCTTCTGGGAGGCAGGTTTGTCCACACTGACACTGTGGTGTTGCAGTGGCTGGAGCAGCAGATGTCTGGGTCACTCCGTGTCTAGTGTCCCTTCCCCAAGAGCCTGGCCACCCTGGAGTGTCCCAGACACACGGGGTGCTCAGTGAGGAGCAGCTGAGTGCACAGAGCCACGCTGGTTCCACCGTGTGGACAGCTCCAGCAGGCCAGGGTGTTTCAGAAACTCTGGAAAAGCTGTTTGGGTTTAGTTTTTCCCTGCATTTTTAATAAATGTACCTGTGAAAACCAAGTCCTGCAGGTGCTTGTGCATAGGGCTGACCTGTGCACCCACATGTAGTCCTGGAGTGGGACTCTCTGTGTCCTCTTTCCATGTCCTTTCTGCCTGTCCATCCCTTCTCCCCTCATCCCCAGCTGCTTGGTGCTCACTGGCAAACCAGTGCTTTGAACCAAAGGTAGGAATACAGGAGTCCTGCAGCCAGACTTCTCTGAAATGTTCCCTAGTATTCCTCTGCCCAGTTTGGCAGCTTTATATTCTGATTATTAATGGCTCTGAAAATCTTTGGGTGAGTGCTGCTGGGCCCCTGAGTTGAGGTGCTGGTGTTTATTTTGGTGTCTCCAGCTGGCTCAGGAGTGCTTTTGTTAGCTAATGGTTCTGGACTCTCATTTCCACTCCCAGGCCCAGTTGCATATGGATGTCCTGAGCACCAGGGGTGTACAAGCTGTCCGGGGCAGGCAGCTCCCGTCTCTTGTTTGCAGTATCAGTTGAGATCAAATGGGAGAAATGAATGTGATAAACAGAAAAAGAGAAGGTGTAGGTGTTCCAGTTTGGACTGTGGAGTTGGGCAGGGTTTGTAGCTATCTACATGCAGTAAGTGCTCCGGGCTTTTTTCATGCTCTTTGCACGAGACTTCCAAACTTCTGTGTTTGATTTTTTGGGTTTTTCCCACTCTCTCTTTTTTCACCCTTTAGGTCAATTGATATCCAGTCTTTCCAACATTCCTGGTAGGCAAAGCTGTGTTTGCAGGCATTGTTTTGCTCGTTCACCTCCTGTGTGGTGGGTGCCTGCCTTTGACTGATAGGGACATCAGAGGAAGGCAGAAGAAGCTCTCTGTTGTCCCCAGTGAAAGGTGTGCTCAAAGGGATGAGCAGGTTTCAGCAGCCTGAAGCAAAGGCCTGGGAGCTCCTGGTGCCACAGCCACTGACATGGTTTCATGGCTTTTTGAGAAACAGGTGTGTCAATTGCTGCAGGAGTTCATTGTCAGAGATAATGAGAGTTGCGAGTACGTGAGAGATCTTAGTTAGGAAGAAAATCAATGGTAAAACAATGTTTCAATCTATAGCCTTAGTAAGTAATTTACTTCTGAAATCTAGTTGTGCTCAGAGGTGAAACCATTTCCATTGAGGTTTTGTTGAATCACAGTATTGGAGTCGTAAGTCACTGTTGGGAAGGTTTTGTTTTGTTTCTGTAAGAAGCCCTTCCAATAAGTCCTCAAACTCCTCACAGCTGTTTTCTTTGTGTCTGATTTTAAAAAGTGGCATTTTTTACAAGATATATTTAAATTTTATTTTGCAGTCATTAAAAGGCTCCTCTTTAGCATGGAATATACACATTGCAGACTATTTAACTGGAAGCCAAATTTTTTTGGAGCATATATTTTATGAATAAATTACTAGTATCACCTATTCTTATTGTAGATACACTGCTGTAAATAATGTGATGGCTTGTATGACTTGTACCTCTGTAGGAGTTTTGCAATGGCTAACACCATGAGACATTAAACCTCTCCCTAAAACACTTGAAAAAAAAGAAATTACATAAAAATTTTTCTTTGAGAAACAGACACAGAGAAAAAAAAATAAAGACAGCTGGGCGAAACATGTTTCTGTTGATTTGAGAATTCATGTTTTATTTTGTCTAGCAATCAATATGCATTTTTTTATTTTTAGAAAATAAAAATACATCATCTAATTTCCGAATTGAAAAAACAGAAGACCTATGTTTCCATATTGCACACGGTTTCATTTTGCACTCCGATTTTCATTTTGCACTCCGATTTTCATTTTGTGTTCGCGTGTCCTGTTTTCAATACAAACATCAGTGTTGAAATCCACTGCTTTTGTAAATTTTTCTTTTAAACGGACAAAGATGCTGATTTCAGTTCAGATATGTAAAGCAGCAGCCGTGACTCCGTGGCTGCTCCTGGTGGAGGAAGAGGCATAGTAGCTTCTGGAATGGCAGCGTCAGACCCTGAGTCGTTGTCTCTGCAGAAGTCCCGTGCTGGGCAGGCTCATCCTCAACAGCACATGGTGCTCTCCCACTTGCTGTACCTCTGCTTAATTTGTCTCATCTGTGGCACAGCTTCCTCTAAAGAACTCGAGCTTCAGATGAAAATGTAGTTCCCAGGCAGAAAGGAACTGCAGTAAAAGTAGTTGTACTACTAGTTTGTCCTATGATTAATAGCAAGACTTGCTTAGAAGTTAGTCTTTGATTTCCTCTGTTTAATTGTAGCCCTAAGTGAAATGGGTTTTTGATTTATAGAAAATGCAAAATTAGGTACAGAAAGTTTTAAATTACAGTAACAGTAAAAAATTTCCCACAATAATCATCCCATATTGTTTCAATTCAAAAGAGCTAGGGCTTGATTTGTGTGGGAAAGAATCCATAGCAGCCAAGTTCCACATTTGAAACTGGGGAGAGGGGGGGGGATCAATTACCCTCTTTTGTGAGTATAAAAATATGCCTGAACTTCACTATGTAATACTTTTATCATATATTCCCTCTTTGGAAGGGTGTGTGTTGATTAATTAATTTAGAATAGCTCTTTTCTTACATGGATACCCTGTGTAAAAGCAAGTAGAAAAACTGTGTTCAAACATACAAGAACATCAGTTAAAAAAGCAAAAGCTTTAGGAACAGCAGTGGCTTGTAATTATGATGGAAAACTGATCTATTCTGTTTTATAATATTTGCATTATGCAGAATGGTTCTGTAAACTGTGAAGGCTCTAACATAGCTCAATAACAGTAGCTTTAATAATAGTAGTTTAATTCCTAAGCTACTTTTTGGAAGTTCTGCATGGCTGATCTCACTTTTGCTGCACTATATTTGTATTGACTTTTTCTTTCATTAGACTGCAATGCCTATGTGTGTTTGCGGCACTAATCCTAGATGTTGAGATTCTGGGTAGTTAAAATATATTCAGTATCACTGAAGCTATTCCGAAGTAAATGACTTTGCTTTAATGAATGAGACCAAATTCTGCTCTATTTACAGGGGTAAATGCTGAAAACCACTGATCTGACCCATGCAAGTTTGCATGCGAGTTCCTGAGAATAGGAGCTTGGGCCCTTTATATTTGTTTTTTTGTTTACCACAACACAGTTAAAAATTATGCTGAAAATAATAATGCGGTTGTTATCCTGTTGGCCAGCTTGGTGGTTTTTAAAATCCTGCTTCACAATCTCCCCTCACATACAGTTTTATTAGGAGCACACTGAGTTTACAGTTTGAATGTAAAGTGCTGCTTCTATTCCATTTGATTTGGCATGACCAAGATGTAAAATCTAAACATAAGACAGAGTATTGATCCATTTATAAGCATTTCCAAATTGTACTGCACTTTTGGATAATTTATTGTTGTAGGATTTTAAAGTCAGGTGAGCTCTGCATTTGTGCTATGGCCTGACAGTGTAATCAAGATACAAATTTAGAAACAAATCAGCACTGTCTTTTATACAGTGCCTCTAAATCCATGGTAATTTGTACCAGACCTCAGTAACAGGAAAGGATCGCCGTTTCATGCTACCAATACCAGTGGGTGTTGCTCCCCAGCTGCATCTTATAAGAGAAGATGCAAGAGAAATTAAAGGATCCCCACATGCATTTTTCTGTAATGTACCTTTTGCAGAGTACGAGGCTGATGGAAAATTCCCTTGAATCCAGTGTGCAAGCCAGCTGTAAATAGTGCCATATGTTCTGCACGCTGTAACTCCTACCTTTTGAGAGCACTGGGCAGTTTTTAAGTCAGCTTTCTTTACTTTGTAGTTTTGGAACGTTTTAAAAAACGTAAGCGCTTGTACTCTGCAAACTCAGAACAGGGAGGGGAGAGCTCAGGTGCTGCTGGTGCCTACCCTGGCTGCCTCAGGACTCTCCCAGAGGCCTGTTTTGGGGAACTCTGCTGTGCCAGGACGTCCCTTGCAGCGTGAGCTCGTCCCTGCACGCTCAGCTCCAGCGTATCCGAGCTATAGGCTGAGGCTGTGTGCACTGGCAGCACAGATGGAGTGTGCTCTCATTAGGACTGTTTGTTGCCTGTTGGAACACACAGCATATTTCTACCGTGGCATCAACAGTTTCTAAGAACTGAGGTCAAAATAAACAGGTTGCAGTTGGATTCAGGAACAGTCTGGGAAACAACTTAAAATTCCCTGCTTAGGCATAACCATATTCCTAGATAGGTGGGTAAAAAGGCATTCTCATAGCAAGGGCTCATCTGAATTGATGCAGTGTGGAGTTGCAGAGGCACAGCCAGTAAATTTTCTACAGCTATTGGCACAGATATTGGCAACATTGATCTTATTTTAAATAAATGAGCAAGCCCAGCACTCCTGCACTGTTTCTCCTGGTCTTTGTAGTTCCTGAGCAAAGTGAAAGCGATGTCCTGGTGCCCGTTTGGAAGGTGCCTGATTCCACCAGGCCTCAGCCTCCTGTGCAGGCGCGGGTGTTGCCGAAGGCCCGGGCATGTGCGGGCTCTGCACAGGAGCAGAGCTGAGCCGCTGGCAGACAACCTCTGGCAAGCCTCCTGGAAGCTGCTTGGAGTTGCTGCTGCCCCAAACTCCCCACCCCACCCTTTCCCTGGGGATTTGTGCTTCCTCAGCAGAACGCACACCTGAGCTGCCTCATTGCAAACCCGCAGGTCCTGCTCTGGCCCTTGGAAGGGCATCGCTGGCTGCGGAGCTGCTGCAGCGCACCCGAGATCTGAGCCCGTGGATTCAGCATGGAGCCCTCACCCCCAGCTGCCACTGGAGCCCGTGGATTTAGCATGGAGAGCCCTCATCCCCAGCAGCCAGCTGGAGCAGCCCACTGGGAAAAGGGAGTTGGGTGTGTGACGGCGAGATTCACCCATGCCTCTTCCACAGCTGGTAAGTATTCACAGGATCAGCCCATACACACACTCACGGTCCAGGTGACAGCCTGGCCCCACAGACATGAGTGACTTTTAGCCAACGATACAGTGAATGCAGGGTTTAATTTGTAGTGTTTAAAAAGCCTGGAAAATTTTATGAAACAGGACAAATACTTGTGATGATTTTGGCTTGAGTAGAGATGTAAATAGATTTGCTTCCTGACAGAATCAGCAACAGTCACTTGTAAGGGTTTACTCATATTAACCTGGTCACAGTTAATTTGCAGCCAAAGGAACTGTCCTGTTTGTTGAGCTGCAAACACACAAAGGCTCAGCAATCTGCTAGATGTTAGAAAACATTCTCATGGGTTTAGTTAGAAAATGTTCTCATGGGATTTGGGGTTTTTTGGACAGGGAGGGTTAATTCTAACTCTAGTTTCAGTGGTTAATTTTTTTTTTCAAGTAATTTTTTTCCTTTTCAGAAATGAAACATTCTTGAGCTGTATGGTATGCATAACAGTAAATGGCTAATACAGATATGTGTAGTGGAGTAGCGAAAAGAGGTGTCAAAAGAATTACGAAAATTTTGAAGACTGATATGGAAAGATGTGTATAATTCTCTAAAAGAAAGGGTAAAAAAGAAAGCCTTCCCATGTTCTTTGTTGCTACCAGTTTACTGCTGTTGCCATTATTACTTCCCATGGTATGAGGCGTTCAGTGGTCTGTATTACAACCACATAATAATATTATCATCCCTTACTTTTCTGCAGTGACAGGGAAGCAGCACTCCTAGAATACCTTGGTTTATAGGATGATCTTACTGTCTCCACGAGGTTTTCTTGGTTCTTGCTGCTGTTCTCCATATGCTTCTCCACACAGTTTGTGTGTAACAATGTGCCTTTCCATCCTTGACCCTGGCAGGTCTTGTGCAGCCTCATTCATCCTGACCCACCACCTCTTCCCTCTTCACAGACAGCTGCTGAGTCTCAAGCTCTTCACTGACTGTGAATGCAGTTGGAAACACTCTCCTCCCCCCCACTTTTAAGTTGGCTCTCAAAGCCCATCGCAGATGGTCTGTACCTCATACATAATAAAGATTTTTTTTTTCTTCTGAGGCGGGTTTGTGTGAATGTGAGAGGCAGACAGTCTGGCAAGCTTAGACCTGTGTTTTTATATTTTTTTTTCTAAGTGAGCCTTGAGGGATTTGTTTGCCATAATTTGAAACCCCTTAATAGCTTATGGAGCTCAGTAATATCTTGGTTCCAGGGGCTGGAACCTGATTTGTCCATTTGATATTTTCTAAGGGGAAGTTATACACATTGGCAAAATGGAGTTAGGGCCCAGCTGGACAACACAAAGAAATTAAGCAGAAAGCATTCCAGGAGCTAAAGCAGTTGCTTTAGGCAGGTGGTCTTCTAACAAGAGTATGGTAGGTTTGTGCTGTGTGTGTGAGTTGCTTTGGGGTCACCTGTTTTAGCTGTGTATTTCTAACTGCTTGTAAGACTTGTTTCTGTGAGTTCTGTCCCATTTTCTGACTTAAGCAGTAAAGTCTGTGTACCAAAATGTCCTCAGAACCTCATGTAAGAGCCTAAGGAGCATTTCCAAATGTCATATAATTTGGGCTCTAGGTAGCTCAACACTGCTGCTTGTTAGTTCCTTTGTGTGTGGTTGTATTGGTGGTGTTATGCTCAGCATTCCAGTAGCCATAAAAACAGGTCCATGTGTGGAAATCTGCTTCATGGGCCAGGCTGCCAGTGGGTTCTGGGTTTCTGTTCTGCATGGAAGCTGCCATAGGGCTCTTCCTGATCTCTGCACTATGCTTTGGGAGCTGAAAATGTAGAACATATGCGAGAGGAAGGTAATGGAAGTACATTTATACCAGCAGTTTCAGCAGTGGTTTTGACCTCAGTGAGAAGAGATACGTCAAGGTGAGATATGTTTTAAAAGATAAGGGGAAAATGTCCTAAACTAAATTGGATTTTGTTCATGATGAGGAAAAAATTAACAAGTATTTCACTCCTCTTTCTGCATGTTAAATGCTGTGTGTGTGTGTGTGTGTGTTGTTACTCACTGTATAGAACAATAAAGTCCAAACCCAACCTGTGAGCTGTAGAGTATTGCTGAAATACTTTGGGGTTCAGTTGTCTGAAGCTTTTGGCTCTCAGAGGCAAAAGGCCCGTGGGTGTCAGACAAGACACTTTTCCAGGGCCTGAAGGGTATCAAGAATAAGGGTCTCTGAGAAGTGAACAGAGCAAATAAAATCTTCTGAGAAGAGATGAGCTCCAGGGAACATTCCAGTTAGGCAGCAATGGTCAGCAGCACAGGGGGGTCATAGGCTCATCCTTCAGAGTGGAAGGACCTTGGGAGGCATCTGGTCCAGCCTCCTGCTCAAAGCTTGGCCAGCTGAGACCAGGTGGTTCAAGGTTTTGTTCAGTTAGGTCATGAAAGCCTCTGAGTATGGATTCTGCACAGCCTCTCTGTGCAGTCCCTTCCTTCTTGCCTGACTTCATGGCAGACAGGTTTTCCATTGTTTCTAGCCTAGACCTTTTGTATTTCAGATTCCGTCTGTTGTCCCTTGTTCTCCCACCACACCCCACTGTGAATAACCTGGTTCTGGCTTCTCTTAGCCTCCTGTTGGGTGTGGAGGGGCTGTCACCAAAGCCTATTCAGGTCCCTTAGCCCCTTCTCACAGGGCTGATGGGCATTGTGGGGGTCCCTGTCATTCTGCAGTATTGCTCAGCAGGCTGAGGGGTGGCACAGGAGCCTCTCAGGACTGGGGCTGACCCATGCTGTCCCATGGGATGCTGGCACCAGGACAGGCAGAGTGGCTCCCTGTGAGCTGCATTGCTCCTGTCCAGCCCCTTTAAGGGCTGTGGGTGTTATTGCTGACCATCTGCTGGAAGCAGTGCCAGGAGCTGATGCTGTTGGCTGGCCTTGGCCTTCACAGCAGATTCTGGGTTAATGGTGTGGCGTTACTAATTTCAGGTATTAATATAGAAAAATATTAGCTTGGGTTCAAAAATCATGTCATAATTTAAATGCTAGAAGATGTTACAGCACTGTAGAGTTTCTTGGCAGAGTGGTTTTTGAGCTGCTGAGATACAGGTTTTAAGCATAAAACATAACAGTTAAAGATATACTTAGTCTTAAAAATTGTTAGGTGTCATGTAATTGCATAACTGCAGAACCCAAGGCTTTAAGAACAATACTGAGTATCATGAAATTGTGATTTAATTTTAAAATAAAGCAGCATCGATGAGATCAAGAATCTGCTGCTTTTGTAAAGCAAACGTTCATCTAAGAGGGGTTTTTTTCAAATAGTGAACCACGTCTGTAAAGTTCTGAAATGATAGCTGCTATTATGTGCTCATCTGCTTGGCACAGTAATTAAAGTATACATTAATTCTGTGAGACACGTGTTTAGAAGTATGGATTGAAATTAATCATCCTGCCCCTATAGAAATTGCTTGATGAGTCCAACAGCATATGTGTTGCTATAGAAAGCTGTGAGTTAGTGTATTGTACATGGGTACAGTTACATTCAGTATTTCATACGTTTTATTAAATATAAATACAAAAATACATTTAATTTTATTAAAGCTACTGAGCGGGGTTATTTACATATTTCTCCAGTGTGGGACAAGGATTTTTACAGGTGAAACTTGCACAGTAATAACCCCTAATGATAGAATTGCCAAACAGCTCAAATAGTGCTCAAGGAGTCTTTGAGGTGTCTGCAAGCATTGTGTAAGCAGGGCAGGAGGAATTCCTGCCTCCGTGAGGTGTGGTCTCACCCAGGGCCAGCCTGGCACATCCACAACAGGTCCCTCTTGGAGCACAGTGTGCCGAGCTAAGCTGTGTGGGGGAGGCCCTTGGCTGCTGAGAGAGAGTGATAATTCTGCATCCACTGATGAGTTTTATCTTAGATTTAAGCTTGCAATGTTAATTCCATCTCTGGCTCCCTGGGCATAGGACACAGTTGTCCTGAGGAAGTCTCCAGTGTGAGTTTACAGCCTGTGCAATTGCCAAGTGAGGTGGCACCTCAGCCTGTACCATGGTTACTCTGCCTGCCAGAGAAACTTGATGATAAATATTCCACAAGATGCTTGAGAGGCCGTGATGTCACCCCTACAACGGCCAATTCACCGGGTCAGGTTTGCTCTGTTACTTTGTGAGGTGGAAGTGGAGGAGCAGGCGCGGCTCCTTCCCGCAGCGCTGAAATGCACACGGTGTGCAGCTCAAAGCACTGCTCACTGCTTCAGTGCAGGGAGCTGCTCTGCTTCCCTAGCCTGTGCAGGGAGCAGCCGGAGAGCTGCTGCTTTTCCTGGTGGCACAGTGCAGTGTCCCAACAAAGGGCACTGTTCCATGCAGTGCCATTGTGGAGCTCATGGATTGAGAGGGAGAAGCAGCGAGCAGCGGGTTGAGGACACAGAAAGAGCAGAATCCTTGTCTGGGGAATTGTTTGAGAATCGCCGCCCTTGCAAACTTAAAATGTGTGCACAAAATACATCCTGGTCTTCCTGCTTACAACTCTGCATACGACCCAGTTAAAAAAATGGGGGTTTTTTGCAAAACTCTGACTTCTATACTCTCACTGGTCTACGTACCTCTTTGTGTGTTCAAGATCTAAATGCAGTGTGCAGGCAGCCTTTCTCTCACAGCTAATATTGATATCCTGCCCCATAATTACAAAAGCAGAGAAAAGAAGGCCCCTACAGACATTTACTACTTCAGTTGATACATATTTGCCTGTTTCTGGGTGGTGAAATTTGTTATTTTTATTATTTTTTGCAGCACGTCAGCCTGGATATAGTCACCCTGTCAGGAGTGTAAAATTTACAGCAGAAATTATTTTAATGCTGGAAAAGCTCTTACTCATCTGAACCATCATTCAAAATGCACAGTGAAAGTCGCCAAGCAGAAGTTTTCCATCCCACTGTCTGCAGCACTCCTGCAGGTCTTCTGATGCTTAAGGTAAGATTAAATATAAAGAACAACTTAGTTGCAAAGTAGAAGCTGGTGCAAAGCATGAAGGTATAATTCTAGGGCAGAGAGGATCCTCTTTGTGCATTGACCCCTGTCTATAGAAGCAATAACATTGATAGAAAATTTCAGTGCAATATTTGTTTAAATAATCAAAGCAGTAAGGACAATAAGCCCAAGTTTACTACCAGAATTAAATATATATAAATGTATATATGTATATATAAAGAAATTGCATAGTATTAAGAAGTAAAGGATGTATTATGTTTTCTTTATTCTTTTGAAAATACGTTTCAAAGTACAGAAGTGTTTAAGTGTGAAAAATAATTGTTAGCATAAGCAGGGAAAGCAGGAACCACTGAGTAGGACAGTGTATTTTGTTTTGCTTAGCTCCTGAGAAATAGCTGCAATATAGAAATAGCTGCATAACCTGTGTACAGGTTATGCCATTGTTTGTCCTTAGTACTTTTGGTTTGTGTTCTGTAGTGGTGTCCATTACATTCAGTGAATTAAACTCTTCCAGTGTATTTCCTTATTTCTCTGTCAGTGTAGTACAGGCAGCTGGGTTGTCATCAGGATCCCTTCTCCTATGTAGCCATAGGATTTTATATAAAGAGCATTTTCCAGAGGCTATCACTATGTTCTCTTACACGTGACTTTTTTCCTATGGTTTGTTTTAGGTTATATATATATAACTAAAACACATTCCAGAAACTTTGTTTTCTAAATGTGTGTTGGGCACAGTTGTTAATGTTGCAGGTGTTCACATTCAGGGCAATATAAAATGCTGCTTATGACAAATGAAAAAAAAATGGAATGCTCACTTTATAGCCCTAGGAGTTTGGCTTGGGCCTACAAACAGACATTATTTTTCGTTTGTTTATAGACAGACAAGTTTATAATTAAGACAGTAATGGGCATAAGCATTCTTGCAGCATTTGTAGCTCATCTTTCTTGTAAGCATCAAAGAGAATATTTGTGGTAGAACGCACAGTAATAAGTGTGGGGGAATCAACAGCATGCAGATCCATTTATTTATTGGATCTGGTTATCCCCTATCCTCCCATCATCTGTGCCTCTGCAATAAAGGCAAAGCATGCCTATTTTCTCTCATTGCTGTCACTCCAAATGCTGTAGATAAGAACGATAGCTGGACACAAGTACCACACTGTGCACCCCAGAGCACCAGAGGTATTAATGACCACAGGCAAAGACTTGTGTAACCATTACATCAGTGTCCTATTTCTGGAAATGACTACTGTAAATTACCATTTGGCTGAGGAATCCATCGTGCTGATCTGGAGCCTGCATGGCCCAACTGTGGATTACATCAAGCACATGAAAAAGCTGCCCAGGAATCCTGGCACAGAATGAGATTATTTTGTTTTGCATAGGAAACCTGTGTGTTCATGCATACATGTATATAATAAATATGTAAAGTGGTTTGGGTTGCCTGTGTCTGAGGGCAGAGCCCTCTATGGGGCAGATCTTTTAACTTCAGGGGTTGTACATCTTTTATGTCACCTCTGAGGCAGTTGAGATGAGCTGGAATGTCAGTCTTGGGGGGTCACTGGTGTGTGAGAGTTGCCACAGCACAGTTTCTCTAAGAGCCCTTAGAGAATCTATGATTTGATTCCTCTCACAGCTTGGTCCAAACCAGCTTGTGTTTATTGGCTGTGAAGCCCATTTATGTCTGCATCACCGGGGGACAGCAGTTTGGGGCTGTGTATCTGATGAAACGGTACTTGGGGGTCAGGAGATTTGAGGCCTTTAATAATTATCTAGAAGGATGACTTCTATTGAGGAAATGTTACCAGTTTGATGATTTTTGTTGTAGTTTATATCTTTAGTTAGTGCCAGCAGTGTTAAAAAGCTGAGATTTGTGTGTCCATATATTTTACACTGAATTTAAAACACCAATATCTCATCATAAGAATCTTCTTTTTAAAAATGGAGAGAAATTAAAAATATCAGTCTGGTTAAGAGGTGGTTGTTCTTATTAAGAAAACAGTGGGTTATTACTGCTACCTCTGATGTATCTAAGTCTAGTAATACATGTATCTCTTTAGGACTAGACCTCAGAATAAATTGCAACATCAGAAACTAAATTAAAATCTTCTAAAACTTGATCCTCATGTATTTTTAAGGAAGTGGTCTATTCCAAGAACTCTAATGTATGAAGTCTTGTTAAGATTAAAGTCTCTGGAGGCTGCAGTTCATTTTTTGAGGAAGAAACCCAGTTAACAATAAAATCAGGTAATGCCAAATTATATTGTCACAAATAATTAAAATAAATTTGTACTCAGAGTATCATCGGTGTATACAATAAATAATAGCTGAGAGGAAAGGCTGACCCCATGCTTGTTAAATTGCTTGAAAGTTAATTTGGATGTGTTCAGGTGAATAAAGAGGTTTGGTTGTATGGGATTTTTTTTTCCCTCAGCTGCAGTTTTCTTTGTAATTCCACAAGAAATGGAATAATTTGGGCTTGTCAGACCCACCTGTGAAAAGCAGATGCCCTTGTACACAACTGATCTTCACTCAGCTGGTGAACAGTGAATACAGAGAATGGACAGTGCAGTTGCTCCAATATTAAATTGCTCTTGTGAGCCTTTCAAGCTGGATTTCTTTCCAGCCCACAGGAAATGACTGATAATCCTTTTTTCTTTTTTTTTTCCTAGAGAAGGAATGCACTGCAGTAGAAATACAGTGTGCAACATAAAGATTAATACATGTCCTTAAGTTAGATAATTGCAAAGGTATTGACTTTCTCCAACTAAAATGAGGGTAGTGAAACAAGGGAAGTTAATTGTGGGAGAGCCTAGTTGCCTCTTACTGTCATTGTTATCTGTTCCTTAAAATAGATAAGAAAGTTCCTTAAAACTTAAAATATGCGGGGTGAACTTTCAGTGCTGAGTGTATTATTCAGATTTGCTGCCATAGGCAAGTTCAGTCATAACAGTTCACTTCTGAGCAGAGGGCAGCCTTTCCTTTGGCACCTTTTAAATTTTGAGAACTTTGTGCTTTGACTATAACCTTTTTCTTCTCTAAAGAAAATCTTCATTTGTGCAGTCAGCTGGCTGATTCAATCTGCAGCTGAAAAATGATCACGAGATGAGTGTGTGTTCAGTCCTGTTTCTGATGGGTTTTAAAAAGCGCCGACAGCTTTAGTTAAACACAGCAGTGGTTTTCAGTATGGGGCTCTTTGTCTCTGTACAGGATTCCTGTGCAGGAGGTCCTGTGAGAAAAAGCTCTATCAGCCATTGGAAAGAAAGGAAATTTTATTTTAAGATTTTAAGGAACAAAAAGATCTCACAAGAAATAGCATAAGAGGATGCTTAAATTCTCTGGGTAACCAGGAGAAAGGTAGAACAGGAATAATGTTAATTTAGAGTATTTTGGGCAAGTCATGATCTTTCTCAAAGATTTTGGTATAAGTCATGTTCTTAATTTTTCTTAAATATCATATTTTTTTTTAATTACCAAACAGGTTACCAAGTACTTTCATAGTCTTATAATATTATTTTTCAATTATTTTCTGATTTCAACTATTTCCAATAACTCGCTTTTCCAATTTCAGCTATTTCCAATAACTTGCTTGCTTTAACTTCAGTTAAAGCAAATTTTTAAATAACTGGCATGTGTGAATTCTTATCCCTGGAAGCTCCATACCCAACAAAAGCAAAACGTGAGATAGATATCCATCAAATAAGTTGATATTCCTGTATTTAAAGCACACAGAAGCATCATTTCTCTGTAGGTGATGAAATGAGATGGGTGGGTTTCCCCACCTACTTTGCAGACCTGCTCTGGATGTTTGGAAGGGGGCTTTCTAGAAATGCCTGTATCCTCATCAGGTGTGGTGAGTGCGCACTCCTGGGCATCCCATGGCCAGCAGGTTGAAGTCCCAGGAGATAACCCACACACCCACATTGCTTGGAACTGGAACCAGTGCCTGTTAAACTGGCTGGGAAAAGGTGCTGCTTTTAACAGGACAGTTTCAGAACACCTCTGGTCTCTAATTTTTCCTTTACATTGAACCATGGGATCACAGAACCATGAAATGAGTTGGGTTGGAAGGGACCTTAAAGCCCATCCAGTTCTACTCCCTGCCATGGGCAGAGACACCTTCCACTATCCCAGGTTGCTCCAAGCCTTGTCCAGCCTTGCCTTGGGCACTTCCAGGGATGGGGCAGCCACAGCTGCTCTGGGCACCCTGTGCCAGGCCCTCACCACCCTCACAGGGAACAATTTCTTCCCAATATCCCATCTTACCCTGCCCTGTGTCACTGTGAAGCCATTCTCCCTTTTCCTGTCACTTCTCTGTCTTCAGGTGGCCTGAGATGGGGGACATTGGCTTTTAAGAAATTCAGTTCAGATGCTGGGTGAAACCTCACCAGTTCTGAGGTCATTGTCTCCTTTGTCTCACATTTTCAAAGACTTCAGGCACCTCCAGCCCAGTGTGTCTGTCCGGGGATTGTAGCAATTCTTGAAACAGGTAGCAGAATAGGAAAAGGTAGAATGCTACAGCAAGATATTGGAGCCCTTTTGCAGGTATATCTGGTATTCTGTGATTAAACCTAGGCGTGTGATACTCCACATATAATTCTTATATTTTGTTGAAGGTTTTTTAATTTTTTGTTGTTGTTGTTGTTTTTTATGGGAGGGAACTGCTTCTGCTCTGTGAAAACACCAGAGTGCATACTGTTGTTGAAAAGTAAGTTTTAAGGACATGTTGTTTTCAGTGTGAATGTGGAGCTGCTGGTCACAGGCACAGACTGCCTGAAATTCACAAGTTCATGCAGCACTGCTACAAATACTGCTTCTAGGATAGTAGTTTAAAGAAAGTGCACTGTATCTTTCTCCCATTTCCAGATATGGTTTAGCAGCCTGACATCATCAGTCAATACGATGTGACCACTCAGCTGTGTTTGGAAGAGCTTCACAAATCACAGGCAAGTTTAGGGCTCCTGAGCTGGTTGAGGTAATCAGGACATGCATCTATAAAACTGATTTCATACAGCCTGCATTCAAGCAATTACCTGGCCTCTCTGCTCTTTTTATTTATTTTTAATTTCAGTATTATTAGACAAGGAAATAGTGTGTCCACAAAATTCTGATTTAGTAAACTGGGTACAATAAACAGTCATTTAAAAAAGACATGAAAGACTAAAGAATTTTAAGTGTGTGTAGATTTAATTGTAATGACTGTGCCATGTATTATTTTCAGACTCTGGAATGAGGCACAGGGAGTGACAGAACTTGCTCTGAGCATTCCCTGGATTAAAAATTCTTGCTGTTTGTATTTTGTCATGAAATGGTTGGCATCCCAACAGTCGTGACAAGTGTGTATGTTGGCAAGGAATTAAAAATGGTGGTGCCTCTGAAGTTTAGCAGGAGGTTTCCTGCTTGCGGATGGCAGGCAGTTGTAGCTGTTACAAATGCCATTCCCTTGTCTGCATTGCAGCTCATTTCTGAAACAAAGCAAGCTTGGGAACATGTTCCACTTTGTAATAGGAACTGCTACATTTGGTTTTCTTTGAGTCTTCTCTGACACTGGAGTCTTCATGTGCCCGCTTCTGGTTTTTTTTTTTTCTTGTTGTTTTGTTAATAAATCAAATCTGACTACAATATCTCTCTGCCTCTAAACCACAGTAAGGGCTGCTTGAAAAAGCGTGAGCCTCCCAAATTTTTTACCCTCAAGAGGAAATAACTGATTTTTTTGTTTGTCTTTGATCCAGTCTCATCAATGCAATTTTCCTTCTTTAAACACTTGAGCCTGCAGTTCATTATAGTGCAAGACCGGAACCCTTCTATTACCTTATTTTTAGCAACAATTAAATCTAGCCTTAAAATTGAATTTGCAAAAAGAAAGGCTTGTGCCAGTCCCAAATCTTAGAACTCAGGTCTTAAAAAATGAATCTCAGCACTTTGCTCTCCTGGGTGTGTCATTTGGTGGTGTGGCTTGGTGGTGTTTGTAGCCAAATGAAGCGTACGGTGACCCCGCAGATCAATTTAAATTCTGACATCCTCATTTTCAGAATTTCCACTTGCTCTGATAAAGCACTTTAAAGGAGTTTTTACTGCTTTGATTGTGCTGGTGCCCATGACCTGTGCCTCTGTTCGTGTGGCGGCCCACTTGGACCCACCTGGATGTGCCACCTGTCCTGGGAATCCTTTCTGGTCTCCTCCAGCCCCAAGCTGAGGATGCAGAGTCAGAGAGCACCAGGATGCCCCAGGCAGGTGCATCTCTGCTGGAGACTCACTGGAGCTTCTCAGCCTGGGACAGTGAGGAGCTCCTACCTTCCAAGCCCCCTCCCAGCATCAAGGACACGGGGTGCTCTGCTCCTGTGAGGTTGAGCATCTTCCCAGAGCACAGCCTCTGACTATCAGAGCTTATGCACGTGATTAAAATGTAACTTCCCTTCTGTTTATGGAGCTTAGAAGCTCTTACAGGCATGAACTAATGGAGAGAGAGGTTGTGTCTGCTGTGGAGTCAAGGAGCTGTGCTGCAGAAGAGAGAAGTTGTTCTGCCAGGTGATTTGTTAGGGTCAAGCACTGCCTCCAGAATTTTTCAAGCAAGAATGTTTATCTGCTGTTGGGACTGACTGACACCATCACTTCTTCATAGGACACTTGCCATTAGAGAATGTTGTGGTTTTCCTAAAGATGGCTGTTAGAAGTCTAGGAAAAGAAATTTGCTACTTGGGCAGGACGGAGGTGAGGAGATTTGGAAGTGTCTGCCAAACTTGTGAGAGCAAACTCCTGTCACAGTGACTGTGGGAGCCCAACTGGAACTTAGAAAGAGGAGCATAGTCTGAAACACTGGATATTTTACTGTTGTCATACCAGACTGAGATATCCAGGTGTTATGGGTAGTAAAGCTCAATGAATAATGAAGTTTGCTGCAAAATGTGGAGCCCTCATGTTATTTACCTAGCATGGTGTGCATGGAAGTGTGGCTAGCATCAGGCAGGCTGAGAGATCCACAAAGAGAAAAAAATCTGATTAATGGCACCTAGAGAGGGCAGAGTAACCCCCTGCAAGGAACCAGACCCCTTAGAATGTGAAACTGCTGGACCAAGATTTCAGGCCCATGTGGAAGACCTGTGTCTGTGTATGAGCCTGACAAAGGGGATAAAAATGACAAGATGAAGGTAGAGCTTTCTTACACTTTCACCAGACAAAATAAAAGAGTGAAATAAAATTGCCAGGAATTGAATACACAAACCCCAAAACAGCTGGGAAAAATATTTGAGGAAAATGTACAGGAGATAGCAGAGGGATACTTTTCTCTAAATCCCAAAAGCAAGAAGCAGAGAAGAGCATAGATGCTTGCATTGTGTGATGGAAAATTCTGGCATGCACATGTACATTAGAGACATAAAAGATCTCCTAATTAGAGACAGGATCATTTGTGGGACATGTGATTCCAGTTTACAGGAGAATTGCTGAGAAAAAAAACCATCTAACCCTAAAGGAATGAATCAAAGAATAAGAGCAGCTGAAATATCGAGGAAAAAGAACAAAACAACAGCCACTTTTGCAGGACACAGCAGAGTCCAGGAGAGAGGGAAGAGGGGGATGAACCTGTGAGCAATGCACAAAAGTGAAGAAAGATTTGAGACTGGTGGGAAGGGAGCCACAAGGATTTATTTAGTTCAGCAGTGGGCAGTGGTGCTGTGTCTGGCTGAGCAGACTCTCCCCTCCTCAGCAGGGAGGCAGAAGGGAACCACAGGGCAGTGACCTGGACGAAGCAACAGGCTGTTCTGGAGCTCAGGATGTCTGAGGGAAAATGGAATCAAAGAGCCAGCCTTTTGGGGTCTCTGGGTTAGCAGTCTCTAGTTAGCCACCAGATGTTTGCATGGAAAGCACAACTGTCAAAAGGAAAGTTGGGGGGATCCATTTGCATTTCCGAGAGAGGAGAAGGAGGAAGATAAGGTTTGAAAGAGGCACCAGGAAGTCAATCTGTCTGAGCGTGACCTGAATGTTACCCCGGGTTTTTGTGTTTCTCTACGCCGTTCTCTAAAGAAAAGCCAATTATATTTCAGAAGAATAGGGGCCTCTCATGTTGTTATTCATCATGTGGCACATGAAACACCAACACTAACTCTGAAACTGTGAGTTAACCTTGTCCTTTCATCACGTATGGTCGTCTCATCACCAGGCTGGTGACTGCTCAAAGCTGCCTCAAAGTGGTTGAGCCCCACACAACTAAACTTTTATACATCAGTACAAAAGCAGCAAAGAAGATGAGAAGGAAAACTGATTGTCCCCAGGGACGCAGCATAGTGGTTTGGGTAGTCCTGCTTAGAAAGTCACTTGTGGCTTTTATAATGAGGAACTTAAGGTTTGAATTTTCAGACTTATTAGCTGTACATTTGTTTGTTTTTTATTAACTTAATATATTATGTGCCACATTTTCCTTGGAGTATTGAGTCAAGTGATGGATTCATCCAGTTTAGCTCTAAATGCATGGGCTCTCTTTTTCATAAAACTTGGAAAAGAGTTGGGTCTCATATTTCCTGAAGGATTTTTTTTATGCCTGTATATTTTGGTACAGCAGGTAATGTTTTCTGTCCTGTTTCTTTTCTGACAATATGTGCTTCTGGCTAACGTAGAATGTAGGTTTTGTTTGTTCTCTTTCTTGACCCGTGAGAATTAGAGTTGTCTTCTTATATGAGCAGGCAGAGTTAAACCACTTTAGTCTACAAAAGAATCACTGGAAGTTTCCAATCCCCTCGCTCTCTGCTTCAATGGAAAGAAAAACAGGTTTTAAAAAGTCTGAGAAAGATATGGCTATTAAGCTAATCCAGTATACTTCATCTAGCTGCTAAAAATCTTGACTCTTAAGAGTGATTAAATATAATTGCATCAGTAAAGGTGGTGTAAAAAAACCCCTGACTTTCATTAGAAGCTATCTTTAGGAAACCATGGTTCCTTGACTTAAAAAGTTACATGTAACATCTCTGTTTTATTTTGGCAGTACATTGAAGGTTTCTTAAACACAGAGTTATGTAGAAAAAATAAATAAACCCCAGCAGAACAAATACACAATTCTGAAGTATTCTTCTGTATTTCAATATATATCTGCAGTGCATGCTATTTATTAAAAAAGAAAAACTGAAAAATCAGTGGATAAATATTGAACCATCTTAAAAGATCTGATCAAATAGTAAAGATATTCCAAAGAAAAAAACAAATTAACAAACCACCACATATGTGTGGGATAAAATTGTCATAGGAGGGAATGGAAGGGCTCCTAGTAATTTTAATTAAATTAATTTTTTTTTTTTTACTACTCTTCAGTTTGGAAGGGAATCTGTTCACTATTTTAAGAGCTGAAAAACAATGTTGCTAAACTTTTTCTCTTATTTTCATAAATTTAAAATCTCAGCTGTGTCAGAGCCTTAACACTGCACAATCTATATAGAGAATTTTAAATTTCTCCAAGTTATGTGATCTGAAAAAGCTCTTCCTAGACAGTCAGATGTTAAAAAATTCAGCAGTTTTGGTATAATGCAGAACACCACATGCTGCTCTGTATCCTTGGGCTGAACTGGATATTTGCACTTTTGTGTTTGTTTTGTAAATTATGAAAAATTGTGTAAACTGAAAGAGGACTGTAAAAGCTCCTATGCTGAAAAACTGAAAAATATAAAATAATCCAATTCTTACATAGCTTTGTCATTGCCAGTGTTAAATTTTACTGCAGGTATTTATTGCAAGAACCTGAGTTACTGCAAAGACAAAAGTGCAACAGTGAGCCTTGTTTGCTTAGAGAAATCATATACTCCCAATGCGTTTGAGGGGAGTAATTGTCCATTTTTTGTGGGTGTTCAGGTGAAGTGATAATTCTGAAGCAGAGAATCCTATTGATAATGTTTCCACTGGGATACTCACTAAAAATGTATTTAGCTGTTTCCATAAACAGAGGCAAAATTTAAGTCCAGATTGTGACTGGCCCATGGTGAGATGCTGAACTAAATGCAGGTGTGTCTTCTCCACATCCTTTTTGCTTTTTAAGTTATTAGAGATATTAAAACCATAAAAAATATGTCAGTATTTTAATATTAGGGCATTTAATTAAATATTCCAAACATGGGCATATATAGGTAGACATGCACTATACAAAAAAAGATAGTGTGGATGATGAAAAATTAGCCCCTTGTGAATTCATTATTTCTATTCTGTTTAACTATTTGCCTCCTATTTTGAGAATCCCAATGTAGAAAAATATTTCTATAATTTGTGTTTGGCATTTTTGCCCTTTTGCAGTTTTGATTCACAAGTTAAAATCCTGTTTCCATGGAAATTAGCTGAATTTTTGATAAGCTTTGAATTTCTCCCACAAATTAAGGCAACTGGGGAACATCATTTGGGCTGATTCTGTCCTTAATGTCAGCTGTAATATTTTCCCTTTTATTCCATGTGAATGGGGGCTGTATTTTGATGATGATTTAAGTTAAGATTCCCTAATGTTTCTGCAACAAGTTCTCTTTTATCAAGTGAAATGAGGGTGTTTGATAACATCGAGTGAGTTTTTGTGTGACAGCCATCCACAACTTCCTCAGCAGGGGCAGCAGATCTGCCCCCCACCATCAACGCCAGCAATCTGTGTTGCTTTTCTCTGATTACTTTCAGAACAGCTGAAATAAAAATGAACACTATTTTTTAGGAAGTAAAAATAAATAAATAAATAAAGCCTATAATATAAGCTTGAGAGCAGAGGTTAGGCTAAATTTATTTTATGAGAATAATCAGGAGACATGAAACTCCAAGCACCAGCTTGTTTTCCTAGCTCTAACTCCTCACTGGAGGAGGTGGATGGGATAGGAATTGGCTGCTATGGGCAGGGTGGGACAGGAATGCCATCGTTTGCTACTCTGCAAATGCCTGTCCCAGGCCCTCAGATGGGAGGGTGGCAGTGAAAGCAGACCCTTCCCTGCACTGGAAATGCCAGGTGATGGACTTGAGCAATATTCACATTCTGAGTGTATTTCTGGCTTTCCTAAGCTTTGATCTTGCCATTGAATCCGCGGGGGTGCAAAAATCCACCCACACAGATCCGATGTCAAAATCCTGGCCTTAATTATTTATGGTTTGGTTTGGACAAATTATTGTTCTCTGTGCAATAACCACAGTTATTACCAGAAATGCTGCACGATCTAAAACATACATATATACATTGTGTAGGTATGAGTAGTATTTTTTATTAAGGTCATACCTTTATTAATGTATTTTGACTCTTAAATGAAGTTCTCATATCTGAGTCTTGCCTTGTGCTGCATTTCACCTGACCAGACTGGCCTGGATCTATGGCAATTAATTCTCAGAAAAAAAGGAGTTCATAATTTTTCTAATCTGAAAGCCAGCCTAGAACAAAAAGAACATCCAGCTTTATACACCTTTCACTAAGATCCTACTGATTTGTTAAACTGCAGATGGACTGTACTAGTTTTCTGCGCTAAAGAGGCACCCCCTTTTCCTTTTTCTATTCATTATTCCAGCCGTCTCAAGTTAGATCATTTTCATCTGCATATAAACAGAAAAGGATTCTCATAGGAAAACCCTTTTAAACAGGAACAGTAAATTTCACACAAGAAAACTAAAATCAGAATTTTCTAGCAAAATCAGACATGCCAGAGCCACTGCAGAGCTTGGCAATGCTAGCCAGCGCCATACTTTAATTAAGTAAGGAAAAATATGTGAGTTTTATGTGTTTCCCAAAGTCTTTCTGTCCTTCTTTTCATCTTACTTTTTCCTGAATTTTTAATTTTAAGTTAATGCTGATATAATTGCTGACATAATGCTTACAAATAGGTTCCCAGCAGTTGAGTATTGCTTTAAAACTGGATTTTTGTCTTTTGTTTTTTCCCTACTAGAATTGTGTATAAAAATGTTCTCTCTTCAAAAGTTCATGGATAGGACATGGCAGGCCTGGTCATTTCACTTCTTGCATGTTCTCAGTTGGAAGTCAACTGAAAATCAGCAGAAGCTCCCAGGCAATTCCTGTGCCTGCTTAGAATTGTTCACAACTGACTTTTGTTTGAAGTTAAAGATCTGTACCCCATTTTTCACTGAGGTGCCAGCCAGGTGCTCTAAAACATGTTCCTAATTATTTGCTTTTGATCTGATGAGAGAGTAGCATTAGTTTTGATTTTCAAGTTCATCTATGCTTTTAGATCCAAGATATCAGTGGAGTGTATTATGGATATGGATTGCAGTTCAAGTCTCAGAGTGTCTGAAGCAGTTCCTAGAGTCACAGGAAATATTTGTTTTACACATGTTATTATTGAGGAAAACCCAATGGCAATAAAAGTATTCCAGAATGGAAAAAAACTTTCTAGTAAAAATCACGTTTGTGTGAGTGGCCTATCTGAAAATGCTGGAACCTCACAAAGCACAGTATATCTGTCTCACCAGAAGCAGTATACTTGCTTTTCACTACAGTGTTTGCAGTTTTCAAAAATTAAATACAGTATTAGCACTTTTCCAGGTTATTAAATAACTCAAAAGACCTTTTCCAGTTGGGTACAGTTTGTATTTCCAAGTCAAGGTTGTGTCTGGTGCTTCTTCAAAAAAAGTGTTCGCAAGCTTTCAGAATTGCACCTTTCAGAGCTTTGGTTCTCTGCAGTTGGTGTTGGAATGAATTGTTTTCTAACCCTGAACCAAACCTCTTGAGGGGTTCCGCTGTCTCCTCCTGATTGAAAGGAATTGTAAACTAAGGCTGAGGGTCCACGTAAGGCCTTTAGTGATGAGAAGCAGTTTCACAACAGGGAAGAATTTTACATGTAATATATTTGTACAGTTTTGTTTAGTTGTTTTTTTTTTTTTTTCCTGCAGAGTTACCAGATTCTAGCATGGCTTGTATGGATATTATTTTTTTTAAAGATTGTGAGCCAAGGTTTAAAAATCACTGGTCATTCTGGAAATGACAGTGTTGAGGAGCTAATCTAGAAAACTGGCTGATAGCCCTTTCAAAGGTTTTGAAATGTTCTGCTTTGTGCAGGAGATCCACCTATTGAAGTGTCTCAGGCTGGGATACAAAAGCCCAAACTTACCACCTTTCAGTCTTTGACCTACTTCAATTTTTATAAGAAGTTGCTGTAAATATCTACTTGCCAATTAATACAAAGCGATATCTATTAGTTTCCCACAGTAAAAAATTGTCTGCACACATATATGCATTTAGAAGGAATGGATGTGATACAAACAAGAACTGTTTCATCTTTCAAGCTACAATTAGATTGTGGCTTTTCAAAATCCGCAGATTTTGTCTGTAAATTAATCTTGCAGTGTCTTTTGTTGCTGTCTTTCAAGTTCTATCGGCTTCCAGCTAGAAAGCTAATGATAAAGCATCAGAATTGCACCCTTTTAAAAGAAGAAAAGCAGGGTAGGCATCTGTAATAGTAGTGTAATGACACCAAATCTGCATGTACAGTTTAGAATTATTTGCCTACATGCTCGTTCATTGGCACACAGACGTTTTCTTCAGCGCTTTATCTGTGTGTGATGTTTTGCAGCACCAGTCTGGCATCATTAGACATCCAGCCGCCAGTATTTCAGAGATTTTTCCACAGAGCCATAAAATTGCACCTTCCTCATTGAATCTGAAATCCAGCCCACCTGTAATAACAGAACAGTGGAACAGTATGGATCTCTCCTGGATGTCTGCAGTGCAGTGAGCTGGGGTGCCTTGCCTTCACACTGAAGGAAAGGTCGTGTCCTAATGTTATGCCTTCCTGTTTAAAATGAATGGCTTGTAAATGTTTATCTCAGCTAGAAGTGAGAACGTGGGCTACATCTTGTGCTCTCCAATTCCCCTTGGAGAAACCCTGTGCAGTGAAACAGCTGCATATCCCTTCATGTCCTTCTCTTGTGTTAAACATGCACATCTCTGGCTCCAGCTCTTTGCCAGGTTTCCCCCTGCTCATGTTTGGATTCCAGGTTGAAGCTTGAAGTAGTGTTGTCTGGATTTATAGTGGGTTACATTGTTTTCTCCAGGAAAGAGCGAGCGAAAGGGATCAGCCCGGTGCAGACAGACTCACAGTCCGTGCAGTGTCATGCAGGGTAGAGTTTCTTTGGTTCTGCCAATAGGTATTGCAGTGTAAAATGTCTGGAGGCTGGTTGGGGCTGCTTCTCTAGAGACAGGACCAAAGTATACAGTATACTGGCTTTCATTTTGCTGTTTTTGGACAGTCAGGGCTGCTTTCCATTTCCTACAATGTTCCAATATAACCAAGGCACATGTGCTCAGTAATGGAGGTTTCTGAGACCTGGGGCTTCTGTAAAAAGGAAAAGAGCAAAGTAATATTTATACAGTATAATATTTGGATTTGCTAATGGGCTGTGAGGTGGGTGTTATCACGAACTACTGTGTGGCAAGAAAGGTTCCTAAAACACAGATCAGCTTACTCCATCTCCAAATGGTTGCAGATAACACTGTTTAGTTTCTAATTAGACTTGTGTTGTGCTAATTCTCGTGAGCAGTGCAAGTGATTGACGTGCTGCATTTTAGTGGCAAGTAGCAGAGCAGCTGAGTGGAGCTCAGTGATGAAGCCAGCATCCAGCTGCTGAGGAAGGCACACTGCTCCCAGAGGCTGATTTGCAGGATGAACACACGCTGATTGGTGTGGCCTTGCTCCGAGGGGAAGGAGGAAATAAAGGCACATAGTCTTCAATTACACTAATGACATTCTGCTCCTAAAAGGATTAGGAAAGAAACATCTAACTGGAAATAAAAGTCCAATGTCTAATAGTTCACAAATCATGTATTTACTTTGGATAGTATTTTTCACAGTTTCTTAGGAGAGGATGGACATTATTCTTTTTCCATGCCTCAGTCCCCTGTATTGAAAACATAGCTGGTTCATCCTAAGTTCTGGTTTCTGTACATGTAGGTAATAAGTGTAAGCTTCAAGGCAGAGCCTTGTGAACTGTTTTTTGGTGGAACATGCCAGAGTAGCACTGGCATTTTATGTTACTAAAATTATTTCAGAATCGTTTTGCCAGCACTTTCCTTTGTGGCCAGCTCAAGTCAACATGTTTGGTGGTGCAGTCCCACTGTGGATATAAAAATAAAAATATGGATTTGATATAGACAGTCTCATTGAGCTAGATTGGATTACTGTGAGGAACATCTCCTAGCTTAAACCCTCTAGTCGGGTCCAAATCCCTTCAGTCAGATTCTTGATGTAAAGCTTTTCAAATCATCATCATCATTGCATTCAGCACTAACAAAGGCTGTGCCTGTGACTCTTGGATGTTATTCATGTAGCATTTGATTTTTTCACAGCTTTTAAAGCCCCTGTGAGGCCAAGCAGGGCTGTTCCTTTGCTTTAGAGGCTTTTGGGTCCCCCATATGTGTGTTAAAGGAGAGGGGCTGGCTAAGGAGTGGCATTTTCTCAGGATGATCAAGCTGTGGCTTGCTGCAAATCCCATCTGCCCTCTCCACATGCAGCATTAGAGGCCCTTCCTGGAACAAGCTCCTCGGGGATTTACCTGCGTAGGATTTACCAGTACGGGGTCACTGGGAAGGCAGATGGGACACATGATGACAGACTTGGACCAGTTGCATTTGGCAGAGAAAACACCTATGGAGTAGGATAGTGATTTTATGGGTCAGAATTTCTTTTTAAGTGTTATTCTTTGTGGATCTCATCCCCCAGTCAAATAGCAAATACTGTGGTACAAATAGCAGTGGTACCATGGAGGGCTTAGATTTTCAGAATTGCCAGGTGGGCACTGCAGGCTGCAAAGAGTGTGTTTGTGCAAACCCTAGAACAGATAGAGGTATTTGTTCCTGTCTGTGTGCTTCAGCCTGCTGGGGATACTTTTTTGCAGGCTGTGTAAGGAAAGGTCAGATTTTGCTTTGTCACTTGATGATGGGGGTGAATTAAATTAGACTTGAAAGCCACAACAATATTCCAGATAATAAAACTTAATCTTGAAGTAAGAATGACACATTTGTCTTCTGCTTGAGAAAGGAAGGTGTAGGGCAGCTCAGACTTCTCATACTGTTTTGTCTCTCTCAGAAAATGAAGGCTTTGGACTTTGTGAGAGCTTTAGGAAACTTAGGAGGAAAAATCATGTGGCGTAAACGTTCACTTGACCCAGTTACAGGCAACATGTTTTAAATATATGAACTTGTAAAGTGTTCATGTTTTTCATGAGTAAAAATGAGAAAAAATATTTTACTGAGTAAAAATGTTCTGCTGCTTGCTGTGAAGTTGAAACTTATCTTGGATTTCACTGGCAGTGAAACCAGGCTTGCTATAGATCTGTGTTGCAGATAGGTCATTTACTCCTATTTCAGTTATGTTTCTTCCAGTTTTTCTTCCTCCACTGCTCTGTTAAAGTACTGCAGCTGCCTGGAGGGCCATAGGCATTGAAAAGGCTTGAAGCACTAAAAAGAGAAATTTTGGACCCTTTTTCTTAGTCAAACAGTTTTTATGTACCAAGTACAGTATTCTGTGTTGCCCAAGGACACGGATATCACTTGCTATACTTTAAAATAACACAAAAGCCATTCTGGCTCTCCTTGAAGCCAGTGATAGCATTCCACTTGCTTTCAGTGGGAATTTGTAAGCAACCCATGATGCAGTTTCTGTCAGAGCAGGAGAAAGCTGAGAGTCCATAGTACCATGTAAATGTGAAATGAAAGAACTTGGTGCCATATCGTTTGCACATTTTAGAGAGAAACTGTCCTGGGTTTGGAGGAAGAGTCCCATAAAGTTGTTACTCAGGCACTCTCACATTCAGAGAAATCCAGAGGAAGAGTCCAGAGGAAGAAGTGTGCAACTGCCCTGGTAGTGCTTTGTCCAAGTGTGTGTTAGAGCATGGGGAAGGAGTGACCACCTTCTTGTCCTTGGTGTTCCCTTCAGTCTGAAGGGTGAAGTGTCAGCTGCTGTTGGAGTGTGTAATAATCACCAGTAAATCATAGATCTAGAATAGTTGCTTGTGCAAAGCAGAGCTTGAAATGGAAGAACTCTGTTTCTATAAAGAGAGTTTTCCCCAGGGCTTTGCCTGCCACAAGCCAGCAGAAGTTTGGCTGCCCCAGATCTGTTCCCTGTGCACCTGGTGCTCACTGTGCCTGAGCAGCCCTGAAAAGGGGAAGCCAGCACCGGGCTGTGTGTGAAGGGGAGTGTAGGGGTAAATGTACCTTCCAGACACCTGCCTCAGCAGCATGGCAGCAAAAAGAAATGTCTCATGTTCCCCCCACATGAGATTACCTTAAAATTCTCCAGAACAATGAGGTGTCTCTGCAGCTGTGGAGAGCCTGGGGCCTTGTCTGGCATTCTTACATTTCTCAGCTTATTCTTGTTGCACCTTGATAGAGGTAAGACTTAATTATTAGATCTTCAGCTTCAGACTCCCTGCAGTTACTCAGTGCACAGAGTTTATTTTATCTATAATTTTCCACCCTAGCCTTACAGTTTTCTATAGGGAGATTATATACTTGCAGCTACTGGCAGAATTTGCCTACCAGGAAAAGACATGGTTTTGAGCTCCATGGGATGCTACTGATGTGTAAATCATTTCATCTCATCCAAATTGTGGCCACTCCATCCTTTTTCACAATATACCTTGCCTTAATGTTTTAAAACAATGGGTGATTTTGGGTGATCAGGTCCAGCAGTCTTCAGAGGGACCCAAAATCTTTACAAATTGCTGTTAGAGAAGATTATATCTTCTAAAATCACATTGCCCCGAGTTTCAAAAATCTCAGGCTTGCATCAATATTCATAAGAGACCCAAGCTCAGTGATATTTAATGAAAGAATACCTTTGTGGAAAGTACTTTACATGCACAGTAAATGCATTTTAGAACCTGTTTGAAATGCATGTGTAGAGCCTTATGTTCAGAGAAAGGCAAAAACTTAGCAAACAGAAATGTTTGAAACTGGGAACAAGCGTGTGGGTCTTTTGCTACTGGATCTGGATTTTAATTAGAGCTCTGACCTGTGATGAGGTGACACATCAATCTGCCATGCAGTCATCAGAACAGAATGGTAAGGAAAGGTAGAGACCAGGAGAACCAGGGCTTAGAGGAGACTTGGACTTGTGCCTGATACGGCCCATGGCAGTGTCTGGTCGGTGGGGCTGCCTGGAGTTTTGAAAGATGAGCAGAATCAGAGAAAATACCAAAGAAGGAGAAATGAAGTATACTCTGGGCATTCTGTAACATTTCTTTCTCACCCAGCTCTATGTGAATTTGCAATAAATATGTGTACTTAGGTTGATTTATCTTCATGTTAAGGTCAGTTAACCACTCTTCCACAAAGGTAGAACACACATTTTCTTACTGGCCTCAAGAGAAAAAAATTCTTTGGTGTTCATTCTGATGAATTTAGAAGAATTTTACAGGACATTTTCCCAATTTCTCTGCTTGTATGAAATGGTGCAGCATCACTTTACTCAGTGCAAGCTTATGCTAGTTTTTGTGGCAGGTAATATGGTCATGATGACAAATCATTTGTCCCCAGTTCCTGAGTAACCAAGAGATGGAAAGTTTTTGTTAGGTTTGGACTGTAGCTTTCCTATAATGTGCACACTCCAGGTGAGTGGCCTAAGCCAGTGAGGTGTCTGTGTATGCAGATGTTGTACCCCAGCTGAAACAGGTTTCTTGTTCAACTGAAGAAGGGTAGCAGGAGAAGCCTTGGCAAAGTAGCCACTAAATCCAGCAAAGCTTCAAGCACTGCTAGTAGTCTTGAGGGTGGTTCAGTTCAGGATGTTCAAAACAATTGCTAAAGGAGCAGTGCAAATATTTTCCATCCTTTCCTATGAAATGACATGGTTTGTTTGCTGTTGCTTGTTTACCTGTTTTGCATGGTATGTTGCATTTATCAGTCAAATAGACTGTAGGGGGTGACAGTACTTTAATAATGATGTTTTGACTTCTGCTGTGTTTATTCAGTGTTTTCTAACTAAATTCATACTCAGATGGCTTTTTCTTCTGCTGTTCCAGCATATCTGTCTCAGGCTGCCCCTAAAAAGAAAAAGAAGTAATCTGGCAAAATGAACTCAGAACACAGAAGGAGGAACCACTGGAGACTAATCTGCAAGGTATTCAGGTATTTGCCCTTTCATATCCTACACCAGTAATTGGTTCACACACATGGTATGCTCTGTGGTTCTTGTGCTTGTTAACTCACACGAAGTGGGTGCCTTTATTATCTAAATAAACAAAAAGTCATGTAGAAGATGAAAGTTGTTTAGTCAGAATGCCCCCATTCAGCTTAAAGATGGAGCCAGGTTTGTAAAGGTAGAGTTGCAGCTCCAAGTTCAACATACATTGATGCTGCTGTCCATCACATCTGTTAGCCAGGTCAGATTTTACCATCTGTCACTGCCCAGTGCAATCATGGCCATCTGAGAAGTGGTGGAGAAAGAGGATCCTTCCCTGCCTTCCACTGGAGCAGAGTGAGCAGCCCCTCCTCTGCTGATGGGCTAAGGCACTGTGACACTCCCAGTGACATCAGGAATTAGGTCCTGGGCTAGGCCTACAGTGAGGAAGAAATTAATTTGAAATCCCAGAGATGCCAGAGGTCCTGTGTGACTTGCCAGGCCTTAAGGATTTTTGTGAGCTTTAGGTTGTGTATATGTCCTTTATACAGCTGAAAGAAAATAAGGCTTTTACAGTTCTTCTCAGTGCAGAAATGAGACTTTCTACTTGAATTTTCTAGATAATAGGAAAATAGATTTTTGTTTATGAATACATACAGCAGAAAGTAGCACAGCTTTGTTGAGTCTATGCTCCATGTCTCTGAAGCAGGGAGAATTCTTGTGTGATTCCTTCTCCATGCTCTGTGTGAGCAGGTGATGACATACATGCTATGCATGTACAAAGTGACAACTTAATGGCAGCAAGTAATTACACATGTGTTTGTATAATGCTGTAAGTGCAGAGGTTGGCTGTACACAGCTTTGTAGCTGATTAATTGGGGGAAGCAAATGAGCTGCTAATGGGAGTAAAGGTAAGAGTTAATGGGAGTAAAGGTAAGAGTTGTTTACCTGTTTACCTTGCCAAGTGCACCAATACCAAGGTGCATTCAGAGAAAACATTTTATTTGTGCAGTCATTGCAGTCTTATGTTATCTCATTGCAATGATTAAGCTGTTATAATTAACTGTTGTTCATAATGAAGTATTTTAAACAAACCCACAAAAGCAGAGTTATCTCCTGAGGGTATATATTTAATACTTACATCACTGATATGTGAAAAATCACTCTTGTTGAATGTTATATCATATGTGACTCTCTGGAAAGCAGATGCAAGTAAACAGCAAGTAAAAGTTATGGTGGGTATTATTTTAATTCCTGAATTACACACTATATCAGCTTCCAGATATTTATTCACATTGTTATTTTTATGTGTCCATTTCCATGGTCTTGGCAGTGTGTTCATAGACACTGCTGTACTCTTTCAGATTCTGCTACCAAACTGCTTCTGGGACTTCATGCAGTTTGCTTCATTTTAGAGAACCTCAGATAAGTTATATGGAAAATTGATAGAAAATCCCAGAGTAACAGGTTTTGCTGCACATAATGCAGATGTAACACATGGGATCAGTGAATGATAGTTTAGTATTTAAGTATTTAGTATTATTAGTACTTTTCCTTTCAGTAGCCTTTTTTTTTTTACTTTTTTATGGGTTAGAGTTTTTGGGGGTGTTTTTTTGTAGTTTTTTTAGGTCTTTTTGGGGGGGTGTTTTTTTGTTTTGTGGGATTTGTGGTTTTGGTTTGGTTTGGTTTGGTTTGTTTTTTACCTTTTCAGCATTGGACCTCCAATGCAAGTAGTTGCCTGCCATGGTGTCCCAAAAAACTAAAGTCAGTGGTGAAAATTCTTGTTTTTCTCCCAAGTGTTTTAGAACCTTGAGCCAGCTCATTAACCTTCAGAAACATCCTCAGTCTCACTTTAGAACTACAGTTTTCTCTGTAAGAACAGTAAGCTCTTATCAGAATCTCCTAATGTAGAGTTAGGAAAGGTTTCTATTCGGCTTTGAGGGGTGATACTGTTTTCTTGTAAGAAGATTAGTTGTATCTAAATAATTTAAACTTAATCCTTTTAAAAATAAGTACACTTGAGGTTAAAAAATGTTTTACTGCTCAGTTAAGCAGTTCATTCCAAAGAGTTATCACTTAAAAGCAGGAGAAAAAAGCCTTACACCAACTTTATTGATAGTAGATGGGAAGAATAGTATCTGAGAACATTCTATAAGCTGAAATTATGGACTCATTCTGTACCCAAAGGTGGTGGTCAAACCAAACATCCAGTATTTTAGATGAGAATTACTAACCTTCCTTAATGTTCTGAAAACTCATCATTATGGGGAAAATTGACTTTGAATTTCAGACTGTGATCATTCCTCAAAATAATAAAACTCTAAAACTCGGATTTTCCTCTAAGAAATTTCAGACTGTATATGATTTGGGTAACAATGGGTAACGAGCTATTTTAGAAAGGAATTTTTTTTCCTTCTTTGGGGAAAAAATGTACTTAATGCTTTTTAAAAACCCTTCATGTTTCTAACACTGCTCTGATACGCTGTTTTCTCAACAAGTTACAGGTAAAACAAAGCTGCAAGTGTTGCTATGTTTGAAAGATACAGCTTTTAATTTGGTTCTGTTTTCACAGAAGGAGGGCTTCCATTTCACAAATTTTGTGTAATTTTGCATCCTGAGAAGGTTGCAATCAGTATTTTGTTGCAATCAGTATTTTGTCACAGTCAGTCAGTCAGATGATGTCGCTTTAAAAGGAACTTTTCCTAATTATAAAACTTTGCAAAACTCTCAAATTTTTCAAGTTCCCAAAATTGCGGTCTGTAAGTTTGGTTTCCTTGATAATGTTCAAAACATGAATTAGTTTAGGGGTGGTTTTTTTTGTTGTTTTGTTTTGTTTGGGTTTTTTGTTGTTTTTCTTTTCTGAAGAAAAGAAATTGGCATTCATTGTGCCTAAGAAGCATTTATTGAACAGTAATGTGGGGAGGGAAGAGAGTTTCAGATATGAATTAAGTCAGAGTTATAGTGACTCATAACTGACAACAAAACACCCAAGAAGAGATGTGAGACAGGATGAGATTAAATGAGACAAGCCATGAAAGAAAGGATAGATTTATGACTTATTGGCCTACAGATGGGATGAGAAGATATGAGTGGAGAATGAGATCATCAGGCAGAAAGTCTGCTAGGGAAAAAGGAGGGGGTTCACAGGACACATCCCAGTAGCCTCCTGTGCATAGTGGGAGGATTGATTGAAGCCACAGGAAAATCGGTGTTAGAAATGATACAAAGATGGGTTAGATCCCAAACCTCAGAGGGGCAGATTTGTCTCTCCCTACACTTAGAAAAACAAAGACACGATAGGTAAGATAACTCTGAGTCTGCAGCAGTACATGCGGAGCACACACTCCAAGTTAAATCATACTGGCCTCTTTTCAGTGTTAGCAATGCAGGGCTCTTTTCAGCAGTTTAGGAAAACTGCTGGATTGCTTAAAATAAAGACAAGAGGCAGAATTTTCACCTTCAATCTAAACAATTCAACAGTTTTCTTAATTAAGGTTTGCTTTTCATCCCTGAAACTGAAAGCATGTTTCTAAGTAACTACATCCATCATGCTAGGCTGCAGCCAAGGCTCTGTGTGGATTATAATTGGTGGAATGGATTGCCAAATGTGTTTGGGTAAAATTTTAGTTGGCCAAATTATAATCCATTTCAAGATTCAGTATCTTAAAGTTCTCACCTAAAAAGTGGAAATAAGACCTTGGCTGCTCACAAAGGCCTGTACAAATCTGTGAAGTTGCTGTGTTACCATAGCTGTGACCCCTGCCCCTTTTCCAGTTTTTTCTTGTATCCTCTGCAGAGAGATGACGAGAATCTGTTTGGAGAAATGCACTGAATTCTACCCTTTAGCTGAATCTGTAGAATCAGTTGTCAGCCTCTTGAAAAAGACTTTTCTGGTGGAATTTCTTCTTACATCTGATTCTGATAGGAGTGGGGAAGAGGCAGATGTGTGTTTGTCACAGATTCAATCATTTTTGCTCCATGATTTAGCTAAGAATACTAAGGACTCATCTGTGCATGTGGACAGGTTGAATTAAAAGTTATTAGACTTGATAATGGATCAGTAGAACTTGAGGTGATGAGTAGAACAGTTCTGATTTGGCTGAAGTATGAAATTTCATTCAGAATGTAAAAGTGAACTGCATTAAAAATTCACAAAACCTCTGTTATTCTTTAACTATATCTGGAGTTATTAGTTTTGGTTGGAACTGAAAAAATGGCTTTTTCCTTAAAATTTTAAAATTGTGAAACTTTTTTGCTCAATTTGAGCCGGTGGGCTGAAACAGGATTTGGTTAAGCCTCAGTGTGTAATACGGTGCATTTTGTTTAATTATTGCTGATCATTCACTCCACAGCAGTGTGCATGGAGTCAGAGTTCCCTTCAGGAAGGGCTGGAACATCTGAGCTTAGTGCTAGGACTCATCCTGCAGCAGGAGGACTGTCCAGCTGCTCAGACTGGCACCTGTCCTCAACCCTGTCTGATCCCAAATGCCTAAGGAAGTGTGTAAGGACAAGGAAATTGTAGATCATATTTCAGCTAAGTGATCTCTTGGTGCTCCCCCACCCCAGAGAAACATGCAGTCGGGCATAGTTTATTTCTCATTAGCAGCTGAAGTGATTTCTGTTCTGTAAACTTGCCCGACCTCCCTCTGAGCCTTGCAGCCTCCCTCACAAGGAGTCCTAGAGCATAAGACACCTGTTGTGAAGAGCCACTTTGTTTTTGTTTGTTTTCAAACTACCTTGTGCTAGTTGGAGATGAATCTGACAGTGAAACAGAAAAGGATTTTAAGATTGTATTTTTGAAATGTAATTTGTGTTTAGGCATTAGGTTAGTGTGGTGGATATTGCACAGTTAAGTAATCTAGGACTGGGTTGCCTTGTGAGCGAACTAAGTATAACCTAAAGGGTCTGTGCTTCAAAAGAAGTTAAATCTTAGCAGCCATATCAGTTTTAAGCATGGGCATATTTGGTAATAGCGGGACAACTCCTGATGGATTCCAGCTAATGAATCATTTGAGCATGCATTTAACTCTTCTGCACATTTCAGACTGAGTTGTGCTGGGTGCTGAGTCTGCGTGTTACTCTGGAGTTATAACTCTGGAGTTTAATTCTGTTATAACTCTTAGGGTGGGTTTTTTTGTTTGCTGGATAAACACCATGTGTTTTCAACTTTGCTGTCCTGTGTTGGATAGTGTTCATTTTGTGTAGAGCCCTGATTCTAACTGGGAGCTTATTGAGATCAACATGTTCTGGGATGTTTCTGCTTGCCAGTGATAGGAGGGATGAATGGGACAGAGTAGTAGTGGAAGAGAGAGGTAAAGATGCATGAGGAACCCTGAAATCTAAAGAAGATAGGAAGAATGTGGATCATCAGTCTGTTACATACTGAGACACAAAATCTCCTTGGGATGGGCTAATAAATACTTCAACAACTTCAGCTGCCTGAGCCACTGTGTCTACAGATGTGGTTCCCCTTCCTAGCACCTTCTGTGAAATAAGAACACAGGAAGAGCTTCAAATGGAAAACAATGGAAAGAGAAAATTATTAAAATTACAATTTGCTCACTAGGTTTTGTAGACTAATAAGATTATTCCTGCAAAACCACGACCAGCCAAACAAATATACAAAGTCATAATAATGGAGAGGCTGATTTTAACTAAATCGCAGCAGGGTCTTGCTGTCTGTGGGAATTTTTCCTTGCTAGATTTCATTTTGAGAAGGTTTCTTAATGCAAATGGACTTTGCAAATCTTAGTCTGCTGAAACTGAACTGTCTTAAAAGTCAAATCTTCTCTTTTGGCAAAATAAAATAAATATACTGCATGACATGACATGACATTACATTACATGACATTACATAACATAACATAACAGTGATGTTTCTAAATGAGTAGAGTTTCAGGGTAAAATTCAAGACAAGCTGTGTATAATAAAATATTTGATCTGTTTATATCCTAAATTCCTTAGGAAAAGATTAAGCTTGGGAGAAGACAAAATACCTTTTTTTTTATGATATGATGGGGCACTGAAAGATTAGGGTCACAATGTCAAAAATTCTGAAGTCCTATTTAGACTGCAGGAGAGAAGACTGGACTTTGAAAAATGCTTAGCTGTATTGGCCCTGATATCCCATCATAAGAATTGGAGCAGAAACAGGTTGATGCTGTGCTCACTTGAAAACCTGTCACCAGTGGTGTCACTAGCAGTGGAAAATAGAGAAACTGTTTTGAAAATCTGTTTCACTGCAGGAGATAAATGTGGATGCTGACATTTAACCCAGTGTCTAAGCAAAACATCTTTCTGGGGTTTTGTAGGTATTCTTGATAGACAGAGAGTAGAGGGGAAGGAAACAGAATGACTGAAAAGTCTTCATTAGGTAGGATGGAGAGGAATGAGGGCAGCAGGATAGCAGGTGTCAGAAGAAAATGCCATGGACAGTACATTGATGGCAGTAAAAGATGCAACCCACCAAAAGCCATGTCAAAAGTAGCTTGAGATGCTGGAAGCAGTAAAAAATGGGAATTCTTTTTCCCACAGGTGTTGCTGTTGAGCAGAAATTGGAAGGAAACTATGAGGATCAATAGATTGAGAAAATGGTCCTTCCCATCATTACAGGAAACCATGAACCTCACCACTATGGGACAGAAGTGACCAGCAGTGACCAGCTCTGCTGCCTTAGGAGCATCCCCATTAGCTGTACTTTTCAAATAAGGTAAGAAATCAGTTGTCCTGGTTTGGGGAAAATTTGGGAGAAAACTTCCAAAAGGGTTCTTCCAGAAAGCAAATTCAAGTGGCCACTCCCCCAGCTGGTAGGGAAAATATTTCTTTGGAGAAAAAAAGTGGAAAAAAACTGTTTATTTAACAGGCAAAGCATTCACCAGCACAAAAAAAAAATGAACAATATTAAACAATAAACTCTTGCCAATCTGAAGAGATGACAAACTCAGGAAGTCCCTTGGTGGGCTGTAGCTCAGCCCACTCAGTCTCTGCTCAGTCCCTCCAGTGCTGGAAATGCCACAGCCCAGGCCCGGCCCGGTGCCCACAGCTGGAGCTGCCCGTGCTCTGCTGGGTGTTCTGTCCAGAGCAGGGTTAAACAGGTCCAGGAAAAAGAAAAACCACAGTCCAAGGAACTTCTCTGCCTCAGCTAGCTAAAAACTAAATAAAAGCAAAGGAGAGCCCTGTCCTGCTGTCTGTCCGTGCTGCATACAGCACAGCCCAGGAGCAGGAATGAGAAGGAGTGAGTGCAGTTTCTGATAACAAACTCTGCACTTCTTCTCTCCCCTCTTTGCTCTCAGAACCAGTCTTAAAGGTGCAAAACTTATTTCTGAGCTAAACAGATCAATGGGGATACAAGCACCATAAAGTCACCCCAGGACATCAGTTAATATCTGAATTGAATTGGGAAAATACTGTTTTAAATCAAACTGAATGCAGCCTAAGCAAAAAGCCTGAATATAGACTTCTAAAATCAGTGACTTTATACATTTTCCAGAGGCAATGTATGTCAAATGTACACCCATTTTTTGGACTGATACGGTAGAAGTGTCTTGATACAGAATACTGAACTAATTCTGTCTGTTCATTTTCTTTCTTGAAGCTGTTTGCTGCATTTCAGACAGGTTAAAATGGAGTGTTTTTCTGACTCTTGGGACTGACATTCAGCTTGCCTATTACATCTTATGAAAGGCTCTGTCAGGTTTGAAAAATCAGAAATTTTCAAATAAAAGCAGTGTCTGGAGAGAGAGGCACAATTTGCTTTCCTTTTCCAGCCTGTTAATAAGTGAGGAGTGGGAGGTAAAGCAGGGTTCACTACAGGACTGGGGTCTACTTTAGTCCTTTCTTTAACTGAAAAGAGGAAAAAAATGTTTATTAGTTAGAGAACAGCCTGTGTTTGTATGCACTCAAAATGCTGACTGATTTGCTGATGTTACTGACAGACACTGCGTGCATTTAACATCCTTGGATGAGAATTTGCAGTAATTGTGTTTCCCTTTGTGGAGATCATTAAGGCACCCAGCAGCTGTCTGGCAAACATTAGCACTCTACTACCTGGTCCCAGGGGAGCAGAGATGAGGCAGGAGTGATTTGACCAAGTGATTGGCAGGACTGGGGTGAGAATCAAACCTTAACCAAGCCCTGCAGCCAAGGGTGAACACATAGCATTGTCCTTGCAACATCTACAGTTGCTACAAAAATCATGGCACTGTTTAGGTTGGAAACGACCTCTAGGATTGTCAAGTCCAACCATCAAATGCAGAGGAGAAAGTAGTTTTGTGTGTAGACAAAAGATACAGCTGTGCTAAATGCTGTACAAATACATAGTAAGAGGAATCCTTATCACAACACTTCTCAGTCTATCTAAACAAGGAGGAATCTCCTGTAAATTTATTTTTAATAGTAAGTTAAGGTAAGCTCTGCCCCAGCTGAGCAATATTTAGACATGTGTCTTCTCAAATTGAAAGTGTATATTAGTTAATGGGGACACCTTTTAATTCCTTTCTCAAAATGTGTATATTGCATTATTTCACAGAATTATTTAGCTTAGAAGCACAAGCTTCCCTAAGCCTCATGGTTTGTGCAGTATCCTCCTTATCTATAAATAAACAATATATGACCTTTGTACTCTAGAAGCCTAGTAAAGACCCTGGCAGGACATCACAGAACCTCTTAATATAACTTTCAGCTATTTGTGGGAGTCTGCCTCCATGTCACTGAGAACCAGAGTTGGAGGTGACAGTTTAGATTTTGCCTCCTCCTTCCGGAAGCCATTTCAGTCAGGCAGGCAGTTATGGATCTTACTGTGCATTTATAGCTTAAGGAGTCATTTCCACTTGGAAATAGTCCTGGGCACAGTGAAGATGGACACAGGGTGCAGGCAAAGGTACAGCTCTGTTACTGCTTTAAGGTACTGAGATTAAATCTATGTTTACCAGGTTTCTCTTTCAGTGAAAATTGCAATAATAAATGCGATTATGTGCAGTTCAGTAAAGATGCAATTTAGAATGTTAAAATATTTATGTTAGCTCTCAAATGCCACCCTAAGTAGGTGTTATATTAAAATTGCATATTGAAACAAAATACAGATTTCCCTTCCCTACTTAATGTCAGTTACTTTATTTCAATTACTGAAAATATTTTGCAGTTGTTTTTACTTTCTTGTTTTTCTCTGCTTACATAAATCAGCTTAAAAGTTTAATGAATTTATGCTTATATCCTTCAATATTTAAATTTCTATCTGCTTTGATAATTAAAATCAAGAGCAAAATAAAATTTAAAAGTGTAGAATGCAGGCATAGTGTTTCCACGTGGCCAGAATGTTTTCAGATGTTCCTAAATGTTGCACTGTTCTGGTGTGTCATATTAATATTTGAAACAAATACGTGTTCAACTACAGGAAGGCTTTCTTAGGTCTTTTTTGGGCAGGTCAGATCTCCAGTAAACTGTTTAATATGAGGCTTCTCCAGTGACATTTGCTGAAACACTGTTTGTTGTAGTGCATGTGGCAAAGCAGCACGTGATTCCGGGTGTCTGAAAAATGCAAGAGTATTTCAGGTGAAAGCAGTGTAGCAAAGGTGCTGATCTTTTTGTAAAATGAAATTCTATGTATTTTAGACAGAAGTTGTGATTTTGAAGGTTACACCTGCATTAGTGGTATGTATTAGTTTGTATATTGTTTAGTTTACTTATTCCACCTACATCCTTGTAGCCAGATGCAGAGCTGTTTGTGTCTAGTAAGTGTCTACTCTGAGGATATTTTTATCAGCAATTACACAAAGGAAACTGAAATTAAAGACTTGTCCATAGACTTTGTGGATCATCCACTGTTTTGTTATTGAAATAATGAATGTTCACTGCAAAACTACAAACGGAAAACGGGCTGCCATTAAAAAGGAAATTCAGATGTGTTTCATGGATCCTTTGTTTTTCTTGCTTCCTTGTGATTGCACAAGCACTGTATTTTAGGGAGAGTGAGAGAAAATCCTAAGGGCAGCTGTCAGAACCAGCACAGAGATTTGGTTTTGTCACTGGTCTACATGCAAATGGACTTCTCTTTCCATCCTTCCCTGCTGCTGGACATAAAAATGGATTTTAGAGTGCCAGAGCTTGTGGCCTCAGTTATATGGGTATATGTTGTGAGAATTAGTAGTGCCAGTGGAACTCAGGGTTGATAAATGCTACTATTATTGTACAATTAGGTATTAAATGTTACCTGTATTACCCTCTCAGGACAACACACTGCACTTCAGGGAAGAAACGCATAACATGACTTGAAGAAAATGAGAACATGTTTAAACAGAATGTCTCCAGGATAGTCAAGGGAGAGATTAAACTGGAATTCAGATGAAGTCTTTTGTAGGCAGATACACTAGTGGGGAATTACCAAAATGGGAGAGCCAAAGGGGGGTGCTTAGCTTACCCTTTTTTTCCCTCAGTAAAATCTGGGAAGTAAAATTTTCAAATGTTATGTGAATATTGAGCCCTGCTTTGGTTTGCTTTTAGTTTATTGAAAAATGATCAATTATTTAAAAATTTAAATTATTCCAAGGCTTCTTTTTTTCATCCTGCTGTTGTTGGACAAGGGCTCTTTCTGCAATGTCAAACTAGTTGACTTGCTATAGGAAACAGTGCTGTGAAACAGTGATAAATAAAGAAAACCAGAAAGGTTTTTTAGGTGTTTGTTCCCCACTAACTTTTTACTGTGCTGATAGTCTCAGTGATTATTTGTAGTTGTATGAAAGCTGTGTCTGTCTGCATGAATATGAGAAGACACGCCTGGTTTAGTTCTGCATATGAAGAAAAGGAACTGCATAAAATCTTTTTCATTCCTCTTGTTAATTCTTGATTGAAATCCATTGAGCATTGTTGTTCTTTTGCTGGTAATGCACAGACAAAAGAGCAGACTGTCACCAAAGACAATTCTTTAATTCATATTTCAGAGGATAAAAATGAAGAACAGGTTATTTATTTTATGGATATGCGTGTGCATAGTTAAATGTATACCTCTTGTAATGGGCCAAGGAAAGTGGAAAGGAATCTTTAGTTCTCAGATGGAATGGGAAGGAGAGAACCAGAACAGAGCTGGCTTTGAGATTTGAGGCAAAGGAAGGCATTTCATGTGCAAAGGATCAGGCTCCTATTGGATTCCCAGTACTGGGGGCATAAAACTTTAATTTCCTTATAGAAGCACAGCAGTTTGAAGTGATAGGTTTGACAGTGGAAGCTGAATATTGGTTTTCTTTTTAATTTATTATTTATAATTTAAGAAGTTATAATTTATTATATTTTATTTTACCTTCTCTTTAAAACTACTAGTTATTATTTAAAATAATAGAGTAAGGTTTAGAATAAGGTTTTGCACGAATCATTGTGGAAGAAAAATCTGTGAAGCAAAGAAAATAGATTTAGATCAGTCCAATTTGACATTCTGCGTGTAAGAAGACTTGGGAGCCTAATTTGTACTGATGACAATAAAAATAATTTTGGTGTGGGAAATGTTATTACCCACCTCTGAAGGCCGAGTAACTGAGGTTCTTGTTGATAGATCCCTTGGGGTGGATTAGAGTGAAATGTGTTTTTAGAGACATAGACAGCAGGTTTATTTTAGAACCGCTTGGTTGCAATGGCAAGGAGGTTTGTAGCTGCTTTGGTTAGTATCCACAGAAAAACAGCAATATAAAAGTATAAAGATATCACTTCAGAAAACACACAAGGAAAAGAAGGGAAGAAGAAGAAAGGATGAGAGTAGGTGGAGGGGAGGAAAGATATCACCACCCATGGATCCAGTGACAAGAGTTGATTGTTGCAGTTTCAGTGTCTGTTGGTTGAGGTGATGGTTTCAGTCTTGACCCATGAAACACAAAGTGCAGTGGGTTCAGTGCTGAGGTGGGAATGCCCAGGTGCCTCCCCTGGGGGCATGGGAAGTGTCTCAGTGGCTGATATAGCGCTGTGGGTCAAACAGTTCTCTAGTGGAAGAGCCTGAAATGAGTCTGGGGGCATTTAAGGGATCTTTGATGGTTTCTGCCACTCTCTAAGACCCTGCCTGCCTGTCAGTGCAGTTGAGCAGATGTTTAATGAACTCTGTTGTTGAAATGATTTCATGTGAAAGAGATGAGAGAGAGAAGAGCAAAAGTGGCAAAGGTATTCTGTATCATATAGGTAACCTCTGACCTACTTAGCAAGAAACCAGAGATTTTACTCATGCATGGACACAGGTGAGAAATGCACATATACAGGCCTGCAGCGTAATGAAGAGGAACATGCAAGGAAATGTCTTATCTTTCCCACACACCTAACAAGCTCCTCAATTTGATATTTACACTCCTGGTTTATCCCCCCATCAGAAGGGATGAAAACTCTAAGGCCTCCCTGTGACTGTCTTCCTCAGGGTCAGGTGGAGTCCCTTGTGTAAGGGAGGACATTGCCATGATCAAAACCACTATTCCACCTCACAGGATCTGCTTCTTGTCGACCTCTTCCCTTATCTGGCTCAAAATCAACTTGTTGCTAAACAAAGGTGGTGGGTGCTCCCCTCCTCTGCCCCTGGGCAGGGCTTCTGCAGACCAGAGGTTTCCCCAGCACACACCCAAAGCTCTCCTCTGCTCTGGCTGGGGGGCTCAGCAAAGCACCTGCTGCTTTGGCAAATAACCCATCGTTTGAGTTATTAACTCTTAATGTTTCAGTCCCTCACATGAAAGAATGTCTGTGAAGCAGTTCCTAGGAAATGTCATTAGCAAGATTAAATACTGCTCCTCCCTTAAAAATGAAATCACAGTAAAGCACCCTGTGGAGAGTTTTGCTCTTCACAACCAAACCATGAGTATTACCACAACTGCCACAGGCCAGGCAAGGGTTCTCCTCATCTCCCTGTGCATGGGGAAAGCTTAGGCACTCAGACATTGTGGGGATGATTCTTCCATTCATCTGTGCATTCTCTGGGCAGTGCTTTGAGGAGTAACAAGGGTTGTGCCTGATCAGTGTCTGTGGTCACAGGTGCTCCCTGAAAGCTGCATCATGAATTATACCTGAGAAGCTTTCCTCCTGGTTTGCTCCCTTTGACTTGGAGGATAGAATCAGGTGAATTCTGAATTATTTTAATATTTTTTAAGCTGTGTCAGAACATATTTTTTCTGGTGTTTTGGTGAGTACTTGCCCTAGCTTGCCCTAAGACTATTTCATTAATACCACTTTATGTCATTAAAAATTCAGGAATCTAAGGAAAGTTATATTTTGTTGCCATAGTGTTACAGAATCATAGAATCCTTTAGGTTGGAAAAGACCTCTCATATTAAGGGCAACCATTAACTGAACACTGCCAAGGCAACCACTAAAACATGTCCCCATCTGCACACCTTTTAAATCCCTCCAGGAATGGTGACTCCACCACTACCCCAAGCAGCATGTTCCAATGCTTGGCAGTCCTTTCCAGGAAGAAATGTTTCCTGTTATCCATCCTAAACCTCCCCTGGTACAACTTGATGCTGTTTCTTCTTGTCCTGTCCCTTGTTACTTGAGAGAAGAGTCCAACCCCTATCTGTCTACTGGCAAGCCCCATAAAAACTTCTTTAATCCTTAAAGAATAATGAGCTTCACTCTGGGCAAGGTGAAAGAACATGTGAATAATGCAGCAGCTGCTGCAGGCTGACAATAAGTTAAAAAGCTGATTCTTGCTTACCAAAATGGAGTCCCATCTCTTCTTGGAATCAGTACATTGTGAAGTTTTAGAAGCAGTAAAGCACAATTCAGATTCCATTATGGGTGTACTTTCCTTCTGAATTAAAAGATATTTTGCCAGTGACAATTTTCAGGTTAGATACTTGTGATGCAAGACTTGGTAACAGAAAAGGCCATGATTATAATGTGTCCTGCTTAATAAGAGTGGTCACAATTTCTTGAAGGTAAAACTATCTTCTCAGCAACTTTCTAGCAGAGGAAGATAGTGTGTTCTTACTTTGTCACCAGGATGCTTGCAGTAATTCCAGATATAGCAAACATTATTGCATCCAAAATGGGATTTTACAGCTAAATGGAGTAATCTCAAATGCTCTGAAAAACTCTAGTACAACCTTTGAACAGTCCTGAGGGGCAATTTGGGATTGTTCCCAGATGACAAAGCATAGTCTAACAGGTAGATGATTTTCTCCCACCAGTTAGTCTCTTGCATTCAATGCAAAAGGATTTTTTTGCATCACATAATTTGCTGGACCTTACAGCAGCTGAGGATACAGTCAGTGTTGAAAGTCTCAAGGTGTAAGTTACACAACTGTTGCAGAGCCCACCAGAATATTGTGTTTTCTATCTCTGACAATGCCATGCAGTGACTGAGATCTGCTATCCCAATATCAGCTCATATGGACTCTTTGGATTTCAGAAAAAGTAGTGATCAGATCATTAATGTATAAAATCAAGACCATGAAGCTAAATGAGATAGGTACTTTGGGTTGCTACATTGCATTCTGACAAGGTTCAGCTACAACAAGCTGAAGGTTTTTGCTTTTAATAACATATTGCAGTCAGTATGGAGGTGCATGAGCCATGCCGTTCACAAATACAAGTGTGGCATTCTTTCATAAGTTTTTAAATGGTAACAGTGAAAATCTTGAGAATCATAAATAGAAAATTTTCTTGATTTTTAGGCAGTGATCATATTTTGAACAGCATGCTGCTAAAAACAGGCTCCAGACTTAGTCTTGGGCATCAGCTAAACAGTAAGTGTTACCAGGCAGAAGATTTCATAGATGAGACCTTATTTTAAAATTGCCTTCACTTAGGTCCATCATGTGTGGAATTGTTAGGTACTGGCTTCTGGTGAGCCCGATTTTGTCTTTAACAGCTCACTGGGATTTTCAAATTCATCAGTGCTGAAGTTTGACAAGTGCTTGTGTTCCTTGGCATGGAGAATAAAAGCAAATCTGAACAAAATCCTGTTCTTTATTTCAGTTTCCCTGATGACATGCAAATCAGAATCTGTTAATCATTGGCTGTTCCAGATATGATGTCAAAGCCAACAAGGGAGACTTGATGTAGTATGACTCAAAACCAGAAGTATTTTGGTAAGTCACATAACATGCATTAAGTAGTTGAGAAAGTGATCATTCCTGATAACAGATATTTTTTCTGCTCTTTGTGCCTAAAATGTACTTTCAAAAAACTTTGCTAAAAAGCACAGTAGACTGTTCAGATTTTGGAAAGTGTTTCTCCCTTCAGAGGCCTAGAAGACCAAACCTCCATACGAGGAAGGCTTAGAACATCCTGCCACAGCCTAAACCTGTGGAAAATTCCACAGTGTTTCAGCGTGGCATACTGGTTTTGGTCAAGTATATATATGTATGTATGTATGTATGTATATAACAGTGCTCTTCCCATTTGTGCAACTTCCACCTTCTTTCAGAGTTATTAATTCACCTGTTTCAGTTAGAACATCTTTCTTGGTAAGCCTGCATTACCTCAGCATATCAAGAGGAATATTCTCAAGTTCCAACAACATTGAAGAATATCATCTGCTTGAGGAGTTTTGCATTGCTTTCCAAAACACATTGATTGCAGCAGAATTTAAAGAAGTCCCAAAACAAAATATAACTCTTGTGTATTCACTATGTATATATGATTTACAGGGTTTTAATCTCTTTCTTGAACCCTTGAAAGCTTGGTTTTTAAGGTGGTAATGATATGGCTGTAATACTATAAGTTCTTAAATGTACTGGTGCTATCATTCTGCATGGTGGTTCTTGTATACCTAGAGGACTCTTTAGTCCTGCTAATACAGCTAACAATACTGCTTTATTGAAGCCTACTAATGTGTTTACTTGGGGTTGAGAAGTCACACATTTTCCCTTCCCACCAGCAGCAGTCAGCTCTCATGTGTATATTTGCTTTCTTAGATTAACACACGTGTTGCAGAGTATCTGTGCAGGTGATTAAAAAAAAAAAAAAAGACTGCATAGTGGTCACTTGTGCACTGGGAAGTAAATGGTGTCACTGGAAAGTAAATACAGGTGTGTACCCTACTCAGGTGAGGCTCCATATGAAGGTATAGATGTCACCTGAAGGTAAATTGCTTATGCATCTAAAGACAATTTCTGAAGACAAAATTATCTTATATTGTTGTGGGCTCCTGTCCCATTTTTATTAATGTCTGAGATTTGGGAAACAACTGAAACAGAAACTGTATCCTTACTGTAATACCTGGGTGCAAGACAGAGCATGCCCTTTTTGAAGGAAAAACTCATATAAATTCTTATTTTTCCACTCGCAGAACTCTTGTATATACCTCCCCATTTTTCCCCTCCCCATCCCCATCTTTCTCCCCAGAATTTATCATGTTCTATTCAAGAACTGCTGTTCTGTATCCCAGTTTGGCCCAAGCAATAAGTAAATACTAATGATATTCCCGTATTCATTGTATCTTGCTGCTGACATCTGCATAAGGAACAGATGCTGTCCAGTGTTGCACTACTGTCAAGGCATGGAAGAGTCTTCCTTCACTTTCTGGCCTTCCTGATGTTGTTCCAATTCCAGTTGACATTGTATGTCCTCTGCACTGGTATGCACATGCTGTTCCCTGCCTGTACATGTTTGATCTGTTTAATTAGAGCCATGGAAGACATCTGCACCTCAAAAATATACTTCTTGGCACTACAGCTGGAGGAACAGGCATCCACCATAATCTGGGATATGACAAAAACAGCAGAGGCCAGCTGAAGGAGGGATTCCCAAGATCTTGATGTATTTCTCATGGTACTTGCATGGGAAAAAAGCATCTGCAAAATGGCTCCAAATGCATTTGTCTTCTGCAAGTGCAGAGCCTGGGACAGAACTGGAAACAGCTGTAACCCCTGCCTCAAAGAGGTACAGTGCAGATCCTTTTCTATAGGAATGCTATCCCAGCAAAGTTAATTGGACAACTCCTGGTCTAAGGCATTAGTATTTTATTATCATGATTTTCTTCTGACAACCACACATGAGCATTCACATTGGAAGTGCATCCAAAAAGGTCATAGTTACTTAAATAAATAACACTGGTATTTTGTAAATGAGCAATTAAGTTAGGAAAGAAGCCTCTTTTCATATAGCTGCTGGCTTTGATCCTTCTCTGCATTATTTAAGACCTAAGGCTCCAGAGTTAATTCCTGGTGTCAGATACAGAGTATAGCTCTGCTGTGCTAAACTGTTGTGTGACCTCCTGGACCAGGGGCAGGGCAGGCTGCAGGCTGATAACAGTACAGACTATAACAGCAGGCCCTGGTCTTACCTGGGCTGGAAGCCCTTCTTTGTCTTTGTAGCTTCTGTCTGGTCACCCTGTTCCTTTCTGCACAATCCCTTTGGCACTGGTTTCCTCTGATTCTTGCCACAAAAGTCTGTGGTCACAGCAAAATATGTGCCCTCTGCAATGTCTGGTTTCTGTCTTGATTGGCTTTTCCAAGGCTCTCAATACATTTGCTGCCTGCCCTCCACCTCCTCATCTGTATCTTCAGGTCTGAAAACTGCCTGCAGAAAATATTTGATGGATATAGGTGCCATCATGTGTCACCACAGACAGGGGAGTGGTCAGCATGTGCTCTGAGACATTAAAAGCCAAGTGGAAATCTGCAAGTGGGAATGTCCCTTTGTATTAGTTTATCAGAAAGGGATTCCAGGAGTTAAAAAAGAATTCCTGTGAATTCGAATTACATTCATTTTTTAAAAAACCATGAGTTAGTGTTTACTGTAAAGTTCTTTTTTGACTACAGACTGCACAAGGAAGGAAACAAAATATTTGAGTTCTCTCTGTAAGGCAGCTTTTTCTTTCCTCTGTTTAATTCCCAACACCTCAGAGGCATAGTTTCCTCCTTTAGCAGGGACTGTGACCTTAAAAATAGCTTTCTCCAAAGTAAACACAGAAAAAACCTACTTCAATTGTTTCAAATATGTGGTAAATAACCAAAACCATGTCCGTGCTCAAGCTGAAATTCAGAGTTTTTTAGAGCTCTTTAGGCCTTTTTCTTCCCTGAGCCTTTGTGTTCAGACTGCAGGCTGGCTTCTGTCTCCAAAGACATTGGTAAATCTTGCAGTGCCATTTGTAAGTAATTTGTCCCTGCCTTTACCATTCTTGCAAAATGTTCAGAGGGGACACTTTCTGTTTGGATGAGGGCCAAGTGTGGCATCCAGCACCTATGGAAGTGGTGATCCCGGGCTGCCTCCATGGCATTCTGATGGGTGGGACATCACAGCTGGAAGAGTTGGCGATTTATTGAGCAGAAAGCTTGTTTTGTCACTTTTCCTTCTAGCTGTAGGCCTCCATCCTCTGGTCCATCTGCAGGAGGAGTGAGGCAGGACCCTTCTGCACTGGGGCACATCCATAGGGCTCTCCTGCTGCCTCTGCTGCCCTCACATCTGCCCACAGCTGGACCAGAGCTTGCAGTTCCTGCAGAAGTGTTTTCCAGGAACAGCACTTGCCATCAGACAGATTTAGTGGGGCAGTGAACCAAGTCCTGACCTGTTCAGTAACAAGGCTGGTGTCCATGTGTTAAAGCAGCTGTGAACAGCTGTGCTCTACATTTCACTGAGGAGCCCTTGGTATTGTGTAACCAGTAAGGACAGAAGGACAGGAGAAAGGACATTCAAGTCTGCAAATTAAATCCCTTATGACAAGCAAGTATTGCAAAGGAGTATTTTCAGAGTCTGGCCAATGCCCTTGCATGGAAATATTGGTCAGGTGTTACAAACACCTCTCTGTGGGCAGAATTGTTTCCTTACCTTGCTTAGGAGGGTTTAAAGCTGGTACAGATGCAAGAGTAACATTCTACTGAGTCCCTCACAAACAGTCTCCTTGTGCAGACTGTCTCAAAACACAGGTATTCTCTTTACTTTTCATCTTGCAGAGGGAATCTTTCTATCTCTAAATATACCAGCTATATCTGTGTGGTGTAGCAAATATGTAGTCATTTGAATATTTTCCTCTGAATATAGCCTAAAACCCTTCATTTATTTAGAAAAAATATGTATTACAGTGTTTTGAAGCCTCAGAAAAGGACTAAGAAACTTTTGATTAGCATTGACAGCTTGGTTCCTTTGGTGTAGGGGAAAGAGGAACAGTTTAAAAAGGAGTAGGGGGAAACCTCAAAAGAACATTTTTTTTGTACTTTTTCATCTAAGATGCAGCAGGGTTTGGGAAGGTTTTCTTAATCCGTTGTGTTAGCCTGATCTACAGGGAACTCATATTGACATTAAATATACCAAAGCATTTATGATTTACAAGGGGGGTGGGGGGAAGCCTTAAAAAAAATCTTGTGTTTGATCTATTTGTCACTATGAAAATATTGACAAAAAGTAGAAGAATGGCCTTCATTTAGCTTATTATTCTTGGCTTATTTTAATGCTTTCTTATTAAGGGCAAACTCCCATTAAGATGTGAAATTAACTCTTTCACAGTTGCAAAGGAATATAAATGTTTGACAATTACATCAAACTTTAATTTATTCTAAAGTAGGTAATTCCTACTCAAAAATACATAATGTGGCTGAGAGAGATGCTTTTAAAAGTAAAAAACATGTATGGAATAAGCTGTGCAGAATTTATGCTGCAAAATATCTTCTGTGTAAAATCAGAAGTACAGTGTTAATGACAGTTCTTGAAGGATTTCAGAAAATAAATATTTTATGAGGGAAAAAAAAAAGAGAGCACGAAGTGTTAACTGCAGAGCCAGCCCAAGGGTTCCTGGGACCTTGGCTTCATCCTCTCTCAGAAGCTCTCCCTTTGTGGAGCGTGCTTTCCCTGGCAGTCAGCAAGCCCTCTGGGAGCCTGTTTTGAAGGACAAGTGCTCCCAAAATGGGCAAAGCAATGAAGAAGCTGGAGTTGGTGCAGCACAGCAGCTGCTGATCCCGCCAGGCTGTGCCACTGTCAATTTCCCTGGGAGCCCTGGGCTGGCTTTGGGGGCAGGCACTGTCACACGAGTAAGAACTGGGCTGGGGTCTGTGCCAGAACTGCACCTCAGAACGTACCCAGAGTGGGGCCCAGGGCACTGCCTGGAGGTGGCAGCACAAGAGATCAGGTCTAGGGCCCAGCCTCCTGCCCTGCCACCCGTGCTACCTGTGCTCATTAGTTTGGAGGACTCTGAGGTAGCTAGAAACTCATTAATGCTGGCAGGAGAATGATTACCTAGCTCTGGGTTAGTAATGCAATGCGTCGTGTTGCAGAACAGCCAGACCTGAAGCTTAAGCTGTTATCACTTCAGAGAGACAGATGTTACTACTGCCAGCCCAGAATTCCTAAAAGAAAATGCTAATTTAAATGACTTACTCCAGTAAATTCCTGTTGAATTAGCATTAGTAATGAAAGTAGTTGCATTGTTATCACTGGAGTATCTGAGGAGGCTGTTGGCCAGAATGTCATATGAACAGGAATGTCTGCTGGGATATTTAATTTCATCTCCCATGACAATGTGCAATTGTTCTTTTTTGTACATCTTCTGTTAACTCTTAGTGGTCTGAGTGATATTTTGGTATAGGCAGAAGTCCCTCCAGGCCAGCACAGAGTACACAGTAGTGAAGTCCCTGTCTGAAGAATGGCAGTGTGCAGGGACAGCAGAGTTAGATTCCACTGCAGTGAAACAAACTCTTCACAATTTCCTTCCCAGAATTTCCCACCAGGCTCTGGTTAAATCTGCAGCCAATACATCTCCATGTCTCTGTAACCAAGAGAGAGCTTTAGGATTGTTCCTCACCTGATCCTGCAGAGACATCCCTCCTTGGAGGCTGTTTGCTCAGATGTGCAGAGGGTCCTTTGTGAGCCTCTCTCACAGCACATTTCACCTGATCTCAGGTGTATCAGTGGGTGCAGAGCTCTCAGCACTTAATTCTATATCCTTGCAACACTTATATTCTGCGTCATTGTGCTGTTATTGGAGCCCAATCAGGAGACACAGGTTTGGATTGGTTTGCCATGGGGACCCAGAATGAAGTTAGAGGTGTAGGAGGTATTGGTAATAAAGCTTATAAAAGGCAGCAAGCTTGTGCTTGGAGCTGTGAACCAGAAATACCACCTTCTCCACGAAATTCCTTTGGCGTGCAGGATTCTCTTTTTTTTGCCTTTGGCTTCTTTTGTGTTGTAGTATTTTGTGTCTGTGGAGTTGTGGGGTGGATTTCTTTGTCTCAAGAACCAGCAGTATTTAAAATATAGGGGGACATTGCTTTATTAAAGCAATTCTTTCAGTTGTCACAGCATTTGGTTTTCCATAAATGATGAAGAAAGAAGGAATGTATGTAAAGAGATACATTAGGTCATAATGGTGAATACAGTTTTGCTTAAACTAACAAGGGAGTATTCTGGGGTTTGTTGCTGTAGTTCATTTTATCCAGGTGATTTTTTACTTCAGTATTCTCCAGGTTTGCAATCAAAAACTGCAGCCCTTGTGTGTTCACAGCTGTATCAATCCCAGTTTCTCTGGTCTGTGTAACTAAGTTCCTTCATTAGGATATCTATTAGTCAAAAACAGACAGAGAAAATAATAAAAATACCAGATATAAAAAATACAAAAATATTATGAAATATATTGAAAATATATTGACATATTATGAAAATAATAAGAAACACAGATGTGATACTTCGTGATTCTTCCCAAAATACTTTTCTGCTCCTGCTTTCCCAAACTTCTCTCAGTCAGATGGGCAGAAATGGCAGCATAGTGAGAATGGCGCTGTGCCCTCGAGGTGATCTGCCTGACCATTTTGTACAAATGGCTACTTTTCTTACAGCTTTGCTCAGTTAAGGATAATTGGAGACTTGGAGAGGCAGGGGATATTACTCTAGAATCAGTACATGTGATTTCCAGCATTTCCAAATGGCTAAGGAATAATTCACCAAAGAAGTGGAACAAGTGGAACCCCAGAGAAGAAAAGTGTGCAGACAGAATTTAGGAATTTTTTTTCTCTTTCTCTAGGGATTTAATAGTAGAATCAAAATTCTTTACTGCTCAAAAAATTTTCTACACTTAAGAAAAAAAGCATGTCAAAGAAATGTGCCATAAGTAACATACTTAGTCTCTTTATTCCCATTCCCTGATTTTCAGTATGGTTTCTAAACCTTTTTCCCAATATTTGTGGGTTGGTTTTTAATCCTTATTCCCATCTTTATTCATCTCACTTTTCTCTTTTTCTGCTTGCAGGCCTTTACTTTTATTTTGCTTCCTTCATGCCACTCTCTTAGGCAAGTCAAAAACATAACAAATGTGCCTCTGCCACCCCTCCCTATTGTCTTTCCTGGAGGGTGTGTAGACTTCTGCTTTTCCAATGTCAGCAGGTGAAATTTAGTATATTCTTCCCAGGAGCACATGCAAACATTTTTTTCCTAATCTTTGTCTTGCTGTGTTTAAGTTTGCAGCTGCTGGATTCCACTTTGAGTTTCAAGTTCAAAGGCATCCAGACAGTCTTTGTGAAATATCACTGAACCCACTGAACTTCACCTGAGTTTGCAGGGAAGTTTTGTCAAGCCACAAGTTTCCCACACTTCAGTGTAAAGCCTTGTGTTAATTCAGAGCTCTTTTCTCCCAGCTCAGATTAGAGTTATCTTAACTCAGAAGGATCACAACCTATAGGGAACTTCTTCCTAAACTCTGACCTGCTTTCAAGTTTGTAACAAAACTCAGAATTGTTTCTCCAGTTTTTAGGGTTTGTAACAAAACCAAAGGACAGCTGTCATCCAGGCTGATTTTAAATCCATGGCTTTAGAGATGGGTTACTGGAAAATGTATGTCAACTGTAGGCTAAATTCTTCCCTTTTCTGAGAGCATTTTACCCTGCTGCCCCTGGGGGCTCAGAGTATTTTTCTTTTAACATGGTCAGGCTTTCTGCCATTTCTTCCAAGAGATAAAGTTTCAAAATATGCTTCTTCTGACTGCTTTTCCAGGTAGCTGGTTCACTCTACCACCTGCACTTTGGGAGGGGTCACCTATCCTTGGCTTTTGAGGGCCAGCCCTGCCCCTTCAGTCACCTCTTCCTGGTCCTTTGAATATCAAGTAGCAGCATCACACTGGAGAACAAGTGGAATAAAGGGAATAGAAATGCTTTGGTCTAAACTCTTCTAGCTTCAGTGTGATCCTGTGTATTCAGTGTGCCTTTGTATAGGAATGTACCTCTCTTACCTTTTTTGTGGTTTCATTTCTACATTACAAGTCCCTCAAAATCAGAGCTGCGTAAAAATTAATAATGATGATTTTTTTGCATTGTATAATTCCAGGGTTTGTTGGGATTTTTTTTTACATCTCTCAGCCTTTCCAAGTACACCACTAGCACAGCTGCTTTGTTTATTCTGTCATTAAAAAAAAGTAAGCAAAATCCCCTCAGCCATTTCTTTATTTATTCTGTAGTTTTTCTGTGTTAGAAAGTTGTATGTTTTGGTTTTTGTTTTTTAGGTGGTTTGTGTTTTCTTCTCCTCTCAGGAATCAGTGTGAAATCTCTAAATCTCTAAACTGGTAATTAGGCAGCTACCTAAATTTTTAATAAGTAGCATGTGCTTTGCAGTTTTTCCTGAAGATTTGCATATTTGTTTCTCAGGATTTATCAGGTACTAATACTTTTACAAGGAGGCTGGTGGACACACACTTGAAGAAAATATGTTCTTATTAATTCTTGGTGCTTTTTGCTTTTATCAGCTCTGGTGTTACTTTGTTCAGCTCTAGCTGTCCCTGACTTTTACACACAAGACAGTGAAATTTGAATTAGAAGTCACTTGCAGAGATGGAGGTGTAGGCTCCATTCTTTGCATGTTCATTTGGTGATTATGTTGCAAGTGCTTTCAGAGCTGTGCAGAAGACTGTGAAGTTCCTGGGGCTGCAATAGAAAACATTGGTGTCTTGACTTTCAAGGGAAGAATGTGGTTAAGATTACAGTGACTGAGGCAGTGTCAATGGGTGGTCCTGGGTCCATGTGGCTCCCAGAAAAGAGTGTCTGCTCAGATGGGTGATGAGCTGCACTCACCACAGTCAGACAGCTGGGAAAGAGCTGTCCTGGACTATATTTTTGCCTGCTCAGTGGCCAAATGCTGTCAGGTGGCTCCTCAGTGCTGCTTGGCTTTAACTTTGCTATAAAATGAGATAAAGGGTTTGCTTAAAAGCTGGATCATCACAGAGCTGCCCGCTCCTTTTGTCCCCTTGGGTCACTGCCTTTCCCTCAGCACATTCCCATTGTCCTGTTCAGTGAGTGGTACAAAATGTCTGCCTCGCTCCCAGCACCATTTTGTAGCCTGATTGTTGGATAATTAAGACTGTGAGAAGTGGAAAATAAACAGCATGGCATAGGGGAGATTTCAAAAGGAGCACCAAATCTGCATGTTTTGTTTAGATGTTTAATTGTTGCCGACTGGCTGCATTTAAACAAGTGACTTTTACAGTGTCTGGAAGAAAACAGGCTCCCAGATTTGAGGAGCTGACCTTGGGTAGGTGCCATCAACTGTTCTTTTCTATTGGCACAAATGTGCTGCTGGCAGGGTCTCCCTGGAGCTGCAGCCTCTCACCCAGACTTGAGTCAGAACCTGCTCACGCCGTACTGGGCCACCAAATTATGGCACTGTCGTGGTTTAACCCCAGGTGGCAGCTCAGCCCTGCTCCCTCCCCTGCCATGGGTTTGAGAAGAGTAAAAGTGAGAAAACTCAGGGGATGAGATAAAGACCAAAAGATAAAGCAAAAGTGTGTGCACAAGCAAGGCAAAGCAAGGCATTCATTCCCCTCCTGCCTTGGACAGGCAGGTTCTCAGCCGTCCCAGGAGAGCTGGGCTCCATCACAGCTCACAGTCTCTTGGGAAAACAAACACCATCACTCCAAATGTCTCTCCCTCCCTCCTTCCCCCAGCTTTGTATACAGGAGTGACACCTTATGGGCTGGGATGTCCCTGTGGCCAGCTGGGGTATCCTCCCAAGGCCTTGTGCCCCCCAGGCCCTCACTGGTGAGGTGGGAGAGGAGCAGAAAAGTCCCCGGCTCTGTGCATGCCTAAACGAAATAATAACTAAAACATCCCTGTGTTATCAGAACTGTTCCAGCACAAATCCAAAACACAGCCACTGCCAGCTTCTGGGAAGAAATTTAACTCTACCCCAGCCAAATCCAGCACAGCCATTTATTCCAGATATTACTTGCAGCCCCTTCAATAATCAAGATTTGATTGAGAAAATATAGGATATTTAAAAATAAGAACCTTCAAAATGGCTGTAATTAAGCTTCTCCCATAGATCAGCACATAACATTGTTCAAGGAAAAAAAGGCAGCAGACTAGACTACAAATATGCTGAAATCAAACTAAAAAAGTGTGATAGGAATTGAAGGGACACTGTGGGGTTGTTCCTGTCATCCTAGGGATGCAGGACCAGCTGTGTGAGGAGCAAAGTTAGTGGCATTTACTCTGTTTCTCTATGAAATGCTCTGGTTTCTGTGTGTAACATGGGCAATGGCACTTTACATTCACAGGAGGGTGCAAATTCAAGGCTGTTTAGAGTTCTGCAAAATCTTACTCTAATGGTAATAGTTGATCCCAGTATCAGAACAGTGCTTCTATTTTTAAAATGCAATCCATCAATCATTTTAATACATTACACCCTTAGTGCCAAACACCTCAGAAAATGATGTCTGTGGCAGTAAAAATAAAGCATCTGAAAGCCCTTCTGCAGAGTCATTCTTCCCTTTTTTCTTACCTAACTACAGTAAAAGCTCAATGCTGCAAGAAATATCTGGAATTACATAACAAGGAGTAAATCCTCCAAACAAGACTGATTAGCAGGCTGGGATTGCCATTGTGAACTGAGCAAGGAGGGACAGAGAAACTGCTCCACCTGACGAAAGTTCTCTCTAAAAATACAGCATGTGCTGTTCTGTCCTTGGGGTTTGTTTTTGAGTTTTGAGGTAGGAGTTGTGTACTGCCTTTTAAGAGGATTACAATGAAAATTGTTCCTTTCTGTTTACTTCTCAGGAAGGTGTCCCATGTCTACCATGCTTTTTCAGAAAACTGTTCATGTAGAGGTGATTGAGGTTGTAGGTAATTCATGTTCAGTTTCTGCCTCTGCTGCAGTGATTCACACAAAAGCACAAGAGAGTCTTGTACATCTGTTCCTCATCTGCAAAATAAGGATTAATGCTTCCTTATCATTAGTGCTTATAAATGACTTTGAAGTTCCTCCAGTGTGCTTCAAATATATCTGTTACTGTTGTTGGTGATAAAAATGTGAAATACATAACTCAGACATGTTAACAGCCTATTAACTGAGAGGATTTTTAACACAACTTGAATATAAAAGTATCAGCACCATATTCCAGCAAATAACCAGCTACAGTGAGAACATACCTGTACATCACCTCTATTTTCACTTTTTCACTTCCACATGGCTTTTCTCAAGGGTGAATTTTTCTGTGGGTTGCTTATTTTCTGAGACCAACCCTCAGTCTTGCATTGATAAAAGGCTTTGCTTTTTTATATAGGATCAGCAAGAAGCAGTATTTTCAGTCATGAAACTGGTAGGACCACTACATTGGACCAAGAAGTTAAAAATTATTATCAGCCATTCTTGTTGCCCCAAGATAAATAAAGGGGGAAATTTTGAAAGAGATTTTTGAAAGAAATTTTTGGTTTCAGTTCAACAGTAGTCTACACAAATAGGTATTTATATAACAAAAAATAACTCAATGAAAGCAAGTTTAGTTGAGGTAAAATTGGAGCCAAAAGCACAGATGATCTGTACACAGATCATAGGTTACAGAGTTAAGACATCTGGATTTCTATTCAGTTCTCTGAAGGTGTAACTAGGAGTTAATAAGGTTTACTTTCCTCTTCCAGAAGAGCTTTTTTTTATGTGGTGTCTGAAATCTGGCTTCCTTAGGGGATTAATAAGTGTTTTTCCAATAATTCAAAATAACTGCCTTGAAAATACAAGGCAACTTATGATAGTCCTTCCTAACCTTATGCATTCATAGCAGCAATACTGTAATTTGTGATTTGCAGATGTGAGTGCATCCTTCCTGGGGACAGCTGTCCCAGAAATCAGGATATTTAAGCCAAGACTTCTTTAAATCATTTGCATTGATATCTTAGGCGGTATCTAAAAGGATTTTTTTTTTTTGACGTAGCAGTAGAGAGGGCTTGTATTTTGTGTTTGTCTGACCCAATAGGTCTCCCCCCATTACGTGTTTCATTTTGATGTTTATACACATGCTTTTGTAAATTATTGCACATTTTTATGTCAGATATATCTATAATTATATATGGGTTTAGTTCACTATGCTTATATGGCACAAATCAAAGATCCTCTTACAGGGTTTGTGGTTAGTGTATGGTGAATTCATCCTGCTGTTCCATGCATTGCTTGAGTGGTCAAGGACAGAGTGCCACAGCAGGGAATTACCAAATGTCTGATTCTCTTCTCACCCTTTTCTGAAAAGGAGATGTTGGATATAGGAAGGACATGGCACTGAAAAAAACTTCAGTTGTATTTCAATATTTGAAGAACCATTTGTGCAAAATATACCATATAGATATATATACACAACAGAGTTGTTTTAAGCTCCAAAACACATTAACAACCTCCATGAAAAATCTCATATTCTTTCAGTAAGTTCTTGAGATTCTTTTTTCTTATTGATTTATTTTATTATTTTGAAGTAAGACCTTTCTCCTCTGAACATAGATTGCAAGTTTTTGCAAGTAGTTCACAAGCTCTTATTTTGCCCAGTGTTTGGATACCTTCAAGGCAGTAGGAATACAAGCTAGTGCCAGATGAGTGACAGCTCTCATTCCTTTACCATAGTTCACAGCAAAGGTTCAGAAGTTGTCATACCAGCTTTTTAAACAGAATTGTAAACCTTGCAGTGCCCATGTTTCCAGAAGCAAAAATGCTTGCTAACATTTAGCGTCAGCTCTCTTAGGCTTCTTGTGGTACTGACTTTTTACTTGGCTATTTTGTGTCTGATTATTGCTTCTTGACATTACTTTACCAGAGTCATTCATTTAAAAGATCTCAGGGAGAAAACCTCGAGCAAATGACAGTATTTTAAGGTCCTTACCATAGTTTCCCTTTGATATTAGACACTTGTTTTCACCTAGCAAGAAGGGTTTTTTAGCTTCTAATTTATTAGGTTGCAGTTGTGATAACATGAATAGATCTACTTAAGGTTTAGTCTGGTATCCTGCTACAGCTATAGACCTTTAAAAATTATATTGCACACCATACTTGTCTTCATATCTAGATTGATGATTTTGGGGGACAGCCCTTCCTGGGTGTTATTAGAGAAGATAGAAATGAGTTATTTGTGTATTCCCATATGCCTTATTAAAGCAGCCCTAGGTATTATGTTCCTGTCTTATTCTAGGTGTTGCAAAATACTTAGTCTGCTTACTTCATCAGTTACCATGCAGTGTGGATAGCTGAAATCATGACAATCCTGTTCATCCTTTCAGTTCTAATACTTGGTAGTAGGTTATGTTTATGTTAGAAAGATCATAGTTTTTCTCACATGAATTACCAAGTACATGAATGTTGTAATTGTTATTCAGAGCCTAGATGATTCATTATTGATAGATAGGGCTGTTCATTTGGAATGTTCAGTGTTACAGTTGTCTTTCTGATGAAAATGATTCAGGGTTTGGTTTCCTTTACAGCAACTAAGGATCATTCTAGCAAAAAATATTGGTGATCCACAACAATATTACTCTCCATATCAAATATCTAGATTACAATGTGTTCTGGGATTATCATACCCCCATATGTTCTTAGAGGATAAATTACTACCCTGTAGACTTGGTATGTCCCAGCTTATCATCCACATTTTGTTCAAGAGTGTGTGGCTTTTTTGTTTGCTTTTGTAAAGGTGCTTTCTGTGCACTGTTGATGCTGCAAGACATAGAAATTAGGATACTTGTATATTAGCACTTCCACAGCAGAATAAAAGATTAGAGAAGATTTGTGTTGGCCAACAGAACTGGTATCCAAAATTTATGCATGTATAATATATGGAAATAGAAGGAAAATATTTAAAATACAAGGTAGTAGTTAAATGTAGGGGGGGAGAGTTAAGCTTTTAGATTTCTTAAGTGTTATATCTTTCAATATTTGACTTGCTGTATAAACTATGGGGGGTGTTTATTTGGGATTGTTTTGGGTTTGGGGAGGTTTTGCTTGTTTCAGGTTTTGGGAGTTTTTTTGTGGTTTTTTGGGGGGTTGATTTTGGTTTTGCTTTGGTTTGGTTGGCTGGGTGGATAGGTTTTTTTTCTTCTTGTACTTGCTTGCATATGTATTGTACAGGCTCTGACTTTCTGGCCAGAGCAGACAGAATTACTTGATGCTGAGAACCTTGTTCATTTTATGGCCCATTTTCACATGGAGGTTGGCTTTTATTTCCCCTCTCAGTCTTTATTCTTGATTCAGTTGTTAGTAAGGTTTACTGAGCAAAAACACTGGGTGTATTATGGGAAGAAATCTAATCAATGCAGCACCAAGGGACAGTCCTTCAGAGTCCTCCCTGTGGCTGTGAGCCAGCCTGGAGGTTACTACGAGGTTACTCTGTCTGACTTTAACCAAAATACCCATCTACTTCTGAAAAGGCTGCCGGCCACCCCCAACATGTGTAACAGAAGCCTCATTAATATGAGCTCCCGATATACATATCCACCTGTTGTAGCAGCCCCAGCACAGAGCCTGTGTTTCCTATTTTAAACCCCTTGCATGGCTGTCTGCATTCCCTGCTGTCTGCAGTTGCTGTGGAACTGCAGGGCAGCTCCCAGGCGGTACCTTCGGGGAATGCAGGAGCCTAAAGAAAGTGGTGGCAGATGTCAGTGGACCTTGCCAAATGCTAGCTTTCAACTTAGATTGTCTGCAAGATTCACTGGCTAATCCAGACTTTGTCATACACAAGTATCCTCATTAGTCATGGCTTTAAGTGTGCATTTCTTTAATGCCTGCTCCTTTTTCAGGTATTGATGCAGAGAATTGCATTGACACATGTGTAGGAAATCTTTATTTGTTTTGCTTCCTAGCAAACCCCAGCCCTCCTGTATGCAGAGTTTAACTCTTCTTAGAGTTGAATTATTAGAAAGATACAGCACTTCCTTAGGGCTTGTACCTGTTTTGGCTCTGAGTTCTAATAAATCATTTGGCAGCAAAATGACTCTAAGATAAACTTCTCCCCTTTGATGAAATATTTGTTCAGCACATTCTACAATATAGTTTATGTCAAGAGCTACACATCTTCCTTGTTAAAGACAAAAAACAAAGGATCAAAACCGTTATCAGACACAACTGCTGATTCAGCAGAGGCACAAAAACTTCACATATCCAGTAAGCCATATATTTTCTGGCCACCTCGCTTGGTTTTCCTGACAAACACATTGGGAACTGCCTGCCAGTACTTTTAGCCCATACCATATTTTGTGTAAAGGAGCAGTAAGCTCTTAAGGAAAGTATAGTGTTCCCCCAAGCTGGTCCTGAGGAGCCTCAGGTGCTCCTACTTGCACACAGGTGGTTTCCAGGGAACACTCTTCCCTTAGCTGTGTGGCTCCTGTTGCACTGTGAGTGGACTGAAATATCTGCAAGCAAGCACAGCTGCTGGTGCATTCACAGTTTTCATCATTGTTCTCACAGGCCCTCATTGATAATGCCTGCATTTTGGTTTTGTTTCTTGAAGTTTTCCATGGAAATTTCTGGTAAGGTATGAATCCTAGTACTGGGTATTGATGGTTAAGAGGAGGCTGCAGTTCTAGTGGCAGTGAGCTGCAGTGAATCAGAGGCTCTGAAGGAGCTTCATTAGCTCTGCTTCAGTTTCAGCTCTCCTCTGTCTGCAGTAGTGTACTTCCTACCCATACCCAGTTGCAGCATTTGATTGTGAATTGTAGCCTGAGAAGCATGTGGCAGTTTCAATATGCATGTGTGTTAAACAAAACTTGGAGAGAAACAGTCTCCTCAGTTAAAAATCCTAAGAACAATTCTGGGCCACAGAAGGGTCTTTCTGGCCTCCTGTGTTGTTTCCATCAGTGATTATTAATCTGCGCTTATGGAAAAAATACAAGTGCTAAGCATATGGAATAAATAGGCAGAATTGTTGTGGTTGATGAACTCATGGAAAATTCCCCTGGACTGTAGGTGCAACAGGTCAGAGAATTCTTAGGCAAAAGCCTGGATTTGTATGGTTGAATCCACAGTCACATATTGGGCATAGGGACCAGCCACAGCACAAACACCAGACAAGTTGGGACTAAGCCCAGGGGTTCCAGCTGTTTGCAAATAATCTATTTGTAAGGGCATTCATCTTCAGTGACAGTACAAGAATGTACAAATGCAATTAATTACTAACTTACCCTTAATAACTTTAGTAACCTGCTTCTTTCAATAATGGATTTGATCTGTCTTGGTTCTTTTTATGTTATTTTGGCATAAACCCCATTTCTTTAGCCATTGTAGGTGTTGGACTCGATGATCTTTGTGGGTCCCTTCCTACTCAGCATATTATGTGACTCTGTGTTTTGACCACTTGGATTGTAGAAGTTATTTTTTGTTGTTAATTGAAGTGGCATCACGTCACAAAAATTTGCATTTTGCACAAAAGTGTTTTAATAAAATTGCAGTCAGGCTGTAGAGCTTATGGGGACAGAAAATAACTGTAGTTATTACACCTCTAATGTCTTTTGCAAAGATTAAGTATTCCAGAAAAGGTTAATAGCCAACACTTTCCTAAAACAGGACCAGTGGTGCTATTTCATGGAGATCCTACTTCAGTGGGGTTCCAGTCAGTCATGTTGTTGGGATGGGGGGTTAATCAATCAGAAGGATAATTTCTCCTTTCTTCCCACAAAGGAAACATCTTGCATTGCTCTCCACTAAACTGGGGAGTTTCCATTTTAGCAGACACAGTTGTACATGTGGTGCTCAATACTGCACTACCGTCATGATGTGTAAGAGTATTGTTTCAATAATCATGAGTTAAAGCAGCAATCCTGTTCTGTTGCAGCCTGCCATGGTAAAGGATGGCTTATGCCATTGGCCTTCAAAAGTTCATACAGGTTAAGCTGAACCAACATTTGATTTCCAGTGTCAGCCATTAATGGCTCAGGTTACCATTAGTGCCCTTTTTTGGTGCACTGTATTGGTGAGGAAACACCAGCTCTGGTGGTTCTGGGCCAAAACTATATGTAGACTTAAGCTTAACTGTCTTGGTGTGTAAATATTAACTACAAAGGAAATTCCACCCTCTTTTCTAGACCAGCATTTTCATTAGTTCTCTGACTCTCAGACTGGGTCACTTGGCTGCCTCGAAGAACATAGTTAACATTTTCCTGCTATTCACCTCTTTCTGCTTTAACTCATAACATTCAAATACAGTTCTTGCTAAAGAAGATCATGTTTGTTGTTTGGGAACAATATCCCTGATGTTCAGTAATGCCCCCTTTCAGAATCATACATAAACATATATTTAATTTGAGTTCCATATTTCAGCAAGCCCTTGAAGGCCCTGGAGCACAGGCATTGTGCATTTCAGGATGAAAGTTTAATATGATGTTTCTTGTTGTGAATTCTCATGTTTCAACAGAAATATATCTGGCAACTGTTGCTCTTCTATAGCCAATCTAAGAGAGAGGGCTTTCTTATTAACTCTCTGGAGAAGAAGTTTAATAAGACCCAGTCATGAAAACACTGACATGACTGAATCACGTCTTTCATGTCCAAACATCTGCAGGATTGTAGCCTACTGTTATAATGGAATAGTCTGAAAGCCATGTCTATAAAATCTCTGTGTGGCACTGTACCAACACATGCTCTTTATACAGTCTTAAGACTGTCAAGTTTGAAGAGTTTCTTTATCTGTACCATTTCTATCCCATCTTGTGTCTGGACTTTTTTCTGCCTGTAGGTTCCCATTGGCCAGATGTCTGACTGAGACTGAAGATTATTTTAGTGTACATTTTTGTACAGTACCTATATTCTATTTTAAGGAAAAATATACACATGCATTTTTCTTCTTTATTAATAAACCAAATGACAATTTAAAATAAATTCTTTCAGCTGTTCAGAATGGTACACAGATGTACTGGCACATTTCAGAGTGAGTTAAATAGAGAGCAGAGCTTTACATCACCTACAGAGCTGAGGAAGAGGAGGAGGAGGTGGTCTCTGACCACTAAAGCAAAACAGAGCAGTGCCAAGGTCGTGGCTTTGAGAAAGATAAACCAGACTGTTACCTCTCTTTGTAGATGGTGTGGGGAACTCTGATGCCTTACTGCCTTTCATTCCAAAGCCAGGTATCATCTCACAGTGGGTAACCCAACCCTAATTTTTAGAATGCTTAAGTCTTTATAGGACTTTGCTCTCAGGCTTGGCAGTGAAGAGAATATTCACTTGCATTTACATCTAATTTAGGTGCATGTGTAGGTAATTGTTATTCCTAAGCTGCTGCTATGGAGAGAGAAAAAAGAGGCTCCTAGGGGGTTGATTCAGGATATGTATGTTAGAGATGTACTGCAGATTTCTCTCTGAAGGACCCTGTCTGTATCTGGAAGCTCTGTATGATCCTATCACCTTAACTGGGACAGTAAAAGTGAGCTGTATCCTCTCTCTGTCTCTGCCTTTCTGTTCTGTAAACAAAGGCAGTATTTTTTTCTCCTGTGAGGTTGGGGGATAACATTCACAAGGAGTTGTGAATCACGTGGATATTACGGTGGTCAGACAGAGAGAAATGCCAAAATGGGAGGTGTCTTTTGTTGGAGGAAAGAAAGCAGTATCCCAAGAAGATTGACTTGGAATGGACTGTTACATGTGTACAAATTTTAAGGCTTTTGTGGAGAAAAGTAACATTTCTTAATAAAACAGCAGCAGAATTAGCTGGAGATAAAAAAGTAGAAGCAGTAAGAAGTGAATAGATTTAGCATGTGATGTGATGAGAGAGAGAACAATCCCACCATCACTTCTTTGGGATGACCCAGAGTAATTTATGTGCAGTGTGCAAGGGATGAGGCCCAGGTAACTGCACTGTGAGTTCAGCCAGCACCCTAAGGGAGACTTCCAGAGGTGGGACAGGGATGGAACCCACAACCTTGGTGTTACCAGTACCATGCCCTTGAGCCCATTTCAGGATCAGTCTCACTTGTGAGAGGGTTAACATTTCCTGAATATTTGTTCCCTTACAGGTAGTGTTCCTGCACAGTTTAAGTGGATATAATTGTTGAGAGGGCTAATGTTTACTGAATACTTGTTCCACGAAATTTGGTGTTTCTGCATAGCTTATGTGGATCCAGTTGTGACGGGGTCACCATTTTATAATATTTGTGCCATTGGAGTTGCTTATTATGGCCTTTGAGTGTTATTATGGCCTTTGAGTGTTATTATGGTCTTTGAGTGTTATCTCACCCTAATCCACGCTGAGGGGATCTGTGAATCTCAGCTCCTCTCCTCTGCTCATAGTGGGGACATGAGGGAGTGTTTTTTTAGGTTCCCCATAGTTCTATCACCATCACAATGCAAGAAACCAGGAATTTTTTTTCACCATACTGTATTTATTTTTATATGAGATAGTCATTTCTGTACTTGACTATGATTACAAGTGAAGATATTACTGACACAAATGCATTATCAAAAATGTTAGTGTCCCTGGCTACTGAGACTAAACTGCTGAATGCTACATTTTAGGAGTGATTTATACCTGATGTATTGATATCCATGATTGGTCAATTAATCTGACCACAATTAATCTTTCTAATGGTGATTGGTATAGTAATTTTAAAGGTCTGAAAACAAGGATGATATTTTGGGGTAAAGGTTGAAATATTTTTATCTGGTAACTTTTCTTTAAACTCACTTGGCTATGAAAGTAGAGGAAACTTTTTTTACTCAAAGCTTTCAAGGTTTGCAGCTGTTAAATTGACTGGTCTCAGGAACTTGTCATAGTGCTTCCCTGAGGGTAAAGTCATCCCTCCACAAAGTGCCATTCATGCCCTACTTACCCTCAATTAAGGCTTCCAAAATAAGTTTTGGGACACTGGCCTTCTTCTGAAACAGAATCCTCACCTGTAGAAAAGGCTTTGGAAGGCTGTATTTAATATCTGTGTGTCTGTTCCTCTCCTTTTCCATCATAAGGATGACACAATTTTTTTTTCTTTCTCTCTCTTTTGACACAGAAAGAATGACTTACTGGGGAACCAAGTTAAAAACTAAAGAAGTGAAGATTGGTCATCTCTGCAGAGGAAATTACAAGGTATATGCATAGTAATCACACTGGAGATTCATTTCTTGCTGGTGCTTAGGCCTTCATGGTACATTACTTGTGGCAATAAAGTTTAAAAATAGTCCTCAGAAACATTGAAAAAGATGTTCAGAAAAGTACTTTTTTTCTTCTGTGTGCTTACCACACTAACAAAGCAAATATTTATTTGGTTATAAATATCTTTGAGATGCACCTTTAAACTCATTACTATGCTGAATTGTAGCTGTGTTTCTGCAGGTAAATGGCAATCACATTCAATGAATTGGTTTTTTGGCTGAGGCCAGTAAAAACAGCTCTTCTCCCAACAGTAAAATTGAAATCCCTCCAGATATTATCAGTGGTCATTCCTGAGACTTAAAGTGCTTGTTTCATGGACTCATTTAAATCACTGTATGCTTGGTTCAGCAGTGTTACCATTTTCTCTTCCTCATTTATTACCATCACAAGGAGATGCACTTAGAACCTGGTTTGCACTGCATTTGAATAATGTGTCCTTTTACATTTTTCATCCTGAAAATTTGTAACTTAAGGGATGCAAAATCAGCAGTACTAACAACTCATGCCTCTCAAATATTTTCTGTAAACTGAATGCTTAATATTTATCCAGTGACTGCTCAGAGACCAGCACAAGGCTATATGCCACTTAAGTCCTGAGGTTAAATGTTACTTCAATGATGCATAAAATTTGTATTGACCATCTGCCCAGCACTGAGTTGAACCCATTAATGAATAAGCCTCACAGTATCACTGTGAGATAGGGAATTATGATCTCCATTTAACAAGTGATAAAACTGAGCCCCAAGGGTAACCACTTCAAGTCCTGCAGGAAGTGTGTAATAGAACCAGTAAGGAAGCCCAGCTCACCTGACCTGCTGTCCTTCCTACTTGGGCACCCCTGCACCTGGTGTCCTTTTCACCATGTTCTGTTATCCGCAGCTGTACACTCTTTATGCACAGTTTCAACCATCAAATTCTGTTGCAAAGAAACTTAAATCACAGCTGATGTGACCTGTGAATCCTTCTTGTCGATAAAGAACAACATGAGACACAAGGCACAAAGGCAGCACAAACAGCACCAGATGGCCTTCAGAACTGGAGCAAGTCAACACAAAGTGACAACAGGGAGAGCTGTTGTTGTGACCTCCCTTTCTATTTTTTTGCCTAATGTTGAGAGGAAGACTATGCAGATCTTTCTGTAGTACAGAGAGAAGCTGCTGGTAGAGGGCAATCAGTGCTTTGCCTTTTGTAATCTTGCTCAACATTTCTTTGATTTCTTTAGTAAATGTCAGGTCACATGCTTGCATTCTAAAGCTGAAGTATAAATCATCTTCTCAAGTGACAGAAACTGTCATTTTTCCTTGCAAAGTATTTTTCTAACTATGTCTTATGTAACTGTTACAGTTGTTGACATTTTTCTTAAAAGCCCTATTGGTTTGACACTCAGGATTCAGTATAAAGCTGTAGACTTGGATAGAGAATTCTTCTGCCTTTGTTTGTATCTCTTTTCCTTTCCCATGAGCTGAAGAAAGAAATATTATGCAACTCTGAGTCATGCTGTAGAAAGGTGTTGTATTTTTAATATCATTAGAATTTTAAAAGGAGGAGAAAGATAAACCTTAGCATAGGTGAAACCAAGAGTTAATATGCTTTAATTATAGAAAGTGGCTATTAAATTTTGATGGGATGCTATGACTGATACTTCAAATAAAATGTTGATGTGGTGAAGTTGAGAGTGTCAATAATGAGTTGAGTACTAGAGAAAGGCAGTTGATTTTTATGGAAAATATATCTATAAAAAATACATGTTCCTCAACCAAAGATGTTCTTGTGGAGATATCCACAGGAAAGAATCAGAGAATAGACTTCTTCTGTCTGTCTTGGCTTGTGTCTACAAGAACACAGCCCTATAAAGCTGTTTTGGCACAGATAGAGACTGAAAGTACTTGCCCACATGAGATGTTTTACTGTGCCCAGCTTAAGGATGATACTGATTCCTGCCCAGCTTAAGGGTGATACTCTAGCATTATTAATCAGCTTTCCCTGCTCTCCCATGCATGCAGAAAAAACTATTGATACATTCCTGACAGGTCTTTCTTGGAAGAAACAGCTGCAGAATGTGAAATCAGTTACGTGGAATTCCTGTTGGCAAGACCTTTGACCCTCGACTTCTGCTGGATCCAGCTGAGTGATCAAAGAGAGAACTTTTGCAGGTATTTCATGTCTTCACCTGTACTAATCTCACCTTAATGAGAAGGAAATTATTCTGGAATAATAAGTTTAAGAAATACTTGTGTTCCTTCTGAGGGAATGCTACAAGGGTGATCTGGAATACCAGGAGCTTGGTCTTGAGTGGGCTCATTAGTTCTACTGCATCCAAGTCCAATGTTTTAGTAAATTTTAAGCAAGCTAGAGACCATTATGGTAAATGCAGGGTATTTTAAGGCACATTTAGGACTCTGAAGATACACTAGATGTCTGTACTGACATAGTTTTCATCTCTCAAAACCAGCATCTGAATTGTTTGCTTAAGTGTCCTGTGGCTGTCGAAGAATAGTGCTGATTCTAGAAAGGAAAGTCAGGTCTTGATCTAAACATCTCTTCTTTATAAAGAGATGCTGTCTAACAGCCTTCACAGCAAACAGTTGAACTCAATACAGACACCTGCTAGAAGGGGCACTGGTCCCTGTTAAGAGGAGTGAAAAGTGCCCTCCTCATTCCCATAACTAACAGCCAGACTCCTTACTGAGTTTAGAGCAACCCTGGCATCTGTGGCATCTTGTGATCATGACTTTGGGGTTTGTAGAATCCCAATTCCCTTCCTGTCAAAGCCAGAAGTAGGAAGTGGTCCCTGTGACACAGTGTCAGTTAAATGATCTTAGCACTGAAGCTTCTCAAAGCTGGTTCATGGGCATTACAAACTTGTTCTCCTCAGAACATAGAAGAGGAACACAATATTTTGTAGGTGAGGAAGTGCAGCACAGCTGTGAATACTTTAAGATGCATAACCTCAACAGATAGGGATAGATCTTTAGAAGTCTTCACATGGGTCAGCTTGTAACATTTCCAGGGAGACTGACAGCTGAGTTGCACTTTGCCTTTGAAAAGTCTGGTGAGTTATTTTAGCATCTAAAGAAGCCAGAAGAACTGAGCTTATTTTTCTGAAAACTTGACCCAAGTATTTGCTCATAATCATGAAAGAAATACGTGGTCCAGTTGGTACATTAATGCAGCTGACTTAAATTTCTGCATACCCAAAGGACCTTCCTCTCTCCCACCTTGCTCACTTCCCAAATATTTTTTTGCTGAGTACTTGGAAGGCAGTGCAGCTCTTCTGTGCTAATTAAATCTTTCTTTCTCTTACTGCCAGCTGTAACAGAGGGAAAATCCCAATAGGACTGTCAGAGAGTCCTGTTGTGCTCATTAGACCATACTGAGTCTGGAACCCTGAAGTCTCCAAAGGCTCACTGGATAATCTCATTTTAAGACCTCTGTTGGTACCAGTTATTTCAAATAGCAAACCACTGTCAAGTCTCAGGAATCTGCAACAGCAGGACTCCCCAGTCATTGGATAAAACAACCTTAAGAGAAGGCTCAGAGCCCCCTTCCAGTGCCAAAGGGTCTCCAAGAGAGGTGGAGAGGGACTTTGGATAAGGGCCTGGAGTGACAGGACAATGGGGAATGGCTTCCCACTGACAGAGAGTCGGTTTAGATTGAACATTAGGAGGAAATTCTTCCCTGTGAGGGTGGTGAGGCCCTGGCACAGGGTGCCCAGAGAAGCTGCCTCATCCCTGGAAGTGCCCAAGGCCAGTTGGACAGGACTTGGAGCAGCCTGGGATAGAGGAAGGTGTCCCTGCCATGGCAGGGGATGGAACTGGATGAACTTTAAGGTCCCTCCCAACCCAAACCATTCTGTGATTCCATGATTCAATACGCCAGGAAATCTGCAAAGAAAAGGAGGAGAACTGAAATTTTTGGCTGGAGCAAGAAGTCAGAGGGACCATTTCCAATTGTTTAAAAAGTTTTTTAAAGGAAAAATATTTTTCAGTGGCAAGTTTTTTGAATGACTGAATACACTCAGAGCTCAGTGTTTGGAAGGCCTGGAGGAACACATTTTGATTTTCTGATGGAAGACTGCCGTCTTTGGCCTCTCAATATTAAGAACATTGGAGCCTGTTGATGTTTCTGAATTGAACTTTAATCAATCTCGAAAAAAGGACTTTAATAACCTGAATTATGGCCCCCAGTGCTAGATCTTTGATATCAGAGTGAGCCTAGCAGTACTGATTTTCTCATACTCAGCATTTCTTCTGATATTTTTTGCCACTTGTTAGGAATTTGTATTTTAAGAAAACTTCAGTTTTGGAAGTGCCTTTTCCCAGCAATTTTTCTGTATTTAATGGAACCTTTTTACATCATTCACATACATTTTTCCTCATTTTGAAGCAAATTTTTTTTTAGGAACTCCTGGATTCCAAAATCTAAAAATGGAAATTTTGTTCCCTCTCCAAGTATGACACAGCATTTGTCAGTCACACCAGATGGGGAAGATGAGCCAAGAAAGCAGCATAGATAGTCAACCAATTTTATTTTTTCATGTTGATGTTCTGTGAGGAGGCAAATGTGCTTTTTGACTCAATATATAGCGTTTTAAGTCCTGGCTTGTCTGTTCAGAAGAACTTAGAGTTGGTTTTAATAAAACAGACTGGAGAGATTAGAAAATTCAGAGCCTTTCTGAGAGAACAACAAATACCTGAAAGGAGTTGCCTTCATTTTTGGCCAAGAAATCTGATGAAACGCCCCATGGCTGAAAACAGGATTTTCCTTTAGTGCTCTTTGTGCATTGTGGTTTAATTTGCTGCAGAAAAGGTTCTGTACAGTGCTGATTCTCCAAAGCAGATGGCAAACAATGATTAACCAGTTCCTTCCAACTGCTCACTCATGAGCAGACACCAAGTTGAATTCATACTGAATTAAGCTTTTAAAATATCATGTATTTATAAGCATAAATGTTCTCATCTAAATGGAAAGTTTCCCAGAATAGTGCACTTGGGGCTGGAGGGATATCTTTAAGCATATTTCTGGTGGCAGAGGGTATGAAAAAGTAAATGCTACTAGAATATGATTATAGTCCTTAATGTAATTTAAAGTGATCCCATTGTAAGTGAATAGTGATGCACCAGGGCAGGACCTCTGATCCATGTGCATTTGCAGGCCTGTCCTAAGTGTCTTGTGTGGCTGCTTAGGCTTACTATCCTGTCGAAAGCTCCTTTTAAGATTTGAGTGGAAGCACTGCTCTAACAGTAGTATCAAGGATTTTAGATTTATGGCATTAAGAGCTAATGGGAAGCACATTTGCTGTGCATTCACATTCTTAAGCTGTTCTACTCATGGCACTTCAAGGCCAAGTGAGGCCTAGGATAGATGAAATTTTTAAAGAAAAAAAAAGATAGAAGCTTTTAATATCGATAATTTGAGAAATGGTGTAAATACTGTCATCAGTGAGATTCTAATGAAACAGCCTGGGGCAGCTGTGTAGGAAGCAGCTCTGCAGAAAAGGAGCTGAGAGTCCTGATGCTGAAAGCCTCAAGTTGGAACAAAGGAAATTCCAGTCAGATACAAGGAAAATCTTTTAACCAAAAAGTGGTCAAAGGCTGGAAGGGGTGCCCAGAGAGGCTGTGGGCTCTCCATCCTTAGAGGTGTCCAGGATTCAATTGAGTGTGTGCCTCAGCAACCTGGTTAATTAGACCTGCTTTGAACAGGAGGTTGGGCTGGATGCTTTCAGGGGCCCGTCCAACCTGGCATTCTTTGATTCTTTCACAAAGGACTAAAAAAAGTATTGCAAACTTGGACCACTGAAGGACCAAAAAGGAGCAACTTAAGTTGCTTAGGTGGAATTAATAATGCTGCCCGTTCACCTTCTGGGATCAAAGAGTCAGGGGGTTATGTAATGAATAGTAACCTCAGCATTTTTCTGTATGGCTCTGCCTAAAGGGAAATCACAGCTTTGCTACATTATAACAAAATTCTTACCGACTTCAGGAAGCTCTGAATTCTGCCAGCTTGAATGGGCATCACTGGAGGGTTCTTTACTGTCAGATAATGTTTTTAATGTAGAGAGAACCTCAGAGAATAGTTCTGAGTTTTTCTGAAAGTGTATTTCACAAGATCAGACTCCTTTAGCATATACACATTAAGTTATGCTAGTTTTGGAAACCAATAAACAAACAAAAGGTGTTTCTCTCAGCTTTGTACCTGTGTTCCTGGCAGCACAAGTATTTAACTGAGTGGCTGAAATAAAGAGGGAAAATTGCATGGAAGAAAAGCTTCCCTGGGGTCACCAAGTAAGAAAGTGTTTCCAAGCTTTGCAAAATGTTGGCCAGCACTGCCATTTAGACAGCTCATCGTACAGAGAAAGACTGTGTAAAAAATCTGAACTTTATCATATGAGCTTGCTTACACCCTGAAAAAGCCTGGTTTTTACAGCCAGGATAAAACATACAAACTGCAGTATAAACATACAGTGCCCTGGTAGGGTGTATGTTCCTTTACTGCATTTCTCACAGGGGGGAAGGGGTTCTGACATTGCTTAGGCTGGCTTTATGCAATGGCACTTGGCAGCAGAGCATAGAGAGCCCTGGTACTGTTATGTTTGGATGATAAAAAATGTCCAGGATATGTTTCCTCTTCTTATCTAACAGCCTGTTCTACTTCATAATGTTGTATATGCTAGTGACTACAGCATTTTTAATTGTCTGGATTATGTGTGCGTACAGATAATGATAAATGCACACCAGAGTCTACTTGGCCCATAAAAATTTTATGCAACTCTGAGGAAAAGTTACTGTTATTAAAGAAACATTTTTTAGTACAATACCAAGGTGCCTGTTTCAACAGCCCAGCCTTAATCCTTTCATGGACTCAGTGTTTTGGATGAGTGCAGGTCTATGTGTAATTACAAATTTTAAATGGTCCACGAATATTTAAGAACAAAAATACTGCCTGTGCAGTAGAGGTTGATTTCTAGAAAATAATGGCTACAGAACCATTTGGTAATTTTCTACCCTGCCCTTCCAAAAGAAGTCTGGATCCAAGAAGTGTGTGTCACATGTTATTGCCAGTTCCAATGTTTGGCATTTGTGGTGATTTTATACTAATATTGATAAAATATTTATGCTTTTCTTCCTCATATGTTTTAGCCTTCAGAACTTGTTTTCTTGGCATTTTTTTCCCTGTAGTCCATGAGGGATTTTTACATATATGTAGAAAATCTGATATATTTGTCCAGTAGCTGGAGCATTAAAAAACAAGAAACATAAATCTTGCCGTTCTGAGGAGTGGAAATCCTGCTTTTAGGATTTGGGAAGAGTTTTTTTTTTAATGGAACACTTACATGCTTGTATGTGAATCCATTACATGACATAGACCATGGTTAGCAACAGCTTTTGTGTGTCATGGCTCAGGTTCCCATACACTCCTGACAGTTCATGCATATTCATGAGATCCATGACATTTTCCTGCATCTGCTCTTATCACAGATTTTGTTTCAAAGCAGCACTTCATTGATGTAGTGCACTGACACATTTTACATATAATTGCTTTTTGTCTGCTTGCATGATTATTTTGTGACACCTAGTGGATAAATTGATAGTGGTGCTGACTTAAATTGCCTCTGTTTTTTTTTTATTCTCCTGATAAAAGTTCTGGCCTGGAAACTCAATTCACATCACAAACACATAGACTCTCTTGTTTTCTAGTTTTCTTCTCTTTTTTTTTTTTTTCTCCTCTTTAACTTTGCTTATGGAATAACTTGCTCATAGGCAGGTGAACAGATACCCAACACCAGTCTTGAGGAAATTCCAAGAGTCCCAAAATAATACAAGGTAGTAAACATTTTAAAATGTCATGCTATTGTTTAGTCAGGCTCCCTGTGCAGTCTGGGATCTTCACACAATAACTTTTTCTACTGTATTAACTTTCTTTGAGGTGTGCTTCAAGCATGCAGGTCCATTAAGAAAAAAACATGCACTACATAAAGTTGAAAAAGGTTGCAAGAAGTACTTATTTCTCTATGAGGACTCCTAGAAATACCTGTTCCTCTAGTGTTCTTAGAGAATGAAGTCTGATAAATAATTAAAATATTATTCTATACGCACAAAAATATTTTCAGAATATTTACATCAAGAGTCTGGAGATGCCTTAAATGCATGACCTACTTTCACAACTAAGATATGTCTTGTGATGTATATCTTAATTTACATGTCATGGATTTTGTGCCTAAAGCTTATTTCTGCAACAGGAAAATATTGAAATACTATCCACTGTGTTTGCTACAAATGCTGTGAAATAGGAAAACAGGTACTGTTACATGGCTCTTACCTTTTGTGTTGATAAGGGGAAGGGAATCAATTATTTCAGTTGCACCAAGTCTGCTTGCTGTATTTCTTAGTTGATACTAGTAATGTGCATGTTTCTGTCTTCAGAGAAGGTTTAATCTGCTCCTGGCACCACAGATCCTAAATTCTGGAGTCTGTCATCCCTGGGCAGGCACAGAACAATAGCTTACATGATAGCCAAGATAGAATTTAGTAGGTTTTAAACAGGAGCTGAAAGGATCTGTAAGGTAGATGAATTTGGAGCTAAGAGGTTATATATTTTTCATATGTGGGGAATTGGAATGGAGTTGTGCACAGGACACCAAGAAATTGATTCTAAACACCATCTACAAGATTTTAGGTTTCAGCTTTTTATTCTTCAGAGAAAACGTGCTGCATATTTTGACTCCCAAGAGGCTTCACAACCAGAAAATGTAATACTGAACTGTGTTTCTAATGCAGACTGACAAGGCACTCTTTCCCTGTGCTTTTCCTGGTTGCTCCTTGTAACAGTTCTCTTGTGACTTCTGTTTGTGTAAGATTAGGGCCCGTAGCAGCAGCATCATGAATAATGGACATGGAGAGCCGTGGACACCGAGGAGCTCTGGCAAAGATCTGCTCACTCTCTACCCTTCAGCCCACTCATGAGTGTTTAACCAGTGAGATTAGTCTCAGTACACAAACTTACACTGTCCATCTATGGACAGTCACCTGAGAAAGGAGAAGGCTCTGTGGAGCTGAGCACAGGCAGTGCTGTCTGAGCCCCAAGCCTGGAACTCACCAGGAATTCTCTTGTGCCCGCGAGTGCCATGTCAGCAGCACTGCCCACTCACCCTAACCCCCCAAAAGCCTTCTCCTCCTCAGCATGCAGGCATGGGTGGGCAGAAGGGCCCTTGTGTGCCAATGGCAGCTTTCAGTGCTTCCCCCTTGCTTTTGGAAGACTCATGTAAAGCTGGGCAGGGCGAGTGTGTGCGTGAGGCTCTTGGCAGTGTCCTTGGAATGCTCCGAATGGAAAATAACTGCTCAGAGCACAGCAGAGTCATCCTAACAGAGCACAAGTGTGTGCTTCTGAAATCATAACACAGCTTGAGACACCATCCCATCCCAGGGTGATAACAAAGCTGTTGTAGTGCACAGGGATCTGTGCTGGTGACCAAAGAAAAAGTGTCACTAAAAGAAGACAGGGAACTCAATAAGTGGCAGTTTCGCTAGTGGGAGGTCCCCTGACAGGGACACAAAACCTTAACAGGATTAGGGACAACACTTGCTCTTGCAAGTGGGCTTGTCTGATCATGTCTATAGCCTCACACCCTCCCCAAGCCCTAAAAGTAAGCAGAAACAAACTGCAGCTTGGTTTGCAATGCCTGTGGAAATGCTTTCTCTGTGTTAGTGCGTGTGGACTTCCAGGCCTCTGCTGGCTTACTGTCAGGTTGAACCAAGCCCACTGGCTCAACCCCAAATGCAGTCCAGACTCCAGAACATTGTTCTGCAATAGAAATGAATTTTAGGCTTTTAACAATATTGTAAAACAAACATGCTATACAGAACAGTGATTTCATGCCAACTTTCCATAAAATGTTATCCTCAATTTCAAATGCTGCAGGCTCTGAAGTGATCATCACAAATGGAACAGTCTGTAAAGTGATGGATTTTGCTTGTCTGCCATCATATAAAGCTCCTTCTTCAAGAACACTCAAGTAACTTTATCCTGTTTGTGGTGATGGCAGATGTAAGGGTGCATTGATGTAAATACAGAATTTTAGTCTAAATCCACCACCACTGGCTTATTTGGAGCTTTGACCTACTCCTGGCTCCCAGACCACTAATTCATTCACTCCTACTTGTCAGCTGCTTGATCTCACTAAGGGCTAAAATTTAAAATGAAAACCTTATGGGAGAAAGGCCAGAAGCCATTTTTCTACCAACTGTAATTATTGGCATGGCTGCATTCTGCAAAATGAATTTTAGCTTCTTGTTGAGGCTTAACCTGACAGATGAATTAAGCACCTCTTGGCGTTTAATTAAGTTAGGATTTGTATATACTAGTTTATTGCATGTCTTTTTAAAGAAAAATAATTTTCAAGGACCCAAATCAATTTCAGAGTGAAAAATCAGTTTTCCCAAAAAGGAATTAGTGAACTGAGATTGGGAATGGCATTTTTTAAGAAGATGTGACTATTCCATTTTTCTTAGCTTCTGTAAGGAACTGAAAAAAACAGCACTTTCTCAGTGGTGTGACATAGGTTAGGTGTGAAACTGTATGAATTGCACCTACTAAAAAGCCAAATCCACTTGACTTAAAATTCAGATGGCGTATTTAAGATTTTTTGTGCAGTAAAGGTGTTTTCCATCCAAAAAGAATTAAAAATATCACTCAAATTATTGCTGGTGAGGTGGCTGAGTATTTAGCTGGAGAGACAGAAGACTGTGGTTCTCACTGTTGTCTGCATCATTGACTGTGCCCAGATTTTATTTTCACAGGGCTTTAGGGGGAGTGGGAAAGGTGCAGTTTTGGAGAGCTGGACATCACATATCAAGTCAAAGAAGAGGGTGATCAGTTTAAATGTCCAGTTTTGTGTTCAGAGATGTTAAAGCAAATCCAGGTGATGTCAGCTGCATTAGATGAGCTCAGCTCTTTCAAATATAAGGTCCATTGCTCAACACCCTAAAATTAGTGAATATTTGTGGGGGTTGTCATTAACATTTTGTGTTTGTGTGATCTGCATGAATACAATCTTCCCAGGAGCAGTTGTTTGCCATTTTAGAAGCAACTGTATTTAAGTAATGAGTGAGATTGCAGTACATGTTGTATTTCACAGGAGTCACAACATCTGTGTTTGTAGAGTGTTTTTTCTTCTTGAAGTTTGCATGCTATATGAAAGCAATGTGTCATTTTTGTTATATTTAGTTAAAATATATTTTTTAAAATACATTGTGTGGAGTTTATCATACATAAATCCAAGGAAACTGAATCCTTCCATCCTCTAAGTAATCTCTACTAAAATCTCTAGGAAGGCTACCTGCCACAATACTGCTTTGCCACAGTCCTGCCCCAGAAGAAGGGTGTGGCAGGTCTGCCTGTTCCAAGCCCTGCTGAATTATGTCACCTTGGCATATCCTCAGCCATTTTCCCCCCAGTACTCTTCCCTAACACATTGGTGACTGTTGTATTGCATTAAATGGTTTATATAGTTGTTGTTTTTGCACTGGCTGTTTGGTAATTTGCAGCGATCACATGGTTTGTTCCATTCTCCCTTTTTCCCCTGCAGAAGAGCACCTCCAGTCTTTTACTTTTGTCCTATGTAGGATTGTAGGACCAGGGTCCAGAGCTAGCTGGGTTGGACCCAAACAGCCCCCATATCAATCTTACAGGTGACATTTCTAAGCATGGATAAACAGCCTGTAGGAGCAGAGTGGGGACTGTGCTTCACTTGGGAAGCCAGAAGATCTTTACTGCATGCAGAGAGATTGGGAACTGCTGCTCTGGCCTGCATCCAGACCCCAGGCCATGCTGGGGAAGGTCCTGCCTCAGAAGGCCTCCAAGCTCTCCTCTTCCCTGGTAATCACAGTGCACTCCAGAGCACACAGTCAGGGCATCTCCTTCTTTCTGGGAGCCAGGGAGGCTTGGCCTTTGTAAATCCTCCCAAGGTTTTGGGGGAAAGGTACCTTGAAGTTGCAGAATGCTTGTTCTGTGCTGTCCCAGTCTGTTCATTAGTAAGGCTTTTAGTGATATAACAAGCCTGCTTTTAAACTCTCTGCCTTCCTGTAACATCACAGAAATAGCAGACTTGGCCCCCTGCCTTTTGAAAAGTGACTGCTGAGGTACTTATTAACATCAGTTCCAAGATGTTTTTCAGTGAGAGTTGGAATATGGAAATGTCATATTTTTCCTAGTATTAAACAATTGTTAAACTAGAAACATAACTCTTGCCAGAGAGCTCTTTCTTGTGCCTGTCATCTTCGTAGAAGGAAAACGAACATGGATTTTTCTTTCATTAAGTATTTTAAAGTTCATCCTTGTTTGGTGATCTAGTCAATTAAATTAACTTTATGGGCAGCTTGTGAGAGCAGAAGACTAATTAATTTTAGGTGTTGGATAAAGCACATTCTTTTCCATTTTTGTTTGCTAATGAGTATTACTAATACCCATAATAACAGATCTTATAGAAAATAGTGTTACACAGAGTTTATGGTACTTTCCAAGTAATTATCTCAATATCATTATGAATTTAAAAACTACTAATTTTGTGGGGAAATATACATTAAGGCAACGTTATATCAGCACAGCACCTAGAGAAAAGAATCTCTAATATCATTATCATAGAAAATAAGAACTTCCTTTAGAAATGATTAATTCAAGTTCACCCATTTTTCAACAGGGATGAATATTTTCCAGGATCCCACCTAGTATTGCCCCCAAAAGTGTAAGTGAAGTCCAGACATATTAAAGACCAGCAGTGTAGAACATACTCCAGAATGTTGCATTTCTTTCAGTCTATATTTCTGTCTCTTAGAGTCACTGAGATCAGCTGTAAGTAAAGGTTCTTCATCCAAAATTCCCTGTCATTGGAGTTGGATGGGTCTGTGGGATAGTTTGGGCTTTTCACTACTGTGAATGTATCCTTTTAGAGCCAGACTGGTTCTTTGAACTGGCTTCACTGGACCATCCAGCATAAAGAGTTGCTATTCTGAAAGGCTACGTTGTTTTTGTCCTTCCACTATGAAATAGATGCTTACAAAAAGTCACACTTTGAAGTCACACAATACTCAGCTTTCCTCCAATTATATTATGTAACTCTGTTCTGTTGATATAAGCACAGGGTTTGTTTTACACAGAAAACACTTTCTGAGAGCTGACTGTGCAACACATCCAGCCTTGCTGAAACTGCACAGAAGTTTAGCTCCACTTCACATTCTCAGCTCTGAGGAAAAATACTGAGATCTCTGATTGCACACATAAAGAACTTGTTTCTTTTTAAATGTCTTATCCAAAAAACAGAGGCACGGGGTAGGGTTTGTTTTCAGAGGATTATTGGGAGAGTAATTGACCATGATAAAAAGCTGGTACTGAGAAAATTCTGATATTTAAAACCCTTAAGTGCATAGAGAAGACTATCAGGCTTTCTGCTGGAGAGCTTTCCAAAGGGGTTCTTTGTAGAGGTTAAGAGTGGCTTCTGGTACCAGTTCGGGCAGGGGTTTACATTGATGAAATGTTGAGGTCTGTCTCTCAAGGTATTCCTTTGCTATGACATTGAAAGAACATCACCCTTTTTGGCCTGCAAGGGCCCTGAGGTTCCAAGAGGTGAAATGCAGGGCTGGATTACGTTTCCTTCCTTGCAGTGATGTCAGCATGGTCAGAGTTGCACTTATCCTGTTTTGTCCAACAAATGGCACCATATGCAGCTAACAGCAGCCAGTGACCTCTTTCTACATGGTCTCAGCCCACTACAGTGAAATGATCTTTGACATTGATGGCATAACATGGTCCTTTATAGATTAACATATTGATATCCAATTTGACCAAATATCTGCATTCTCCTTCCTTCTCTGCTTTGTTTGTTCCTTGAAGGTGAAGTACCTGATACCTCTCTCTGCCTGTCTCTGCAATGCTCCTGGTATTCAAGTCAGTCTAATAAAGAATTATTCTCTTTTCACTATACTTTTCTCTTGCCTGTCTCTTTGAGTCAGAGTCCCTATGGGTGTACCTGTGGTAGTACCAGGTGGATGGGAAAGCTGGTGCTGTGCATGGTTCTCCTGGAGAAAGAAGCTGCTCTGTGCTTTGCACATGCTCTCACCCACTTTGTTTCAGTGTGCAGTGAAATGCAATTAAGATTTGTGTGTTTTGTCTTGCTCCTCTCTTTTCAGATCCCCACAGCAGTGATGCTGAAAGCCAGGGCACATGGTGTCTGTCCCCCTGCAGTGTGACCAAGTGACCTCAGGGTGAGACTTGCTGAGTGAAACAACTCTCCTTGATCCATGTGGGGCTGATGGATGCAGCATTTATTGTGCTCTTTAATTAACTAGCAAAAGGTTAGTTCGCTGATTAAGGTAGGGGTTTGTTTTAAAAGTTTGCTTCTTTATTACAGCAGTGTTTATATTAGAATATAGACTGATATCTCAGTTATTCCCACTTCTTTATATCCACCCTGGATAGGAAGTATTGTTGTCTGTCAAACCAGGTGGCAGGGAATAACAACCCCCTCAAGCTCGAGCAGAAGTTTGAAGCTACAGAAGCTGATGCTGTAGTGGCAGTTCTGCTAATCCCCATAAACAAGGCCTGTGTGGTACAGTGGGGTGTGTTTAATTTAGTCATCAATTCAGAGCTGGGTTACTGCTCAGTTAGGAGTATTGCAGAGTAGGCCACAATTCCTCACAGTCTTGACAAATTTATTGCTCAGTCTTTGGGGTTTGCCTATGCAGAACTTGGGAAATTCACTTAGAGAACCTCAGCTCTTCCCCATTAGGATAATTGAGAAGTATCTGGAAGCATGTTAAACAATCCCTTTATTCAGCATCCATTCTAAGTCGTAGTGATGCCGTTCCCACAGTGACAAACTGGTTTGATAAGGTACAGTCATGTAGGAGCTGGAAGTACACAAGTGCAGTTATTAAAAATGAATGCTGTATCCTGTTTCCCTTGTGTATCTTGTCACTGACATGACTTCACAAGTTGCAAATCTATTAAACATTTCAAACATGGAACTGGAGCTCATTAAGCAGAACATTGACTGGTATATAGCAAACTGTTTCAAATTCAAGACTGTTAACATTTGTCTCCAGAGTTTTTTGTCTTCTAGGTTGTCACTAAGCAATCCAGCAGTCTGGGAATGCAGCCTGTGCTTCCTGTGATCAGAATGTGACTGTCCTTTGGGGTGAGGTAGTAGGTTGTATAGTTTTAGGGCTATGCCCTGCCTGTCAGATAACTATACAATCTACTGTCTTTCCTGAAGTGGCTGTGATGTCAGCGCTGGATGGCTCCAAAAGACAACACAGATATTTTTCAACTGTACCATTCTCTGGCTCTATCTATGTGTTTGGCTCTTGTACACAAATGTCCTCAGAGTGTTTGGATTCCTGTATTTCCCATTCAAGCTCAAAAGCCATTTCCTTCTGGCATTTTTGGAGAGCAGGTGGGGTGTGAGTGCAGGACACAGAGGTACAGTATGCCCAGCCTGCAGTGGATTTGCTCACACCCAGCTGTGTGGGACTGCCATGGGAGTGGCCACTTGGAAACAGCTGATCCATCTCTCCCTTGTTTTGTGGCATCTGTGTTCATATTAAACATAAAATGGTACTTTTGATTCAGCAGCTGTTTAAATCCACTTGGATTGGCTGTTTGAGAAACTCCAAAGGGATGAGCTGGACAAAACCCTGAGAGGATGTCTTCCCAGTCAGTCGTGTTCTGCCCTGGAAATGGTAAATTCTTAAACCCTGAGTAAGAGGTCTCTTCAGTCAGTTTTGGGCACTGATTTAACTCACTTTTTTATTACATATTGCTACTTTGGGAGGGACAGTGTTTGCTACTGCAGTTTCCCTGTCTCTGCAGTCCCTCCACCAGTTCTGTGTGACTCCCAGGTAGAGCTGTGGGGAAGGGCTGAGGTCACACATGGCCTCTCTAAGGCGAAGAAATGTGTGGGCTGGAGAGTGATAAGGTAATTTACTTACAAATGGTGGAATGTTTCCTTCAGAAGATGCACGTGATGCTCTAACAGGATGAGGTAGTAGGTTGTGTGGTTTCAGGGTAGTGATTTTGCCCCAATCAGGAGATAACTATACAACCTACTGCCTTCCCTGATAGGCAGCATAACGACCTCAATGTCTTAATTCACAGAGAAACAAGAGCTAAAATACACTCCTGAGATATACTTCTGAGACCAGCAAAGTAAGTCTAGCTACAGTTGTTGCTATCCTGTCCCTAATAGCTCTAAATTTAGATTTTAAGTGTAGATTTTTGATAACTGCCTGCAAAATAATTACCCTTTTTAAAGTCTTTAAATGAAAGATTGAATTAAAGAAGTTTTATTTGTTTCAAAGTTTGCCTGCTCTTGATCTGTTTCATTTTTTGTTCATTTGAGTGGGATGAAGTTACTGGGGGAAATTGTTCCAAAAATGCTGAGAACTTGCATTGAAGAAGTTTCTATTTCCTTGACATCTAACTTTGAGTGCAACAAATTTTACTCACAATACCCTGGTTTAGTTCAACCTTACCTCTCCCTCAGGAATCTTGCAGTGTTTTACAAAGAGTTCTGGGTTAAATCACACAACATTCTTCAGCAGGTAAGGTTTACGTTGCAAGGGAAAATTTGTAACAATGAAAATCAAGAGTGAGAATTAAAAAACCAAAACCAGACATCTATTTAGTCCCTCAGTTTCTCATAACAGGCTCATTTAATGGTGTTTAGTGCCCCAAAAGAATTCTCTGCTATCTAAAAAGTACAAATTGCATCTGAAAAATTATGGACAAAAAAAATGTTTGTCAGTAAAGATATTTTGAGAATATGAACTCTAGAGTCTTACAAGAAAAATCAGTTGAAGAAGGGGAATATAACAACAAGGTGCTGAGTTTGGTCGTAGACATAGAAATCATTCTCCTATGTGCAAAATACACCCAAAAATAGGAGTCCTGTAAACCTTAAGGTTACCTTGAAACCAGAGGTATCAGACTGGTTTTGTATAACCATCAGTATATATTTTGTTTATACAGCAGCCTGTTCCTGTAGACTGGAGTCAAAATTGAAGGTAGGTGTAATCCTGTGTTTTTGTCTGCCAGCTACACAAAGGCAAGCTTGCCTTCCCTGAGAAGCTTTTCCCTCATCTCTGTAGCTGGGAGAGCTGTGACATGCACAGTGAAAGCAAATGGAATAACTCGTGGTACAGTCAGAAGCTAAAGTGGTATTTTATTGCTTCTCTGGTCCAAAACTGCCACACGTTATCTGGAGTCAGGTGGTATTTGAGTTCGTCCAACACCTCAAAACAGGGCTTTTTGTTCATACCTTTACCAAAGGTTTGGAAGGCTTTTTGACTTGGGTTCAAAGAGACAGATAAAGCTGTTGGTACAGGAGGAAAAGTTGATACATGTCTGAAACACCCACAGGAGAACAGGCAATACTGTAGCTGGTTTTAATCTTCTCCATTTCTCTGGTTGTGCACTCTTAATGCAGCACTGCAGGTCCTGAGCTCTTTCTTACAGCCTCGGGGCTGCAGCTTGAACATGAGACAAGTTAGGGCAGTGATTGCTTTGTGTGAAGCCTAAAGCATCCTGCTGCTCTCCAGGGTGCAGAACAGGCTGGAGAGCACAGTCTTGCATTCTGTAAATACAGAGGGAATGTTCTCTCTGGGACACTGGGCTTAACAGAGGGAAAACACTGTCCACGTTCTACAGCAGCCTGTTAGATCCCAACTCTGAAATAGTTTTCAAATATTCTGGCTCTGCCTGGGTCAGCATTTTGCTCTTGGTAATGAGCTGTGAGTTTTCAGATTCAAGTTGTTCTGGCAATGCCATTAAAATAAAGGGCCAAAAATATCCATAGTGTTCTTCTCTCTAGGATCAACTGTAAATGCAAAGCCATGTGCCTGTTCTTGGCAGCTTGTGAGCCTGCAGATAATCAGGGCTGTCCTTAGTGACTGGCATTACAGCTAATGACACTCCACCAGAAACGTGAAAGCACAACTCAGGGGCACTGAGTATTTCCCAGAACTGCAGACTGAAAATGTTTGTGTCCAAATGTAAGCAGCAGCTTGGCCTGCTGGAATCACAAGGGAAAAACAGCTGGGGTTTTTTAAACTCCAGTCAGCATTACCACTTCTTGAGGTGTCATGCTGCTTGTTGCACACATCAGGTGTGAGGAAAGAGCTTAATCATGAGTACACATAACATCACATGAGAAATGTGTATCGTGGCATGCACTTCAATACAGTCTGTGTCCACTTAAACATCTCTCTTGGATTTAGTGTGCCAGTAAGTATTCATTGGCAAGCAGAAGCTTAGTACATCTTGCTGGAACAAAGCTTGTACATTTGCTTATAGCAGGCCAGGAAAAAATAGGTGGGTATGAGATTTTCTCTGAGGCCAGGATTTCAGTTATTAGCTTCCCTTCTGTGCCCTGGAGAAAGTGCTTGGTGTTTTGGGAGAAGGCACAGAGAAGACATTAAGCAGCTCTCTGACATTGAAGCCACCATTGCACTTTGGATCTCCACTGTGTGGATGTGTGAAGTGTTCTGCCTCTTCTACCTTTACAAGGCTCTTACAGTTTTGTTGGGTTTTTAAACAGGAGCAAACCTCCTTATTCCTGAAACCAGCTACTCAGTGTAAAATTTTTCACTACATTTGGCAAAACACTAGAGCAAAGGTAGACATTTGCAGATGACCCCAATAACTATCCTAAAGACATGTGCTGCCAGCCCCACCTGTTTGTCAAAAACCTGTATCAAAAACCTAGGCCAAAATATCTACTGGTTTTCAAATAAATCTGTGTTTCTAAGTCAAATGGACACTTTCAATTGTTCTACAGTTAAAAGTAATGAGCACCAGGCATGCTAAACACTTGATGGTATAAAGATTTGTTTGGTTGTGGGATAGTGTTCATGCCCAGTCTCCAACACTCATCAAAACCCAACAAGGAACCAGGTTAAGAAACAAAGTTGCCAATGAGTTCCCTGATGTGTCTGTTCTTGTTCCAGAGGTTCTTGCTCTGGGTTTTCCCTGTCCAGCTTGCTTGTTCCCAGTAAACAATAATATTTCCATCCTCAAGGAGCCCAACTGAGATTTTATAATGCAAACAAAGTGTGTTAAGGTTTCTCAATCAGCTGAAAGTGAGCAGCAGTTTACACATTAATATCTGGTGTTAATTAACACTTGGAAGAGAGTGAGAAACACTTGATGCACTTGGAATAACACAAATAAAATACCACTCTAAGATGGTTCTTAGTGCAAACATCTAAACTGAAAATAAAATTGTTCCTGATACGATAAATTGGCATTTCCCTTTTGTGAAAAAAAGGCAGTTTAACCCTTCCTTTACACAGTAAGAGAAGTCCTTTGAACACCTTGCTTTTGGTGACAAAAACATCTCACTTGTGATGAAATTATGAAAACACATTTCACAGCAGTCAGGGATCTGGGAGGTTTCAGTCCCGTCTTTCCAGTCCTTCCTGAGCAGTTATTCCCGTGTGCAAGGATACACTCTTCTCTCTGGCTTCAGCCCGGATTTGGTGCTGTGTTTCTCACATCTGGTAAAAAACTACCCTGCAAACTTGACAAATGGTAGTGTAGCAGTGACTATTTGAAAATCAGATGGGGAATCCCACAGGTCCTATTTTTATTTAGGCTTGGCTTGCTGGCTCATTCCAGTGACCTCCGCTGACGTTTGGCATAGGATACTCATGGTTGCAACATACTTTTTTCCTCCTTTTTCTTCAACTTTTTCCTCCAAACTTGCAACATGGCCACAACTTTGGTTGTGGTTTTTTTTTCTCCCCTCTTTTTTCCTTTTTACCATGGGTAGAATAGAATTCTTGATTGTCCAGGGTTCAATGATTTACCTGTTACTCCTGCATCTTAGCAAAACTTAGAGTCTGAGTTTGGAAGTTCAAATGGACAAATATGTTCTCATTTCATTACCCTTTGCAATTCATCTTTTCCAAAATTTAGTAAGTTTTAACCGTAGCACAGAGAAACTTTATAAAAATATTACATCCATCATATTATACTATCTGGCAGAAAAACCCAAAAATTTATTCACAATTTTTTTAAAAACTTGAGCAAAATTATTATTAGGAAAGTCTCCCTCGGAAAACTTCCACACTTTAAAGTTTTTTCCCACTAGAGTGAAGAAAAATAGATTTTACTGTCTAGAACAGCTCTTCCCAGATTTACTGTGGAGGAGCTACATCTTCATTGGTTTGGGTGGGGGTGTGTGTGGTATTTTCTGTGTCCCCTGTCAAAGGGAGGAATGAATGAATCTGACTCTACGTTCTTAGAAGGCTAATTTATTATTTTATGATCTATATTATATAAAAGAATGTTAAACTATACTAAAGAATAGAATAGAGAAAGGATGCAGACAGAAGGCTAAAAGATACTAATGGAAAAAACAGTTACTCCAGAGTCCAACACAGCCTGACTGTGATTGGTCATTAAGTCACAAACAATTCACATGAAACCAATCAAACAACCACCTGTTGGTAAACAATGTCCAAACCACATTGTAAAGCAGCAAAACACAGGAGAAGCAAATCAGATAATTGTTGTTTTCATTTTTCTCTGAGGCTTCTCAGCTTCCCAGGAGAAGAATCCTGACTAAAGAAATTTTTCTGAAAATCTGACAGTGACAGGTGTGGGCACACACCCTGAACCATCCATCGCTCACAGACGCCTGTGGAAGGCTCACGATGTTGGTGGAGCTTTCCCTGCCCCAGAGCTGTGTCTGCAGCTGGGACAGGAGAGCGGCTTGGCCCCAGGTGAGCCCAGCCAGGTGAGGTGTTTGGTTTCCCCAGGTGATGCCAGGTGGAAGCAAACCTGGACACGCACGATGTGAGCAGTGGCTGGGCCCTGCTCCCACCTGCAGTGTGTGGCACATCCCACGGGGCATTCCCACCAAAGGCAGGTGGGTGCACTTCTCCCCAAGGAATATTTGAAGGATTTGATCATTGTTCAATCTGGAGGCATCAGAACCCTTTATTCTGGAGGCAGCTGTGCTCACCTCAGCCTGAGGGCAGATGGGCTGCAGTGGCAGGGCCAGGCTGTGGCTGCCTTCCCAGCCTTCCCCCCAGTTCTCCCATCTGAGGCCTCTCCAAAGTGATTTATGGCTCCCTGTGAGTGGCTGGGATGGAATTAGGGCGCCTTGGATTACATGGTGCCTTCCCTGTTATGCTTGCTGCACAGCACAGATTTATGACAGCTTTTAAGCCAGGCAGCACGTAAAGAAATATGATCTTAACAAAATATAGAAGGGACCAGAGGAGGTCAAAGTGTGTGAGCTGAACACTACATGGTGATCCAGGATTTCCTTTTATTTACTGCTCACACCTTTTCAGTCTCAAGTGGATTTGGGCTGTCTCAGGCAGCCCTACCCCACGTAATCCTCTGAGCCCAGAGACTTTGCCATCAGCGGATGTCTTTCGTTATGATTTAGGAAATGTAGGAAATCCCAAAATGCTGCTGGTGAATTAAATTAGTTTTAGGCACAGAGTGCCAGAAAAACACACAGCATCAGGGTAGGTAGGAGCCCCGCATTCATGTGGGCAGGCTTTCTGTCTCCTGACATTTCTTGCTGTGGCAGCAGCTGAGGGTTGGCCAGGTCAGTGGTGTCCTGCAGAGCTCCTCTGTTTTCAGTGCTGGAGGAGAATCATTTGGGTGAGTCCTTCATGGAGACATGGAGCAAAAGCTGTGCCCAATTCCCTGCTAGGACTGTGGAACAAGGAAAATAATGCTGTAAGCAGCTCTACTTTATAGCTTTATTTACAGATATTCATCAATTATTCCTAAACTGTAGCACATAAGATAAAAAGGCCTTGCCCTTAGCCTGCAGATGGACAATGTGAGACCTGCAGCAGGTGCAAGGTGTCTCGAGCACAAGGGTAGAGCTGCTGCAGGGAGTCACCTGCAGGACCATGGCCTGCCTTAAACACTGCCTCAAACTGCAAAGTGAAACAGCTGGCAAGGGGGAGGGAGGCTGTAAATACAGCCAATAACTGACTCCTGAGCCTGTGACTACTACTGAGAGCCTGGTCTTGAACCAGAAGTGAAGAACAGGAGCCTCTTCTCTCTACGGTGAGGGCTGTAATCCCTCCAGCTACAGTATCATTCTCTCCATTAGTAAGACAAGGTCTGGTGTGCTCTCTTTTATTCAGATTTATTATCATTATTTCTCCAAGTGAGGAAAGGAATTTATCTCTCCTCTAGCCTAGGGCTGTAGCAAGGTTCCCATGGTGTGGGGGTTCTGTTGGGTTTATTCAGGGGGGACACTGGTGGTGTGTTTCTTTTTGGAAGGCACACAACAGTTTGCATAATAGTTCACCTGCTCTTCTAAGCTTCCACAGCAACATCCTCTCCAGTTCTCCAGCTGCTTGTTGCTGCTCACACTGTGACCCCTTTCTAGAGCAACAGGACTTGAACCAGCCTGGTCTCCAGATGTTCTTTGGGAATTTCACAGGCCAGGAGTCCACATCTGAAGCACCATTTTTTTTAGAAGCCTGGACTCTAGTGAGATGTAAGGCAGACATCAGCACTGACAGCTACCACAAAAGTGCCTCCTGTTAACCAATTTCACAGGTCATTCACATTTATAAAGTAAGCAGCACCCCTTTAGTTTTCAACACAGAATAAGGTTAAAACAAATTAGTTGCTGGAAGTAATTTGCAAGAGGTTTGTTGCTTTGTCAGTCACCCATTGCTGTTGCCATTTCTTTCCCATGTGCAGCTCCTCAGGGCCTGGGCTTTGCCTGAGAAGCTCTCAGCTATGGGTACTCTCCTGAGATCCCAGGTCTCCTCCAAAGGGGCATCCCACAAAAGGTGAGTGATGTCACTTTGCCAGAAGGGGAGATGTTCCCTAGCTCTCTGTTTTTGAACTGATTACTGAATTTCTCATGCTTATATCCTCACATGTGGTGTTTATCATGACATCAAAACCAATATCTCTGGAAAACACTGACACTACTGTACATGTTTAAGTGAAATCCCAATATTCAAAGCATAGTAAAATTCTGTAAAAGACAAAATTTAATGGACATTATGAGGAGAAAATTCTACCTGCCTCTTCTTACATTCCTTCTGGTTGAATGATAGAGTCAGTGTACCTAAGTATTTATTTATTTATCTATTTTAAGTTTGCATTGCCTAATGTACAGGAAATCCTGGAGGCAGAGTGAGGCCTGGATGTGCACTAATGAGTTGGTGTTTGTAATGAATGCCTTGAATGCTGAACTGTGTCCAGCCTGATTCTAAAGCAGGTTTTTAGTGGGCTAAATGTGCTGCCAGCCAAGCTAAGAATGAAACCCTTCTGATGATACTTGTCCATTCTCTCTTAAAAGAGAAGGGAATCCTGAGAATAAAAAATTAGAAGCAGAAGGAAGGAAGGACACAGGGAATGATTCAACAGGTGATGGAAATTCAACTGAGATTGCATATGTGCAACATGATCATGATGGAAAAATAGTTAGTTGAGCTGGGAGCAAAGTGAACCTCTAGTGGAAGAAGTTGGTTAGTCAGTCAGGAGATAAAAATCTCATGCTAGAGAGAGTCTGAAGCTGAGCCTGATCAATCTGATTTGATTTTTTCAAAATACAAATTCCTCCTGCTCAGGGGGACATCTTCTAGTTAACAGAGTATACAGTGGCTTAAAATTACTCCACTTGAATTGGTCTCCAAAGTGAGAGTTTGTCTCAGGCAGTATCTGAACTCTTGAGAGTGTGAGATTCTGCAAACCAAGCAGAAGAATCTCCTGCGATTCAACATTCAGCCGCTGTCAAAGCTTTTCAGCCCCTCATGTGAAAGAGGCAGTTGTGGAAACCAGTTAGGGGAAAAGAGATTTCAGAAAGTTACTGAAATTGCAGGTGTCAACATCCCCAGGAGCTGGAGGTACAGGGGAACTAGCAGGGAGGGCTTGGGAGAAACAAGGGGAAGCTGCTCAGAAGATCGTGTTTCAGCACTGCCAGGACTGTCAGTGTGTCTGTTAAAGATGGCAAGAATGAAAAATTAAATACTAGATTAATATAACTCATCAAGCTGAAATAAACATGATCTTGATCTGAAGAGAAGCGGAGAATGATCAGGAACCACAGCAGGGATGGATGGATGGATGGATGTGGAAGTGTTACATCTACAGATGCGTCCCAACTACAAAACAAACACTTCAGCATCCAGACTTTGGGAATCTGGGGTACAGCTTCAGCTGTCAGGCTTGTCTGAGGATCTGAGAGATGCACATGAAGCTCCCTGGCAAAAGGTAGAAACTGGGGCATCTAGAATATGAGAAAATTCTGTTTAAGAAAGTCCCTAAAGAAGCAGTAAAAATTATAAAGAACAACATTGAAACATTAGCTGTGACTTACAAACCCGCAATATGATTCTGCCTTAACATCTTCCTTCCTCCCTTCCTACTTATTTAACAAGTTTTCTGTGTACAATAGTGCCTTTACACAAAGTTTCAATTCTTTTGCAACAAGTATTACTGAAATATAAAGATGCTCTTTGATAGAAGTTACTTTTCCTTTCAGCACTTCTGAATAGTTCTGTTTCAACTTTTTGTTCCTTTCCCCCCAAATCTGGGTTACAAAACTACTTCCTTCAGTCCCCAGTGGAGGCTCGTTTGTATTGGCTTTGATATGAGCAGTTTTAGCTGCTTGGTTTAGTTTTGTCCTTTCCGGTTTAATTTTGACCCTTTAAAGGTTCATTCAAAAATATTTACACAGCGTGGAATCTTAAAAGGCACAGTGAGATGCTCATGGTAAAAATGTATAACGGGTCTGGTTGGGGAAAAATGTTACAGAACTGATGTTGCCCTTGTCTGAAAAAGGAAAGTACAGGTGGTATCCTTGTCAGTCTCCCCAGTGGAAATAATAGGCAAGATTTTAAAAGCTGATTAACTGCTGCAGCTAAAGAAACTGAACTCTGACAGTCACACAAAAATCAAGAAGACCAAAATAGTCTTAATTAAGAGCTGGATGCTGTCTAAAATTATAAAAATTAACATCATTTGGCTTCCCAAGAAGTAATTACAGGTTATAGAGACTCGAGGAGGTAAAATCTCTGGGGCAGCTACAGTGTCTAGGTAAATTAGGAAGCCCAGATGTAATGACATGGATAGGTAAAGGCACTGGCCAGCTGGCTGCCACTGATCAGAAATGTCCTAAGCAGCAAGGAAGTACAGAAAAACTCAACTGCTTTGGCTCATACCAACAGAGAGAAACTGCAGCAACAAGGAACTTGCAAAAGGAAATTAAAAGCTGTCAAGATTCCTTGACAGGATCCATCCAGTATTGCAAATTTTCTGTTACTTTGGATACAGATGTCAATGTTTATAGACCCCAAAATTACTGCCATAAGAAAGAGTGGAAGGCCTTTACTATAAAAGTCTAAATTTTCTAGAAGCACAGCATCAGTTGAGACTGAAGAATCTTGCTGCTCTTGCTTTGGGAACAATAAACTACAATACAACTCAAACATAAAGAGCTGGAGTGGGGATAGGAAAGATGGAAGCAATTGCTTTACCTCAAAATAGCTAAAAAAGGCAAATATTAGCTGCAGAGGAAAATGTCTTATTTCAGCATATAAGCAAAAGCTTTTCCTGAAGTTACAATCCCTGCCTTGCTACCAGCCAGATGTTCTCCATAAAGGAAAATTCACTAACTCTTCAAGTACCACAGGTATATGAAAAGCCACTGATTTTATACTGGCTGATTAAGTTAAAATCATTCCACAAAGTCAGTGTAATTTAATCCATCAATGCTCTAAAATGGCTGGGATGAGAAGGAGTACCAGTGCCAGATAAAACCCAGGAAGAAGGATGGAGACATTGAGTTTCTGTGCTTATAAACCCAGCCCCAGCCCACCAGATGGTGGCAGAAGTTTCTGGGGTTGGTCACCACCTACAGGGTTTTCTACTCTCCCTTATACAGTGCAGAGCAACAGGTGATGATGTTTGAGGTTTCTCTGGAGGCATTTATGGAGAGAAACTATGTTGGGCCTGAATATAACAATGAAAAACAGCACAATGTCTCCGTGGGTCAGAACACGTGGAAGAAAGTACAATTTGTTGAAGTGCAGTAACATGTCAGCTTTTTCTGGGAAGGTTGCAAAGATATGTAAAATGCAAACAATAGGACAGTGTAATTAATTTGCTTTACTGACAGCATAAAACCACATGAGACAGGAAACCCAGAAAGGCTGATTTAGTGCAAGGAGGGAGATTTGACAGCCTGTGCAGGAAGGAGTCTCTCAAATTGTGGTGGGGTTTTTTGTGAAAAGCTGTGCAGGGAGGAGGTTCTCAGAAGTGGCTGAATCAAAGCATTTGGAAATTTGGCTGTGAGGAGATGCCCCTTTGGCCTGAGTGCACAAGGAAAAACCTGTGGTGTGGGCACCTGGCTCCAGGGCTGCCTCCCCTGGTCCCACATAGTGTTCTGAGATGCAGGTGAGATGTCATCGTTGCTGTGTCTTTCAGTGGGGTGTGTGTGTGCTCTACCCACCCTGCAGGCTTTGGGGCTGCTGGTGACAGGAAGCTCAGACCCCTCTAGACTTCACACCATCTCTTTGTACACCCCTAAAAAACCCCAAATACTCCTGCAGCTGCAAGGATTGGTCAGTGTTACCTTGCCAGTAACACACAAGGCTCATCCTCATCAACTTAAACTTGTGCTCAAACCAGTACAAATATTGTTCATCCAGGGCCCTTTCAGAGCTGAGTTACAGCTTTACCTGTGATTCTTATTGGGCAGAACTGCAGTTTGGATCTGCAGGAACATCTGAACCCCTCATTTTCCTGGAACATCTGTTTTCAGCTGGACAGGAGGGTGGGAGAAGACCACTTACTGACATTACTGTGCAGCTAAAACACATTTCTGGCTCTCAATGCCAGGGAAATGACAGTCCTCTGCCAGCCAATGGCCTCTGGACTATGGGGCATGGGCTTTATCACATGCTGCAGTCAGCTGCAAATTAATAGAGAAAATAATACTTTTTGTCCTGTGAACCACATTAGCCACAGAATTATGCCATTATTTCTTTCTTCAGCTGCTTTTCTGATTCAGTTCCAGTTCAGCTCTGCCTCAGCACAATCTCAGCCAGGCTGAATATGAATTTCAGCTGAACCAGAATCTCTGCTGGTTCATTGTTCCTTTCTTGTTATGATACACAAATTAACTAGAAACCAGAATGCAATTAAGATTGATGAGTACAAGGATTATTTTTTTACTCTCACAGCCATATCTGTTCAGCTTCTAAGTCTTCCTGTCTATAGCAGCAAGAATGAGGGATGAGCAGAACATGTATTCTATGTCAGCAAGTTACAACATCAGAAAGAAAGTAAACAGCCCCTGCAAGCACCTCCTACAAATCTAGGAAATGGATATTACCCACATCAGAGACAAACAAGAGTAGACGCTGTCACCTTTGGGTGTTTTAAAGCCAAAACACTACACTCTGACTGAAGCTCTGTGACTCAAATCTTCCTCTACCAAAGACAGGATTTGTTTTGAAAACGTAACATGAACTGAACCCCAATTTCAATTTACAAAAAGTGAATTTAGTTTTTCAACCACCATCCTGTCACACCAATAAAACTGGGAACAAATTAGCAATTACTAAAACACATAATGAAGTATCTTTTGAACAGGAAGAGGTCAACTTGTGTTTTCCCAAGGGTCATTATACAACTTTATGGCACCAGACTATATGTGATTTGAACACTGTATTTCTAAATGAAATAGTTTTGGAGTTCTCACATTTTATGTGGCTGTTTTTCTGCAAGAGAAAATGAACTGTAATGCTGATTTCCTCTCAGCTCTCTCAGTTTTCCATATACACACACACCTGTACATATATACACAGTGTAGTGTTAGTTCTTGGTATGTTAATGAAATGCCAAAGTTGTAACAGTCTATTTTAGTAAATTTGACCAGCAAGTCTACATTGGAGGATCTCTTCCCTGTAACTTTCCTTGGCATTTAACACTACCTGCGAAGTTATTGAATAAATTCTGACAAAAACCTGTGCTGCAGAGGCAGGTATTGTTACTACTGCTATTAATGTACTTTTTGGAACAAGGCAAAAGGAATTCACCTGTACTACAGGAGTTACAGCACAGAGAAATTTGGGCCCACATTCTCCCCCTCTCCCCCATCCTTTGGACCTTTCTGCATGTAGTAATTTAGCAAAAGTTGTGATTCTGTGCTGTCGTCTGACTTCTGGGTCACCTGTGCCTGGACACAGCACAGAGAACTGGATGAGAACCAGACAGCCAACAGTGCCACAGTGTTCCTGGTGTAAATCCTCAGGCAGGGCATTGCTGCTCCCTGGGGAGGATGGCAGAGTATTTTGGACTGGGGTAAATTACAACCATGAGCTCTGTGTGTGCCAACTAAAACAGCACAAAAAAATAAAATTCCCCCCCGCGCCCAGCAGTGGCAAGGCTCTCACCAGAGCCAGCACAGCCATCCAACTATAAATAGCAACTTCCCTAAAATTAGATGGAACTGGCAGGCTCTGGGCCATGAATGGGAGCACTGTTAATATGCTCATCAGGTACTGGAAGGGCTCCAAATCTGACAAGGCCTGCTACGGCACAAACGTTCTGTGCCTGGAAAAATGAGCAGGAATGGCTGAATGAATGGGGCCAGGGATGTTTTCCTAACTGGATAATAATGTCACAGACTGCCTGACCATGCTGGTTACATTTAAAGGAGTACTGCAAGTAGGGATATTTCTCCATATTTCTCACTGCTTTGCTTATGCTAACAGAAAATGCTGTTAAATCTAATGAATAAAGAAAAGTGGGAAGTCATTTAGGGGGGGAAATTAATACTAAGATACTCAGTAAAGTTAAACCAAGCTGGGTAACAGTGCAAATTTTAGTATGTAGCTGCTTTTGGCTGTTTTCATTCAGAAATGGCTAGGGCTTCTCTGCACTCCTCCATGGTGATTTGCTGAGTAGTGAATAAAAATATGAGTAGATGGTACACCAGGTACTTGGTACTAATTGGCTGTTCCCCTGCTACAGAAACATCAAAAATGCTGTTTGGCTTTCTGCAGTTCAGAACAGACCCCTTAGCATAGGAGGTGCCATTGTGGTGCCAAAATGGCAGAGAAACTTCAACTGCACAGATGATGTATGCTGACCTTTTCTCTAGCATAGTACCATTGAAATCCAATCACTTCTGCACCTGCCATCAATCAGCCCACACTTCCATATATAGTCTTTTTTTCCGCCCTAAAAAAATTAGGTTACCTCATACAAAGGCACCTTGAGGGCACATTGCATTTCCACAAGGGAAGTCAGAGCACAGCAGCTGATGAATTATGAATTTACACCGAGCTTATTGTACAGTGTCTCTCCCATGTTGATAAACCATTCGTTCACTTCAGTTTAATTCATTTTGAGCGTGAATTAAGTTAAGGTAATTATGGCCAGCTGACTCCTAAATGAGTGTCCATAGAGAAATTATATATGCTTGAGTTATACTCACTTTAAATTCACATCTTTTTTTGTTAATTCACATTGACATCTTGTGCAGGACAAGCCATTGGGTATCTTGGGCTTGTGCCAGAGCACCTTGAAGATAAGAAAGGAGATTTTGAACTAGTCTCAACAGAGGGCAGAAAAATCACATTCTCAGAGATGAAAGATACAGCAATTCTTTTTATTAAATAGAAAACATATAAATGGCTCAAACATAATAAGATTTTTGCAATAACTATGATAATTTTATGTTTTTTTATGAGAAACACTAAAATTAAACAGCACAGCACTGTTTCTATGCCCTTCTCAAGTCAGCATTTGTTGGCCATAAGGAAACCCCAAATTTATCCCACCATGCCCCAATTAATGTGATCATTTAAATGGGCCAAATTATTTGCACAGCTTGCTTTTATTTTTTCTTTTTTTTTCTGAAATCATCTCTTCATATGGCCATATGCACTTGTTTCTAATGTACAGAATTCTTTGAGTCATATGTAGATGAATTTTCACCATGGTTTCAGGAAATGAGAGTGAGTTACTCTAAGTCCAACTGGAAAATAATGATGCCATTGCTCCAGTCCTGCTGCAGCCTTGCCACTGTCACATTAACAGACTGTATTGGTGGTCTGAAGGCCTCACACAGCTGCAATGAAAAGTAGGTTTAACCACAGCTTCCAGACAATGGTTTTTTGCTTAGGAGAAATTTTGTGTAAGCCAGCACTTTGAAATTTAATCCTACAGGGGTTAAAAACAAGGCTGTTTTTTCTCCATGAGGGGATTTAATATTTGGGTTAACCACTTGATTTGCAAGGTTATGACCTTTGTTTATGGAATAGCTGCTGTATTTTTAGCCCAATGGGAAGAAAAGCTTTGATGTCCAGGGTGCTGATAGTGAAGTATGTATTTTCACTGAGGAAATGTTCTGTCAGTGAGGAGCAGGAATGAGGACTCAAAGGGGCTTCTTGAATAATTGTCTCTGCATGGGGGGGAAACAACCAAAGTGACAAACTTGCCAAAAACTTTCTATATGAAGATATAAAACCTGTTAGGATATTGCTGTGATTCTTTTGGAAGACTGTGCACACACTTCTTAAACATAATGATAAATGTGAAGAAAAGTTTCAGAAAGAGAAATGCCCTAGATTCTGAACCGAGATTTCAGTAGAAAAGATAAATTAATTAAACAAAAACTGACAAAGCAACTAATGGAAGTTCAGGCTCTACTTCATAGTTCCAGTTTACTCCATAATCCCTTTTTTCCTGACATTTCCAGCTCTCTCCCTTCCCACCGAGCCCGGAGAGCTGCCACTAGAGGTCAGGTGCTTATCGCTCTCCTCACTGCCATCAATCACCTCTCGTGCTGCTTGCTCAGAAACGAGCCTGCTTGAAGACAGATCAGAAATCAGAGCAAGGAGGAACTGTGAATTTACAGCCCGGTTATGTGTTCTTCACAAATCACAACATTTAAAATCTAGTTACGATTTCATGTGAGAAATCTGCAGTACAAAGATGGGATTTCCCAACAAAGGCAGAGAAAACATTCATTGATTCAGGTGCTGCACCAAAACCAATGGAGAAGCTATCAGTAATGGTGATGAAAATAATGATTAGGTACAGTACACGTAGGTTTGGAATGGTATAGGGCAGGTTCTACTGTGATTTTTACCTGTAATGATTTATTCTTCTCACGCAATTAGTGTTTGCCTGACCAATACTTTGGTCTCTGCAAAAGTGAGTGCCAGCTGGACCGGCAGCATGAGCTGGGGGACAAATCAGCTACTTTGCCCCAAAATGAAAGATGCTGGAGGATATCTAGGGCTGGGTGCTGTTTTCAGTCTAGGGCTGAAAACAAAGGACATGGGGCTAAAGGAATTGGGGGATAGGATGTGGCCAGCTGAAGTTCCCATCACAAAAATGCTTGGGAAATCAGGTTTTGCTTGTTTCCTGGCACACATGCAAGATGTGTATGGCTAGAAATAGTTCTATTCATTTTTCCAACTTGCTGTCAAGCTGTTTAGTAACTACACAGTCAACATTGCTGCCTTGTGCAAAAATACAAATGTAAAATTTTCTTGGGTTGGGTCTTTCCCAGTGAATGTAGTGAATAGTCATAGAAACTAACACAAGTAGAGCAATCATTCCAGGTCCAAATGTAGGCTCATTTCATCAATACTTGTGTATTTTATGGAGGATCATGATGATTTTCTGAGCAAGAGCCTAAGAAACAAGAGCCTAAGAAAAAACAAGAACTTAAAATGAGATGTTATTTAAATTAACTAAGCCACCACAGGGTGGTGACATCAGAGAACCCCACTTAAGCTATTGTCTCCCAACTCTACATCTCCATAGGGAGATGCATTAAATGAATTTATGGGGATGGATCCACAAGCCAAAGGTATATGCAAGGGTATTTAGCAAGCAGCAGTTGCAGCCTCCTGAAAACACAGCTCAGAAATTCCAGCTCATTCTTGGTGCTTCTGAAAGGCTCAAGCCCAGCCCAGCATGAGGAAGGAAACTTCCCCCTTATCCTTCTCTTTCACAAAGGTGTTCCCATGACATGCCCCTGTTCCACAGATCCAAGCAAAAGCAGGGATTTTGCTTTCTGTAGAAGAGGTAAAAAGTCATCTGCTATCCTTCCTTTGTTCAGTAAAAGATTTGGGTTGAGTCTTCTGTCAGAAACCATTCAGTAGCAAAGAGCTCTAGGCTATGTGGATGCAGCCCTGATCAGCCCCAAGCATCACTGCCATTCCAGCACTTGAAACTTCTGGTTTTATAAGCTTGTCACTTGAGACATCTCCACAGAAAAACCTGGAGAGTATCCAACTTCACTTTAAAATGTATTTCACCTGACATACAGAGCATCTTGTGCGAACCACGCTGAGATGATCTTCAAAGCCTGTTCTTTCCTTCACTGCCTCCTTCAGAGTGCAGCAAATTCTCTTACAGAGATTTCTCTGATGGTAACAATAATCATTAAATATATCTCAGAGCACAGTCTTTTATTCATTGGCATCACTATCTTTTCAGAATATTTTCCAGGTGTGTTTGAAATAACTAATATGAATTTGCTATTTATCTGTCCCTCCATGCAAAATTGCAGGGGACCTTCAGTGCAATGTCTTAGAACTGTGAGAGGATGAGAGGTGGTATAAAATTTCATCATTGAAAAACTCAAAGCACATCAGTTCCAAAGTTTTTGAGAGATTTAACTTTATCGACAACTGGAAAAACAAAATAATCTAAGAGCAAAAAGCTTGAAGTACCAGTCATACACATTAGGAATAAGGAAGAACTATGTTTATTTAGGTTTGGGAAGGTAGGCTTTGGGGTTTTTTGGTAGAAGTAAGTCTTTTTATCTTTGTTCAAAGGGTGAGTGGCTGCTGTTCTAAGCAACAATATGGAAAGGGAACAAGTAGTTTTGTCTCGGGTGTTTTCTATTCTCTCCACCTTGTTTTTACACAGCGCAATCACAGGTACAGAAGTCCACAGTTACTCAATGTCCATTTACTGCATGCAAATATTTTTGTTGTGATAAAAACATTATTTTAGAGGATGGCACAATGGCCGTGTTTCTATTTTAAACCAGCTGCTGGTAATATGAAACTACTCCCAGAGAACTTGAAACTGCTACTGTATGGTTTGCTAAAGCTGCATTTAGGGTTTGTTTCGTGGCTTTGATGACTACATTGCTCAGATCCTGCTGTGCCTTGTGCTTTGGCTGCTCAGAAGAGAGACTACAGCTTTTCTTTTCAACCAGAGAGAAATTTAAACAGCAAATATTTAATTTTTAGGCTTAAGTAATTTCCAGGGGGATATTCTATGTTATTTGTAGATACAAAGTTTTATAAAGATTTTTTAAAAAATAGTTTACAGGAAATGACCTATTTGTGTTCTTGTAATGCCATAAGACAACTGCAAGGAGAAATGTTTTTAAATGAGAGAGGAATGGTTCTATCAAGCAAATGTGAAAATAAATTCAATAAGTAGCATTCGTCCTCATTTTGCAGAGAAGTCATGTATATACCTTGAGTGTTAAAAGGTCAATCTAAAAGATCACCTGTTACATCAAACTTTCACTAATTTGAGGGCAAAAGATCTGCACTGACAGTTGCAGCTGTTTTCTACAGGAATGAAATCTTACCAAATCTGATGATTCTACAGGACCTGCACAGTTCTGGGTGCAGCCCTGCAAGGTTTCTGTGCCTGCTGACAAATAGAAAGAATAACTTTGTTAACACTGAGTGACTGCGCTTCGTAAAGCTAAGCCACTGCAGGTGGTTATGAGTCCTTTCTTTTCTGAAAAGCAGGCTTTTAAAATCCATTTAATGCTGGAAGAGTTAACATACAGCAGGGTGTTCTCTGCTGCTGCCTCTATCTCTCTGTAAGTTCTGGCCCAGCTCTTTGGAGACATCAGTCAAAGGTGAATATGTACAAGGAATATGTGCATCCATCTATTCCTGACAAAGGGATAACATGACTGGTATATGTGGAGTGCAGGAGAACTGACCTCCTATCAACTGCAGTCATGCTGTGTTGACCACTTATACTTTTTGTAGTGATACAAGAAGAAAGCAAGAATGCAATTTTGCTCTTTGATAGGGTTTTATAAAATAACTTTCTGGCTGTGTCTCTCTTCTACACCAGTGAATCTGGCAAGGCAAAAATAACCACATTATTCTCTCACAGCACCCCCAGGTGAAAATGTGCTTACAAGGTATGGGGTAGACAGGGTGTAGGGTACTGATAGAGACAAAAGGGTGGAAACATCAGTAGCCATCCTGCCTCCAGCTCCTCTCAGAGTTCTTCACTGTCCATAAAGTACAATTTAAAGGCCTCTGTTTCTTTCCTCCTCAATGTCTCTGCATCCTGTATGTCTCACCAGTCCACTATTTGCCTTTTTTTAATACCAGCTTCCCACTCCTGAGCCTCAATCTGAAGACCACCCATGAAAATTGATGAAGGTGCCAAGTCCAGCGTGGCATTTACAGAGCAGAGCTGCCACATCAGGCTTTCATTGTGACCTTTGTTGTGACCTGTGTGTCCTCAGGCTCTCCCTGGCAGTTTGCTGCTGCTGTAGCACAAACCCCTCTGGGAGGAACTGCCCCTTTTTTTGCTGCAGAGCTCTCTGCTCTCTGTGAGGAACGAAAAATAACAGCGGTGGGTTCCAGTATGCACGGCATGAAGGATGTGGCTGCCAAGAACAAAGGCTTGATCCTCATGTTCCACAAAAAGAACGGCTCAGTATACTTAGCACATTGCTCCAAGTGATTAATCCAGGGAATAAAGGTGGGCTTTTTTCCTGAGGCACGTGAATATTTTTTAAAAGTACAATTTTATTCTCTTGCAGCAGCAAAGCCTTAGAATTGAATAACCTAATTTCTACTAGTGCTATCATGGCTTGTGATAAGGAATGGAAAAACAATATCAAACAGTAGCCTACTGTATCAAACATATTCGTTCAATAATCTTTTTGATATCCAGGAGCTTATCAGAAACCTTGTGTCAGGTACAGACTGCACTGGGTACAACCTGCTGTTCTGCTGGAGCAGATGAAGGCAGATCAGCTCTGCAAATTCAGAAAACTGCACATATTGCAGGAAGCATTAGGTATTTTCATACAGTTGTATTATCAAGCTTTTCTTTTAAGGTAGGGTTTGTCCCTTCACTCCGAAGTAACACTACCTAGAGGCTATTTAGTGAAGAGCCTTGCTGGATTCAGGCCCACTGGAAACTATTTATCACTGTTTACAGAAGAGAAAAGCAGGGCTGCCAGATTAGCAACCAAATCTAAAACTGGCTTCAAAGTACATTCTCCGATAGCACAATACACATCTTTCAAATTTATGGACATGAGTGGATAACTGAGAAAAACATGAAATCATCATTTATCCAAAGACAGCCTGACTTTCATGAGCCATGGGTACAAATAAAATGTGCATACCTTCCAGAAGCAAACACTGTAGCCAGGTCTCAAAGGTAACTCAAATCTGACTAGATTAATTTAACATCTGTTAGTTGTATTTCTGAATCAAAGCATCATTAGTGTAATATACATGCCAGCTGTAAAGTTTTTATTTCTGGAGTGAAAAATCAACATAAGAGCTAGAGACAGAAAAAACAACAAAAAATGGTTGGTTGTTCCAGTTGGACTCTCCAAGTATTTACAGAGTTTAGGAGAAAAAATCATCAATTGTATTTTATTTTTAATTAGAGATTCACTGGGTCTGGATTAAGTACATTTTGATACCAGCATCCCACTCCGATTTTTGAATGTCTAGTTTACCTTTATTTGGGTAATAAATCATATTTTTCTGCATACAGTTCATGGGACTGATAGTGGGGTAATGACTGACTTGAGTCTTTCCTCTAAGAGCAAATCAAAGTTGCTAAAATGTCTTAGGATCTTTAGCTATGTGCAGGCAAATAGCACTTTACAAAATTGAGAGAAATTGTAAGATTTAGCCCCAAAGAACTGAATAGTCAGGTAAACAGGAATTTAGTATAATTGCATTAGAAGTAGTCAATGAAGAGTTGGCCAATTGGAAAAACAAAGTTTGTAAAAGAAATAGGGCTTGAAGGACTGATACAAAGAGAGCAGGCAAGGACAGTGTGTACTTGTGAAGAGGGACATTGATCCAATCAAGGGGTTTGAAGACGGGGGAAGATAAGAGGAATAAAATGAATACTGGTGCAATGGGAAACCAAACAACCCATCAGGGATTTCAACCACTCTTTGATCTGTTTTTTAATATCTGGAGAAAGAGGATATGGCCTTTACCACCTTCTTCCAAGGTATGGTTTAACAAACAAGTGAACTGATGCAACACCTTACAGCTGCAAGGGGGAAGATCTCCCTTCTACCCTCTCCCAGTGTCCTCTTGTCACCCTTGTGCCTGCTCTGGTCTTCCGTGGCTCCCAGCTGAGGCAATGCAAGTCCCTGACCTACAGACAACTAGCCAGTCTTTTGGGGGGGTTGAAAAATGCCACAAATACTAAAGCCCAAAGAGGGTAAATGGTGGAGTCTATCCCTGAAAGAAGGAGTAGGAGAAGGGAATGTGGTTTTCCATTTTCAGCAGTGCTACATTGATACTACCCCAGAAGGCTCCTCTGCTGCTAGAACACTGTGAAGTGCAGTTGTGTGACACCTGGCTTTGATGATTTCTTCCTGACTCAGTTTCAGCTCTGAACACTAGCCTATGGCATTGCCCTTGATAAGAAAAAAAATTCACTTCTTCACTTTGTGTTGTAATTAGAGTTTTACTGGGTCAAAAAAAAAATAAAGGAGGCTTGTGTTTGTTTTTACTTACTTTTACAGCTCGTGCTGGAGCACAGTCACAGGTAATAGCTAATCTAACTGTAAAATCTGAGTGGAGGCACAGCTCCTGTAATTGCAGGGCCAAGCAATCAGGTGATGTCAGCACACTCATAGCCTGGCTGGTGTAACCTCGCTCACCCTGAGCTAACAGAACAGTGCCCTGCCTTCCCCGCTCGCGGTGCCACGCGTCCCTCACGCTCTGCGGGGCCTCTGAGGCTTTCTGCGCGTGGCCACGCGCCCTGACAAACCTGGTGACGTGTGGCACAGTGACAGGGCACTCCAAGAGGCAAACTCCCAGCATGCAAACGTGAATGAGATGTACAGGGCAGGTATATTGACAAGATCTTTTTTTCTTTCCAGATTAAATAGAAATAAATTGGAGGAATACTGAGATATCAGAAATATTTGAAAATCCCAGCCTGGACATTAAACAAACATTTGTAATGCTGAAACCCAGGATAAACAGCAAATATTTTGTGTTCTCTAACAAATATTTGTAGAGTTGCACACAGATGAATTAGGTAATCAGAGCAACTGCTGTCAGATAGCAACTCAAAATGGGTGCAAAACTCTATGATACAGCTCTAATTACCCACTCTTGTATGATGGTTCTTGTTCTTGGAGGCTCCCAGAATGGCATCAGTGATCTGCCTGTCCTGTTGTCAGCATTTTCCAGTGGCTTGGGAATTTCTGGGGTCTCCAGCTATGGCTGTAGAAAGGGTGAAGCCAGATAACCAGTGTGTGTGTGCACCCTGAGAGGCAGGCAGCTGGCAGGAGACCAGCTCTGGTATATTTGCTGCTCTACATTCAAACCTTATGGATTTTGTCTGCCAGTTTCTAGAGCAAAATGTACCTCAAGACATAAACAGGAGGTAAAAAGGGAGAAAGGGAGATAATTATATTAAGATATGCAAAAGATAGTATCAATTTTTATTTTTTTTAATGGGGGAAGACCTGTAAAATAATTCAGTTAAAAACTAAATATCTGATAACATTAGTACACAGAAAAGCAGACTTCACAGGCTGCTCCTTAGACAAGTTCTTGTTCTTGCCTCTTTTAAACCATATATGGCTCTTGCTGCATTTCAAGTGAATGAAACTATAAGAGAAAAGACATTTTCTTCACATTTTTGGTTTCTTTAACTGGGAAATCATTAGTTTCGGTATTATTATGAGAAAAAACTGTTTGGAAAATATGCTGAATATTGCAAATATGTATCTTTGAAAACATGCTGGATTTTCATCTAGTTCTGAACACAATTTCTATTTCTTGCAGGTTCAGCATCAAATTATTTTCACAAGGTCATGAGGTTTTCAGAAGCAAATGGAGCATTTCAATCTTGGTTTCACTAAAGAGAGATGAGTCTTGCTACACAAGGATCTGTCATGTGCAATTTTGTTTACTTGGGACTGTTTGCTAACCTCCAGCTTCAGTGAGTCATGGTATTTTTACTGCCATGCTGTCCATTCCATAGGCTTTAACACACTCCTCCACTTAATTATTAACAAAGTCCAAAGGTATCCACCCCTCTCCCACACAGATCTTCCAGCTAAACACAGCTTTGAAACCTCTTCTTATTTAAAATTGTTCTTTACGGTTTGGATAAATACAGTGTTAGCAGTTGATGCTTTCATGTTGCTGCAATGACGTCCTTCCCCACGAAGGCTCCTGCTGCTGTTTACATTCCTTATGTCCAAACAAGCCAGACTTGCCCACACTCCAACAGATATCCTCTGGCTTGGCTCCTCATGATCCAGCTGAAAATCACCTCCTTTCCCAGGGTTCCCTGTAGTCACTGAAAGAAGCTCTTCCCTCTATTTCCTTATCTCTCAGGTTCCCTGCCACAGTCACCTTTTCCATGTCTTTGTGAGGCTGGACCAGGGTTTGATGCCAGGCTGATTTCCAGGGTAGTGCAGAGGGCAGGAATTCAGCCAATGCTCCTCCTAGATGTGAGGCACATGCCATGAATTTGATAATGAAATTATTCTTATTTTCTGCTGCTATTTTCTATTTTTTTTCCAATGGAATAGGTTCCCTGATCTGGTTCCCAGCATAGCCCTGCAAAAAGCTGGAATTGGGAACATTGAGGAGTGATGCAGCATGGCATGAAGACAAATAAGGTGGTACTGGATCTTGGGATATTTCTGAGGCCACAGGATCAGAAATCTATGACCTTTCTTTTGCTGGCCTGGGGTAAGCCTCAATTTCTAGCCAATAAGGAGGATGTTAATCTAATAACAATGTGTTTTCAAGTCTCAACTGACCTCTCTCTTCTATGTTTTTTACCATTGTGTTTATAAATTATTTTATCAAACACTTTAAACAATTTTAGAAGTACAGTCTTGCTTTAAAAAAACCTGTCCAGGACTTAGTTACGAGCAGCTCCTATTCACACAGCAAAACTGGTCAGTGTGAAGAGCAGTGGGAAGTACTTGAACAAGAACGTGCACAAAATTTGAAGGAAAAACTGGTACCTACAAAGCAGCAGCCCCATTATCTGTGCTTTTGTTTTGAAGTCTGACTTTTAGATGTGCAATGATTGAGCAGAGAGTCCCGAAATGAGCTGTGTGATTGTTCATCCCAAGGCAGCTGTGGCTGAGGCCCGGTGTATCAGTTGTGAGTGCTGGAAAAGGCTGGGTGTGTATCACGGTGGGTGTTAATCACAACCTGGAAACAGGGTAGGAAAACAATCTAAGCTCAGTGGTTACTCAGCTAATTGCTTTGACTAAGTCTCACATTTACACACCCAAAGCACCCAAAAACTCTCAACGTTTTTACTTGACAGTAGAAATACTTCCCCTTCCTCCGCGGGAGATGAGTACAAGCAGTATAAGGGAAAGAAAATGCTTGCATTAAGGACCCTGGAGAACTGCAAATCTGTGATTAGATGAGCTCTGGGAAATGCACTAGTGTGGACACGCAGCACCACTACCACCCGGGAAATATCCTACTGTGTGCCACATGCTGCCAACTCCGGAAACGGCAGCAGCCTGTACTTTCCCTTTAATTGCCTCAGCTAAAACCAAACGAACGCAAATCGGCTTAGCTTTGAGCTCCCCTTCAGGAGCCGCCGGACTTTGCACCAAACAAGCACACAAGCACGATTGGCACTGCGTCTCCTCAGCTGCTCTGGAAGTCGTGCAGCCTGTGCAACCACTGCACCTCCTTGGGTGCTCTGGCAGCAGTACAGCCTGTGCAACCACTGCACCTCCTTGGGCGCTCTGGCAGCAGTACAGCCTGTGCAACCACTGCACCTCCTTGCTAAAGGTGTGCTTACACCTCTGGTGCATGAGGTGTCCAGGGTATGGAGGCAAACAGAAGATGTAACTTCAGTTTTAATTTCTGCACTTGGCCTGAATTATTTACAAAGCAAAATTATTTAGGGCAAGCTGATATTTTCACAGCAATTCCTTCTTGAAATCTGCATAAAACACAAGCGAAGGCCCAGAAACTTCTGCAACTTACATTAAGGCTACAACTAAAGCTAGACAAGGATAGATAAGCACTGATGCTGGGAAAATTGACCAGTGCCAGCATAAGCTGATCGAGGCGTGCAAGGGAATAAATACACACTGCAGAGGTGCATAGGAGGACGCATTAAAAAGAAAACCAAGTAGAAATTGCTAATAATTTTATTAGGAAACACAGTTCACCAAACATTCTGTCCTGCTTCTTTTTGTGCTGTGTCATGCTCATGTCCAGGCTGTGCAGGGAAGGAGCAGTTTCCTGCAGGATTGGTAAAGGACAGTAGAGAGTGCACCAGAGGTTACAGGAAAGAAGAGTTGGGAATTGGAAGCAGACATCAAAAGGGGGTACAGAGTTGACGTAAATAGAAAAGAGACTTGAGAGGGAAAGTTGGCTTTAGCTGGAGACAGGGAGAACTAGGGCCAAAAGATGTGTTGCAATAGCCACTTGTGAGTAAAGTTTGAATCACACTTATGGGGGGGGACAACAGGGACAGATTTTAAGTACATCACCCAAGAAGAGAATCTCAGTGACATGGATAAAACACCAGCTGGGAAACTGAGATTGGGGAAAAGGGGACAAAAAAGGCTTCACTGAGCCAACAAAACAAAAGTAGGAACAAGTGGGAAACCTGGATCAGAAAGAAGCTCTTTCTTTGAAACAGAAAACATTCAAATAGTATTCAGTTCAAAGGACTGAAAATACAGGGATAAATAAATTAAAACGCTTTAAACAATTAAATTAGGAGTACATTTATTTCCAAGGATAATAGGGAAAAATCTGCCAAAAAAGGAGGAGACTTTTTCCCTCAGTCACACTATGGCAAGTACCACATTCATCAAAGAAAGGAAGGAGCAATCCACCCCAGAAAGAGAATAACAAAACTTCTCCCCAGTTCAAAATACCAAGCAGTGATTTGTTTTCTAAAAATGCATACATTTATTATATTAAGCTTAACTGATTTTTAGCAGTTCTTGGAGACAAAAAAACCAAATGCACAAATAAATCTGCTAAATCCTGCTGAATCTGGTAATGCGGTGTCCAGCACAAAAAGAAATGTATAGAAAAGGAATATTACACTGGAGAAAGGAATTATTCAGAAGAGAAGGTAGGGCAAATTTGGGAAAGAATAGCCATAGCTGAGTTTTAAGAGTAATTGCTTATTGCCATAAGGTGTTTTCAAGTCAGTAAATTTCCCTCTGCTTCCTCCCCATCCAGCATGGGCTCCCCCTCCGAAAAAATACTTGGGACATCCTGCTTTACTGTAAGAAAGGTACTTGCTCTGCTAATAGTTTTCTTTAAAGAACTTTTTTAATTAAAACAAATAAATGAAACACACTGGCTGTAATAATGATGAGGGGGTAAATACTAAAAAAAATTAATTCACCAGTTCTCAGCCTGGCTGGCAATCATGTAGTGAAAACCCACAGTGACAATGACAGCACCAGAATAAGAGTAATGAGAGGAATTCTAAACATTTTGGCTTAAGAAGGGTTAATAAGTTTAAAGCACCATGATCTTGCATGCAACTGCTCTGAAGTCTTTTTGACACAGGAAGAGATGTATGGACACCTGCAATGTTTGATCTTGACGCTCTGACAAGTTATGAATTGTTTCAGTAAGTGAAGAGTAATGAGCAAAGTAACTTTCAAACATGAAAAAAATTATCTGAATGACCAAGGCTATACCTTATATAGATGGGGTGGCATGGTAAACATCTCTAACAGAAATTAAATGTAAGTAACAGCTTCATTGCTTATTTTGTTAGGAAATATAATCTCATTTTAGATTTTTTTTTCTCATTGAATGTCCTAATAGTTTTGTGGAAGAGTAGGCTTGTGTAAACCTGTAAGTTGCATCCTGCTTCCATCCAAAACCTGTCATAGTAAAATGAGGCAGATAAGTCTCATGTGACTTATCCAAATGTTTTCATTTATCACCTTTAGCCTTAGAGCTTTGTTCCAATCCAGGAGAGAGACATGCATCTAAAAACAACCAGCCCTCAAATCCAGCCTGACCTAAAACCAACAGCAAAACAAAGCAGCACAGATATTTCTGTACCCAGATTGCTATGCTGAGAGAGAGCTTCATAAGGAAAGCTCAGGGTGGATACATCTCACTGTCTCCTCTGCTTCACCAGTTTTCTTGGCTGTTGTTTGGGGCTCTTTAAGAAGTTTGATTTAATGAGATAGAATTGTGCTTCTAACAATGATTTGCATACTGTGTATATTAAATAAATCAGATTTAATCCTCTCCTGTTCATTATCACATGGGACTTTTGGCTTTGACATATTTTGACCAGGCACAAAGGGACAGGATCCAGCATGCACAAAGTTATACAGAAAAATAATCAAATTACCCTCTGGCAGTTCTCTAGACTTCTGCTAGTGACCTCTGCCTATAAAACTTGTTGCTTTGTGATCATCCAGCCTCTTCTAGTCTTTTAATAAGAATGATCCAAAGATTAATATAATTAATTTTCCATTAGTACATGTCAGTTCTGCAAGGCTTCAGTAGGCATTCAGAGAGAAACAGAACCCTATGTATGCTATTTCTGCTGATAAAGTGCTGGCTACGATACCAGGTCTCTGCAGTTCCCACTTCAAATAAATACTCAAATGGGAAGGCTCTGTGGCTCTATCGACTTTGTAGTGGAAGTATTTCATGATGACCCAGCAAAAACAGGGCCCATTGTCTGTCAAAATCTCTACCATCAAATCAGCAAGAGAAACCACAGCAAATATTTGAGCGCAGGGTCAGCCCACTTCCTGCATTCTACCCGTAGCTGGAGGAGGTGGCGAAGGTGCTGCCAATTTTCCCTGGTATGGTCTGTCCTCCCAGACTTGTGAATGAGTCTGTGCTGACTTGGAGCTGCTCATCTGCTCCCACAGAATTGTTGTGAGAGACTCCATATCTGGCCTTTAAATAAAGGAAAAGGCATTTCTCTTTTGCAAATGGAAATGTTTTGTGATAGAAATGCTGTGCATGGCTGTGCAGGCCTCTGACAAAGCCAGCTGGCGACTGGAAAGATGGAAAATCAACAACTGCACATATCTGGCTGCTTCTTCCACAACTGTCAAGCTTTAGGCAATTGTAATAAGGTTTTCGCATATTAATAGAATATAACATTAATTGAAGGTTATTCCAGCTAAAAACCTAGTAAATAATCTAACTTCTGATTTCTAAAAGCTTGCACATTTAAATAGCTAATGGATTTTTATATTTAGTATGAGACTAAGATTTGAACTGTGATACAAATTTACACAATCAAATCAGTAATCTTTCAGTACAAAAGGAATTACTACAGTCTCCTGTGCAAATATTTTAAGCATGGAATAGATTCTCCTTCTTTACCACTTTCTGCAACACCAGTTATTTTCATGGACAAAATGTTTCCAAGTTCTTCAGAAGAACCACTTCCAGAACAGGGGTTAAGAGAGCTCTCCTCCATGCCTGGAGTAACACAGTCCTCTTTGCTGCAGACAGAGCTTGCTACATGTTTGGTGTGGGCTGAGGAGCTCACAGCTCATAAACAGGAAACAACCCACAACTCATTTTGAATTCCAATAAATATTTTGTGTTTTACTGCCTTTGGGACAGCGCTTGTGCATGAGTCAGGGCAAGATGAGGTGTTGATAGAAAGCTGAGTCAGCCTGGCATGCCGCTCACTGGCAGCTGTGGCAAGTCCCTCAAAATGTGCATATTCCCCAGGCAAAAGCCTGCATCCCTTCCAGCACCTTACTCTAGAAAATTGTACTGCAGCACTTGCATCATGTCACCTCACCTGTGGTGAAATATGTAGGTGTTAAACCTGGAAATTAAGCTGCTAAATCAACTGATTCTTGTGGCATTGGGTGTTGGCCCAGCTTGGGACAGACCGTGGAGCAGCTCTAGTGGTTGAGAAGTCGAACTGTGACCAGAACCAGTTTGAAACAGTCTGAAATGCTTTAAATCAATATAAGGCTTTTAGTTAGCTTCTCTTTTCTATGGTCAATATTGCCTTTTGCTGGCTGGTCCTGAGCCATGCCTTTGGGGGCTTTTCAGCCTCTGCTGTTACTGTTGTTTCTGCACCGAGTGCTCTGGCGTCCAGGGCCATGTGCTAAACCCAAATTTATGAGAAATTTATGGAATTAAGTGTGGTGCTTGCTGCGGTATGGACCAAACCCCCAAAACAGTGCTCTCTTCCATTTCTAGGCCTCATTTAACTTCCCATTGGAAACATCTGAAGCGAGTCTTGTTTTATCATCTCGGTACTGTGCCATTGACTACTCAGCTCACTAATTAAGTGGGGTTCCTGATTAAATTTTGGTTTTGGTTGGTTGGTTGGTTGGTTGGTTGGGTTTTTTTCTTCTCCACACGGAATGCAAACGTGAAGGCAAACACGCATTTATACGATTTTGAGAAGCGTTTCTTAGAGCGATGGATGGGCACAGCCGCGGCCCCTCCTCGCCGGCCCTCAGGCAGGCGGCGCTCACCGCGCCCGCGGCGGCGGGGCCGCCCCTCCGGCCGGGGGGGCTTTATGCGCCCCTCACCGGGCGTCCCGGGGGCTCAGACTCGGCCCCCTGAGCCCCGTGTCCCGGTAAAAATGCGGGAGCACGGAGGGAACCGGGGCCGGGGGGTTGTGAGGGGTCTGAGGGGAGCGAGAGATGTGAGGGCAGTGAGGGGTCTGAAGCGTGCGAAGGGAGTGAGGGCAATGAGGAGTTTAAGGGCAGTAGAGGGATGTGAGGACAACGTAGGCAGTGAGGGATGGGAGGGGTATGAAGGGAGTGAGGGGTGTGAGGGCAGTGAACGGAGTGAAGGTAATGAAGAGTGTGAGGGCAGTGAGGGGTGTGAGGGCAGAGTGGGGTGTGAGGGCCGTGAACGGAGTGAAGGCAATGAAGAGTGTGAGGGGTGTGAGGGGCGTGGGGGCAGCGAACGGAGTGAGGGCAGTGAGGGGTGTGAGGGCAGTGAGGGGTGTGAGGACAGTGAGGGGTGTGAGGACAGTGAGGCGTGTGAGGGCGGTGAACGGAGTGAAGGCAATGAAGAGTGCGAAGGAAATGAGGAGTGGGGGGGTGTGAGGGCAGTGAATGGAGTGAAGGCAATGAAGAGTGTGAGGGCAGTGAACGGAGTGAGGACAGTGAGGGGTGTAAGGGCAGTGAACGGAGTGAAGGCAATGAAGAGTGCGAAGGAAATGCGGAGTGTGGGGGGTGTGAGGGCAGTGAGGGGTGTGAGGGGAGCGGGGCCGCCCCCGCCCCGCCAATGGCGCGCGGCCGCGGCGGGAGGTGTGTGCCGACCTCACTTCCGGGACCTGTCACCGGCCGCTCCCGCCCCGCTCCCGTTCCCGTTCCCTCCCCGCTCCTTCCCCGCTCCCGCTCCTTCCCCGCCGGCAGCCAGGGACACGGCTCGGCCCGGCCCCGCCCTGCGCGGCCCGTGGCAGCGATGCACGGTGCTGCCTTAGGGGCGGCCTCTGCCCGCGCGGTGCCCGTGTCCCGGCCGGGGCGCCGGCAGGAGGCGGGAGCGCCCGCCCGGGGTTGGGTGACGCCCCCGGCTCGCTAACGCAGCGGCGGCTTTGCTAATGACCTGTCCTTTCTTCTCCTCCCCTCCCTTGCCATTCGCTATTACTTATCTCTCCGGCCCCGCGGTGTGAAGCCCTCGGCGGAGCGGCGGCGGACAGCAGCAGGAGGAGGTAGCCGGCCCGAGGAGATGCTGTAGCGGCTCCCGCTGCTCGCTCGGAGCGGCGCCCTGGCCCGGCTGCGGGAACGGGGCCGAGGGGCTGCGGGACGGGTAGAGCCGACCCGGCGCAGGTAAAGAGACACCCGGGAGGCCCACGGGGAGCGGGGTTTCGGGGGGCTGGAGGTGGGAACGGAGAAGGGGGTAATGCGAGGGGCTGTCACACGAGGGGCTGGTTGGCAACTGTCATGTCTCCCAGATGGAACATCTGGATTGCCCTTAACTCGGGCACGAGGCAGAAAGTGCATTCTTGGAGGTGCCCGCTGCTGGCTTGGTCAGTCAGGCGGGTTGTGCTGTTCCCGGCCGGCTGGGCAGAGGAGGGTCCTCTGTCCTGCGAACGAGGAGCAGGTCGCTGGGAACGCCTCCGGGGCTTGCCTCTGCGGTTTGCCGCCTTCTTGGCCGTCCCCGTGGGGCTGGATACTTGCTTTTCAAAAAGCATTCCCGGAGTAACAAAGGAAAGGAGTGCGAAAAGGTGTTGCCTTGTATTCAGATTAAGATTGGCCCAGTCTCACTCAACGACACGGGAAGCTGTTCCGAAGCTCTCCGATGGAAGTGGTATGAGCACAGGATTCGTCACACAGGATTATCTGGAATGATAATGTTTGGCACTTTTGGCATTAGGTGTCTTGGTAGTACTGCACTAATAAAGGTGTTGCATAAGTTTTGTTGTGAAGGAAAATCGTGGTCAAACTCCTTGTATTACAGAACATGCACAGACTTTTCTCACTGGCATCTGGCACTGCCCACCTATTAAAATTTGCTTTGCAGGCAGCCAAATGGATCAGCTGTAAAAACTATTTCCTTTGTAAATCCTGCATCATTGACTTAGCACTGAGGCTGCTACCTGGTCTCGTGCTGGACCTGAGGCACTTGTGGTTCATGTGATGTGGTCACACGTCTGCTGAACCCAAACCAGCACCAGAACTTTTGTTGGCTGGCATGAGCTACCGAGCGGCCATCGGCTCCCAGTGACTTGGACTGGCAACTTTGGGAATTTCGAGTAATACAATGTAGTTTATGGGAAGGATGAGGGTATGCAGACCTTATCAGAGGTTTGTGGAACTCCCCAGGCAGCATGCTTGCTGTCTTTTCCCATGTTTGGAAGGAACTCTTAGCATGGTCCAAATAAACATCCTTGTCAAGCTGTTGGTGCCTTATATTGACTGTCATCCTCTACAGTCAGGTGCATAGGGAGTTTTGGCTGTCTATTGGAAACACCTTGTGGGTTTGTCACCTGCTTTTCAGTAGTTCTTTAGTGTCCTCATTTTCTGTTACCTGTAGTCTTCATAAAGGGTATCATGAATTTTAAACCATGGAGAGAGGGTTACACTTCAGTTGTGATTTTGTGTTGTTATGCTTTTAATATTTCATGTGCAGAGTGTTATAAAAATATAAGGGACAATAATGTCCTACAGGAGAGTAGGATATATGGCCTAAGATACTAATCTTGTTCTAAAAATGGATTATAATGCTCACTGTTGTCCCAAAGCAGGCAAGGAAACAACTTTTCTTATTATTTTTTCAGAAGCAGCTTGAACTTCAAAACTGCAAGCAGCTCTATTCTTGTCCTTGCTTTTCTATAGCTTTCCTGATGAGATTTGGGTTCTGACTTCTGCTTCTATTGCACATGTCATATTTTTGCAAGGGGGATAAACAGAGAGCACCATACTTGTCTTGGAAAATAAATGAAGTTGAATTCATATTTATTACATGTACAAGCATATTTTCTTACATAATTTTGGAATTTAAATTTTTTTTTATCCACTTTTTCAAAATCTCTCTGCATCTCTAATTTATTTGATATTTTTAGCTATGTATTCTTTTTTTTTTTAATATATAGGCCTTATAACGTATATAAAACCAAAATCTCTACCTTTGAGATGTAAATCCTCAAAATAAAGGTCAATTGCAAAGACATCTCATGGGGCTGTGTGTGCACCTTGGAAGCTGTAACTGCTCTAAATGTGTCCACAGAAAGACTTTGTGAGAATGCTCTTTAGGAGTAAAAGTATTTTACTCTATAACAGATAATTAAAATAGCACAGGGCTGTCACTATAGTGTTCTCAGTTGAGTGGTTTTGAATTCTTTTAGTATGAAAGACAAAAGATCTGAATTATATTGGGATATACCAGTTATATTCCCTAGTTAGCTAGATGTCAGTGTGGTCCAGCTGTAAAACTAGGAACATATTAAAAAAACACTCAGTCATTAAAAAATTATCTTAGCCTAAGTGAAATTTAGAAGAAGCATAAAGAAATATTTTTATTAAGTTATATTACATCACAGCTGTGTAAAATCAGAATTGTAAGCCCTGGGAAATTGTATTGACACTTTTTTTTTTTTTTAAGAATGTCAGCGGCTTTTTATTGATGAAGAACTGCTTGTTATCACCAATCTGCCCATGAAATGGAAGGGGAAAAGATTCTGGAAAACAACTTCTGTTTCAGCCTTGCAAAATGCTGCTTGAAAGGGTGAGTACATACATGGAGTGGGCATAGAATCTCTGTAAAGAGTGATTAATGTATAGTCAAATGACAAGGAAAGAAATCTGAGCATATAGTGGCAATAAATAGTTGATAAACAGAAAATAGTAGTACAATCAGGAGAACAAAGTCAAACTTCCTTATAGTCTGATATCTGCTGCTGTCTTAGGTGCTAGTCAGTAGAATTCTGAATTCTTAATATTTTAGAAGTAGAGTGCTCAGCATTTCAAAGGACCAGGTCTATTAAATTAAATATTGAGTGACATTTTATGAAGTAGAAGGCTGAATTTTTCACTGAGGTAGAAAGCCTGGTAAGGCTAGGCTCTTAATCATCACAATGCTCAAAACTAAAATCTCTCCAAGAGTGTGATATTGGACATGTTGTAAAGATACTCAAGTAATATGAGACTGTTGTGTGACCAGATTGCATGTGGCATTGAGATGTTGCCAAATCTGACTCCACTTCCTCATACCACTTCTCATAGTTTCTGCTTATGAAACAATATTTATTTATAAGTGCATTGCATGTGTCTTTAAATATCTAAGAAGTGTAATTTCTCTGTCCAGTGAAGGACTTCTCGTGCACAGATTACTATAAATTATAAACCACAACTCCTTGGCACTCTAATCCTGACTGAGGTTTGAGTTGTTACATGACTGGTTTGTGTTTAAGACTTTGCTAAGTCTTAAAATGTGTGTATGGTGTTAAAATTTTTTATACTTGATAGAAAGATGTAAACTACCAAAGAGGCATAGTTTGTTCTGTGGTGCTGTATTCATCTCAATTTGTTGGTTTAAGTTCAAGTTGTCTCATGCCTGTGGAAACACTAAGAGTAGGAGAGATTGGCAAGCATTTGGCAAATTACCTATCCCTTTCTAAAAATGCTGATACACTGTCATGGTTTTTAAAAGATGTATAAATTGAGAAATTATTCACTAAATCTTTCCAAATAGTAAAAGAAACTTGTTCCAAAATGTGTCTGCCTTGAGGAACTCCGAGCAGTGAGCTGAAGTTGTACTGAGGTAGTACAGCTCTTTGGCATGTTTCCAGGCAGATGAAATACATGTGAAAGCAAGTTAGTCCAATATTTTCATATTTCATATTTTTGTATCTCATTAGTTTGTTTTCATTTTGTTGAGAAGTATGTGGAAGGAAATCAGAGCTGCTGTTTGGAGTGCTGGTTGAGCAAATCCTTGCTCATTTTTGAGTGTATAACATCCTGGAGCTGAGAGAACTTATCACAGTGAACGGTTTAGAGTTTGATGTATTTTAAATGGAAAAATAATACTGCAATGACTTAATATTATTTACATTTAACAACAACAAAAAATCATAAAAGTGGATCATTTGAAACTATTCTACAGCCTGTGATTAGGATCTGGAGGCAGGTCTTACTGTTTTGTTGTGTATATCCATGCATCCAGCACTCTTATGCTAAGTTCTATTACCTGAATATAGGCTTGTATTGCCATTCTTTGTTTTGTTCTGCTACACAAATAAGTGCTACATGCCTGTTTTGTTTTAAAAATGATTTACAGGAAATGATTGCTATAACAAATCACAGAGCAAACCACTGAACATGAATGTTCAGAAGGTAAGAACAGCTCATGTCTTGTTTGCAAAACCTTACTTGAAAGTGAAGACTTGAATTACTGGTGATGCTTGCTGACCTGCTGTCAGTGTTACTGCTTCAGGAAGAATGGTACAAAGTACCTGACACTGGAGTCATGGGGCAGGTTCCCATGAAACAAAACCAAAACCAAACCAAACTCTCTGGCATCTTTATTCAACACATATGGAAAATGTTCCCTGGAGTAGTAAGGCTGAAGAATATAATGTGGAACCAATTGGATCTGCAGGGGAGGAGAAGGGAGAAGGTGGTTGCTGTGTCAGGAGACTGCTTTGGAGGTTCTTGTTTATTAGTGCCTGGTGGCATTCTGTCCAACAGAGCAGAGGAATCCTCCACTACAGCTGTCAATTAATTCCTACACTCTGATGTTAAAATACAATTAATTGCAGCCCACGGGACTGTTGGCTCAGTGGCAGTTTTCAGTGGAAGATTACCAAATAGCCATTTATATGTGTACATATATATAAAACAAGTGAAGTTTATATATTCTTGCCAGCCTCAGGATGAAGGACATGCTGTGTGCAGTTAAGCAGGCCAGTGTGATCAACTCAGGTAGCAGCTTTGGTACCTCTGTAAGTAAGAGACAAGCTTTAGTACATAGATAAGTGAGAGACAAGCAGCACAGGGTTGCTGCCTCTGAACAAAGCAACAGCTGTGCCTGTTCTGTGCTGGAGATGTACAGGTGAAACTGTGCATAAACAGGCCAATATTTTCAAACAGATGTCAAATTTTCAGTGCAAATGTTCGTTCTG